>NC_036841.1:13624839-13698777 GCF_002910315.2 Salvelinus sp. IW2-2015 | reverse complement strand
CGGACATTGTCTACCTTTCATCTTGAACAGTTTGCATGGTGTGCAGTAAGTTCTACGGGCAGAACTCGTGTCCGTTCTGCCCTCTTCATTAATAGTATGATATGACAGCTAAATGCTTTTTCATAATACAGGAGTCAATATCTTGATCTTCGTTGTCCACCTTAATGACACAGGGTGAAACTAGAAGAAACAAGAAATACTGAATTAAATATGAGTGAGAATGAAGAACTTCACGTGTAAATACAGAGCAATACATCATACAAACTCCAAAGTCGCGATACAAAAGAAAGAGCCATCATACAATACATTATAAGGAGTCCAACAGAGGAAACCGAGGAAGCACCATTCCACTTAGCCCAAGATGTACTCTTAAGGAGCCTACCACTTCTCCTTAAGGTCCAAGGATCTTATGTTATTTTCAGAGGTAGACTAGCTCTGGTTGCCAAAACAGCCAAATACTCAATCTAAACGTGAATTGATTCTCAATTTTGATACGGTTCTGGAAACTTAAAATAATTTCACAAATATATACACTTACTGTACACCGTTTTAACCGGTTTTATCACGGTTGCAGCCGACTGTATTTTTCAGTGACAACACGTTTCTGATGGCCTTCTTCAGTTGCACACAGGTGTTCGGAGCATGCTAGATAGCAAATTAGCACAGGTGGTCCCTCTGTCTTCCGTCTCTCGTCCGTAAACTTGCGCTGCAACATGGAGATATTGCCGTGTGGGAACATTAACCATATAAAAGGTGTGTCTTCATTTAACCTTTTAGTTTTTTTAACATTATTTCTGGCTGATGTGAAAGAGAAGGTATATCTCCAAAACCGTACAGCAAGCGAAGCATGTTAATGTTCTGACCCAGCGACAAGGATCTTCACAAAACAAATGACTTACAGTTGAAGTCGGAAGTTCACATACTTAGGTTGGAGTCATTAAAACTCGTTTTTCAATCACTCCACAAATTTCTTGTTAACAAACTACAGTTTTGGCAAGTCGGTTAGGACATCTACTTTGTGCATCACACAAGTAATTTTTCCAACAATTGTTTACAGATTTTTTCACTTATAATTCACTGTATCACAATTCCAGTGGGTCAGAAGTTTACACACACTAAGTTGACTGTGCCTTTAAACAGCTTGGAAAATTCCAGAAAATTATGTAATGTCTTTAGAAGCTTCTGATAGGCTAATTGACATCATTTGAGTCAATAGGAGGTGTACCTGTGGATGTATTTCAAGGCCTACCTTCAAACTCAGTGCCTCTTTGCTTGACATCATGAGGAAATCAGCCAATTGTAGACCTCCACAAGTCTGGTTCATCCTTGGGAGCAATTTACAAACGCCTGAAGGTACCTCGTTCATCTGTACAAACAATAGTACGCAAGTATAAAGACCATGGGACCACGCAGCCGTCATACCGCTCAGGAAGGAGACGCGTTCTGTCTACTAGAGATGAACGTACTCTGGTGCGAAAGGTGCAAATCAATCCCAGAACAACAGCAAAAGGACTTTGTGAAGATGCTGGGAGGAAACAGGTACAAAAGTATCTATATCCACAGTAAAACGAGTCCTATATCGGCATCACCTAAAAGGCCGCTCAACTCAGTTAAGCTGAGTTTAAATGTATTTGGCTAAGGTGTATGTAAACTTCCCGACTTCAACTGTATGTGTAACGTAATGGAACTGAGAGTCACGACCAAGGGCTTACATCCCACTAGCTAGCTACCATAGAATTTCACAAAATGTAACAACATAACACATCTGGTTATGAAACAACAACGTGTTAACATGGATGCACCTGGAAGAACATCGTATGTAACAATTTCTTACAGACAATCCAACTGTAGGATAAAGGATGGCATCTTCTGCATGACATGAAACTTCCTGTAGAATCTCCTGCACTGAAATCTCTCACACCCAAATATTTCTCTGCAACTACCACATCTATGTTCTCTGATTTCAGCTCCGTCAGTGCAGTGCAATTGTTCACCATGGCTATAAACGCAACAAATCCAACCTTACTAAAACTCATCCTCTCTGGATCTCTCTCTTCAGGCCTACTCACTGGGAGGCTCCCCAGTCGACTCACTCACCCTCGGGACATTCTCTACTCTCTTCATTGCCTCAGCATAGGACATGTTCTGCCCCACTCGAACTCTGGCAATCTCAACCTGTCTCTCTCTCACAGGGCGCTTTGGATCCCCAGCTGCATGGGCACCCCCACAGTTGACACACAGTGCTTTCTCTATCCCGACTGTACACTCCCTCTGACTATGCCCTCCTGCACATTTCTCACGTCTTCGGATCAGTCTACGCACTGCTGCAACATGTCAGAATCCTTGGCACCTAAAGCACCGTAGGGGGTTCGGAACATAGGCCCTCACAGAATAACAAATATAACCCAACCTGACCGTACCAGGTAGAAACTCTGTGTCGAAGCTCAACAAGACAGAAAGGGTATCGTCAGTCTCGCCATTGCCATCGGGTCTACGTCTGACCAAACGGCGGGCGTTACAAACACTAGGAATATTCTATTTAATTTGATCCGCCTCTACGCTCTACGCTACCCCACTGATCCTTCCTTTGAGAGGCGCCCTGCTCCGGAGAGAAAAACATCACACTCCCTCCAAAAGGCCTCGAACCTTGTCACATGACATGAGTCAAAAAAAGGCAAATATCTGACCAGTAGTTGGCGAGAAGCCACAGAAACGTCTTACTGGAAACATGACAGTGGCCATGTGACTACCCTTGGTTGAAGTCAGGACATGGTCTTTGCAGCACCTGAGTCACACTGGGTCCAGTAGCACTTGCAGTTACTACATTTCTACTCTTCCCCAATGTTTGATGTGTGTGTGTGTGTGTGTGTGTGTGTGTGTGTGTGTGTGTGTGTGTGTGTGTGTGTGTGTGTGTGCTGTCTCTTATACACATCTAGATGTGTATAAGAGATGTGTGTGTGTGTGTGTGTGTGTGTGTGTGTGTGTGTGTGTGTGTGTGTGTGTGTGTGTGTGTGTGTGTGTGTGTGTGAATGTGAGAGAGAGAGAGTCACAGAAGGTATTTTTTTGTGTGTGCCACACACACCCACATCCACTCACACCCAGACGCACACACACAATCGTCCGGAGCATCTGCTTCCCTCTGTTGGGTCCTCAGGTGGCACACAGGGCTAGTTCAGCCCACTTACACTGATGGCCATCTGGCTTAGGCTATATAAGTGGCCCATCAGTTTACACATGGCAGAGAGACTCCCTGCTAGGCTGCCCTCAACCCATGGTACACACTCCCGCCACCACTCAGAGTCTTATGATGTGCATGTTCACCAGACAAAACCTAGTGTCCCAAAACCAAATCCTTCCAGCCATCTCAAACTGCCCATACCTGTTAGCAGAGCCCCAAGATGGAGACCATTTATCTCTCGTTGTTTCCAGACGATGAGACGTAACTGTACAGCGGCAGAGCAGTACAACGYCAGAGCTACAGTAGGAGCTGCACAGACACATAAAACACAACGACACTACACATCTCTCTATGGACGAGTTGCGAATCGATAGATTTGATGAATCGGGYGATAAATATGGCACTGCAAGTGGCTTCCTGAAATCTGCCCGATTACAAGAAGTGGCTTTGAGCTGAAGAGGGTGGAGGGAGTGTGGGGCTCAGAACACCTTAATGCCTTGCAGAGAAATCCCAGTCATCGACAATCACTAAGGGGCTTAGCTACAGACTTTGAGAAGAAACACCCCAAGAGCATATAAGAATGGATCTACTATCAGCGGTCCTCTCACAAGCATGATTTTACATTGGCTTAGTTAAATTGAGTATTTCACGACTGAAATCTGCTTGGAAAACTCCCTAAAATCATTGTGAGACATTTTCTGGGAGAAGACTAGTGGACAAAGTTCATTTGTTTTGTATAAACTTCACAGTGCAGGCTTGTGTGTTTCCTATGAAATTTGTATTTGCATCAAACAGTTTCTGCGATGGATTTGAACTTGAAAGAGCAGGTGCGTACTTCTTATAATGTTCCTGCTCACCAAATTAATGTAATGCTTAGTTTGGTCGAAATAGTAAAATGAGTCCTGCAGAGTTTTTCCAAACAAATTAGAATATCTATTTGATGCACCACAACAGCATCCAAAACGTAATAGTATTGATCTATGATACAATGTAAATAGTTTTAAAATCCCATGGAGGAAAATTGGATGGCTTGTGTCTGTGTGTGCGCTTGTGAGAGAGAGCGTGAGAGGGAAAGAAAGAGAGAGAGTGAGCATGTGACTGTGTGTGTGCTCATGAGAAAGAGAGTGCATGTGACTGTGTGTGTGCATGCGTGCGTGTGTGTGTGTACGTGTGTGTGAATTTGCACTCAGATGAAGGACGTTCATGAAGACGCCGAAACAGGGTGAGCGTTCATATTACCAAAGGGTAATGAAAAAGGCATGGCCTTTTGCCCATCATTTCCAGTGCATCAATACACCTCGACCCATCCTCCTCATCCAATGACGTAGACCTCCGTTATGATATCCACCTATAGGTAACTGAACAGCGTCTCTCTCACATTCCGCTGCATTAACTCCTTTACAACAGGAGTGACCCGTTGTCGGCGGCCATTAAAATCACTAACTGGTGCCAGCGCCTCCCTCCCTCGTTATCGCTACGGCTGTCGCGTGTCTGTCRGCTTAATTAATCTACACACTCTCAGGGATGGAGGAGGTGGCCTGTCAACGCCCACGATTAAAAATTGATCTAGGGCATGGGGAGGATGATGAAAACTCTGAGCAAGACGCCGAGGATTAGCACATGATTATGGGCCTGGGGAGGTGACAGGGCCTTTCGCTGAGCTCGGCTGGATTTGGACCAGAGGAGGAGAAAGGGGAAAGTGCTGCGGTGACTGTGCAGTACAAAAGGGCCTCACTCACGCCCATGTAACTAGCCAGAGCCAAGTGGCTTCTCTGAACTGTCGCACTTGAATTCATTCATTATTTTTCATGGCTTGAGTACAATTGGCAGTCTTTGAAGCAGGTATTTGCTACTTGTGTGAATGCCCAGTTGATGTTAGGGGGTGTAATCCAATTAGTTAATACTAAGTGAATCATTTAATTAAGGGACAATAGCCTAATGGTTAAGTAAGTGCGTAATGCCATGTGTGTGTGTACACATATTAGTAGAGAATTACAAACAAATGAAATAAGGAAGGCATGAGTCGTAAGTGAACTAACTACAGGCAAGACTCAGGCTCAGTAGAAGAGTTAGGGAGAAAKWCACTGCTTACACATTCTCCCATTGATTGATAAAACATACCATGACTGGGGTTACAAAGATACCAGTCATTTACCAAAGTTACCAGAATCTTCAGTGAWWTTGGTAATTAACAGAATCTATGGGAATCTATTGTTCGGTAATTTATACTTGCAAATAGCCTAATTAATGAACAAAGGATCGAATCAACAATGGCATTATTTTCYATTCCTTCTGTAACTCGTCCAACTATTGAATTTTTTTCACAGTTTGACGCCAAAACATTGACAACAAATACATATTGGCATAGTAAAAAAWATATKATATAAAGGCTATTTAATGCTGCAACTCTCATATTAAACCCCAACAGGTATTAATTAAGTTGATGGTTTGTATTTAGGATAATGTTTTARAGCTTTGTCCTATTTTTTTCTTTGAAAATCATCTTAAAATATTTAATGTGATATTTCTTGTGATATTCTGAAGTACCTAGATATCTTGTGATAGATTACCTAGAATCCATGAAAGATACCAACATTCTGGTAGTTTACTGGTAAACCTCGAAAGTTTCCAGTAACATGCCCTGCCTTTGTAACCCTAACCATGACCCAACATTCCTTTTTTTAAACTTAAGTTCAGGATATAATTGATACCAGTGTGTGGTTTCAGGGTTATGGGTCATCTTACCACATAGTACGCACCCTGCAGCCTTCCGGCAAGGAGAGTCATGCTAATCATCCCATCAATCATTTACGATGGGGGAGTTACTGACTTGGAGGGGAAGACTATATATCTAAGCTATTTTCTGCTACACGTTAGGGTTTGGAAGGGAAAGTCTCTTCTCCATGCTATCTCCTAGTTCACACATTAACCGTCTGCCAATCACCTCTGAGGAAGTGCAGCTTCCAGAACTACTACTTGGAGCCTAATGACATACTGTACTTCCTCATCTCCATGCATGGCCTTGGGTAAGCTCATAGTATCACGTGAGATAAAGGTCTTGCTTCAAATTTAAAATATCCTCTATCCCCCACATTAGAAGTCAAAGGAATCGGTCCATATTTCCAGCTCATTTCGTGTTGAGCTAAAACACTTGGGCCTCTGCAGTCTAGTCATAAACCTGTTATAATCTCTTTTCAGAGAGTTATCTATTATTTATTTTCCAGCAACACGATAGTCACGTAATTGCTATGCAGCCATAGTAGCATACAGAGAACCAGGCCTGTATACATTTAGGGAGTTTAGTTTTTTMGGGGGCGGAGATGAGACACCCAGATTGGTTCATGTCTGGGTCTTCTGGTAGGGGATAAAGCCAATCGGCCCCTTGTTGCCCTTTCCAACAGAGGCATACGTGAGGAGCATACACTAAGATGGATAAACCTGGAAAAAGGGGAACATCACCGGATTCTAAGAGGCCAGTCATAGAAAATGTGAGCAACACAGAGGAAGAAGGAACACTTTTTTTAAAGGCTAAGCTTATAGATTTAGAGTCAGACGCTGTATGGTAGTTTGAAGAGCAGTGTGTTTGTGTATGTATGTATGTATATGTGAGAGAGAGAGAGTATGCACACTTGTATGTCTGCGTCTCCGACTTGGCTTGCACATGAGTATAAGTGTGGTTACATGCAGATGAGCATATTATGTGTGATATCACAAACACTCGCTGAAAGCTTCAGCACCATGTACGCAGCCAATTGAGATATCACACGTGATGGCAGCCTATCAGAATCCCCAACTTCTTTTTCAGGCTGCCATCATGGCGTATAACCTTGAACAAAGCGTTGAGGTTGGTAGGCGGACGAGGAAGAACAGGTTGGGATAACCATCTGTCCCACATCAACATGCTCAACCCAGCACCTGGTTTCATTTGTATTGGCAGGGCCTTAAAACCAACAACTATTATCTAATAGAGATTTCATAGCCTTTGTTCATTTCATTTTATCAGTTCAATCGACTGATATGGACATATGGTCCCTTTTACTTTTAAATAGATTTTTGTGTTTTGACTCAATCTTCGAGAGTCGATTTATACAAGGCGTGTTTTTCATCAACATCTTACACAACAGTTCATGTTACAGTTATTGGCATCTGATAACAGAAAAAAATGTGTTATGTTGCCATTCTTTGTTGAAATATGCTATCAAAAGGCAGGCAACATCATTCTCTTTCTTGGATCTCTATTCGAGATCTCCATGCGAGAGCCAATCTTACATACTATGTGAACCTGATGAGTCATCCTTTAAGCTTTGAAGCCCATGCCAGTTTGGAGGTTAGTTCCAATGAAACATAACACCGAGGAGCGTAAATGTAAAGAGTCGTTAACAAAAGAACAAGGTAGGCCGGCTAGTTCCCTCAGCCAAAACCGAGGGAACTATTTAACCTTAATCTATCCATCTCTGTACAGGTGCTATGCTGCACCATCATGCACYGTGAGACAGCCACGTTGATGGTATAACCCATTGCTCAGGAGAAGCTGTGTACCGCAATGTAATGCTCTTCGGTTTGATTCTATTTTGATTCCTCACAAGGCAATGCTGTGAACATGTCATTGTGGCCTCTTTGCAGGGGGCCTTCAAGTACAACACCAAAAGGAAATTACCTGTCACGTTCGAAAATAGGGTGTTGGCAACAGCGTCTTTTCAAAACCATAATTCGGGGAATTCACTTATGCCAGGCTCGGTTTCGCGCCACGCATCCTAATTTGCCAAGCCTTTGTTGAGAAGAATCCCTATGGTTTAGTGTTTTTATTTGTTTCGACTAAATATAGTCCTTATAAGGACTGTCTGAGAGACATCGCAGGTACACTTCAAGTGGGCAAATGTTCGCATAACAAACGATCCCACTGGGCCGAGACGTCCACTCAACGTCTATTCCACGTCGGCTCAGTGTCGTTTTCATTGAAATGACGTGGAAACAACGATGATTCAACCAGCGTGTGCCCAGTGGGACGGCTTTGTCGCAACCAGAAAAATGGCAGCTCAGAGGGCCAACAAAGGCCCCAAARACACAGGTGATGCATGTTGCATGTATACTAATAATCACTCCGGTATGAACGGAACCAAGTCCGTCAAGTGAGTGGATTGGCGAGCTCCTTAGGTCGTCACAAAGTATTAAAACCGCCAATGGTTTACATGTCTTCCTTCCTTCCCCTGACACGAGTCTACTCACYCGCAAGTGAGATTACTAATATAGTTCAGTTGATAATCATGATATCACAGTGACAAAATATCGGCTCCCTCAATCTCTTCACTTCTTCCTTTCTTTCTTTCTTCCACCGTCTCCCCCTACAGTGCGCTTCCACCCGTCCCTAATAGAACCTCAAGCAGAGGGGATTTAAAAAGTAGAGCATGAAAGGAGTGTGCATGTGCGACGGTGCCATTCTATTGTGGTGGGGCCTTTATTCACCGGGGGCCCCACCACAGAGAGGGACTGAGAGGAGCTCGGAGGAGTCTGCGCGTCCAATAGTCCTGTAAAGTAGAGGCGTTAAGGGGAATTGAGGAGGAGTGACTACTGCCAATGTCCAGCTGGGTCCAATTGATTCCTGGTGACGTCCCGCATGGAGACACCATCAATGCCGTCGATGGGCACCGCCCGGGTGACTGCGCCAGCAAATATAAAGCGGGCCCTAAGGACCTCACAGCCGGTCCCGTGTGCTTCAAGCTTCATCCGTCTGATATAAACTGTCAATCACTTCCCTACATCAGAGGAATGGTGGGGGCCGTGTCCCAATACTGTCAAACGCCTTCCTTTAATAGTCTAATTTTATTTTTGGCCATTGACATGTGAAAGGAGGGTATTAATCAAATGGCCACCGGATTATTTACATTGACACCCCCCCCAACAGTTTTTTACACTGCTGCTACTCACGGTTTATTATTTATGCAGTCACTTCACCCCTACCTACATGTACAAGTTACCTTAACTAACCTGTACCCCCGCACATTGACTCGGTACCGGTAACCCCTGTATTTAGCCACGCTATTTTTATTTGACACTTTTTACTTTAGTCTACTTGGTAAATATTTTCTTAACTCTTCTTGAACTGCCCTGTTGGTTAAGGGCTTGTCAGTCAGCATTTCACGGTAAAGTCTACACTTGTTGTATTTGGCGCATGGGACAAATAATGTTTGATTTGATTTACACTGTATCAAATACATCTGTCAAGTAATTTTAGATCGGCGGTCTGGAAGGAAAGGACTATCAGGGCCCTAATCGGGCCAAAATGAACATTTGCTAGAAACATTTGGATGGAACCTGTTTTTATAAATGTTATTGTTGTACAGAAATGCCTAAAATGATCAAGAACACATTTTGAGTAGGAGCTGGACCAGACCATAGAGAACATAGAAGCTCATTTGCAATGGGCCAAATCAGCAGAAGGGTACCGACAGACATTTCAATAGCCCTAATGCGTAGCGAGCTGGCAGGACAGACCGTTCGTTCGGTCGACCCAGTTCCTGTGGGCATTATACTGATTCGCTCTTAGTAATCTTTGGGCTGCAGCGTGTCGCGTACTGGGACCTGGCAGTGGCTGTTACGCCATTCCTCTGCACAGCTTTCGAAAATTGTCTAGAAATTACAGCTTCAGGGTGTTGTCGTTCACTTGAGCTCTTCGTCTCCGAAACGTATCCTTTATGCACATTCTTCTCCTCTTCCAAATCAATATGGAAGACAAGAGGCAGAGTTTAAGCAAGCGTTGCTGCCCAAGAGTCGAGCAAAACCTCAGATTCGTCCAAAACAAAGAAAGATGTTTGTTATGATGAGCTGTTTGAGAAATGTACTGTACTTGCTTTGTTTYTGTGGGTGTGTGTTTGTATTAGTGTATTGAATGTCTTTGAGTGTACTATCTGCTCATACCCTTCAGTGGGTGTGTAGACAAGTGCAAGATACATAATATGCTATGTTTACATAACTTTGTGTGTGCATATGTGTATGTGTGCGAGCGTGCATGTGTTTGTGTGTCTGCAAGCATCCGTGTATGCTCACTGCTTTCCCAGACCAAGTAAATAAAATCAGACAACTAGTCAATGAGGAACAGGGAGCAATGTTTAAGTACTTAGTCCTAGATAAATTCACCTATAGTAACATCTCTCCTGTCCCAGTCAGTTAATTGGCTGCCGTGTTCATTAGTTTAGGCTCCCCACAATATCTGCTGAGAGAGAGCGTTTATCAGAGCACAGACACATCAGTCTATAGACTGTGTACCTGCTCTAAAACCAGCCACAATCCAAACTGTGTCTCTCTGTGTACAATGTTTTTCTACATGTTCGGCATTCAAAATCATCCCWCCAACTCCCCGTGGTAACAGACACCGCTTGGGGAATACGTTTCCCCTGAAACAAAGATTGAAAACACCAAAGAAAGTGAAGTTCCCTCTTTCTCACTGTGGCTGTGCTTTTTCCACAGTGGGACAGAACCGCCTATGTTCAGTCACTAAGATTTGCCTCCAGAATCTCGACGTGGATACCCTAAATGAGATCCCAAATCAATATGCTCCCTTAGTGACAGCTGCCATTGATCAGAGCAGAGACACTAAACAAGCCGCCTGCATACAGGCCTTGGCCAGGCCCTGTAAGACGACGTGAGGAGCCCTGGGCCAGGCCCTATAAGACGACGTGAGGAGCCCTGGGCCAGGCCCTGTAAGACGACGTGAGGAGCCCTGGGCCAGGCCCTGTAAGACGACGTGAGGAGCCCTGGGCCAGGCCCTGTAAGATGACGTGAGACTTGAATGAAAACCAACACTTTTGATGACCAAAATAATTAACGAATTACCGATCGGTCCATCAGCATCTATCAGAGCGCTACAAATTTAGAATAATTGATATAAGTTGATGTTGGACCTGGCATATGCAATGAGGGAAGCATCAAAACTAAAAATAAATCTAAATAAACCTTGGAACAAGGACGAAGGAGCGAAATAATAAATAAGGAGAGAAGAGAGGAAACATGTCTTCTCAAAGCAAATTAAAAATGTTACCTTTTTATCTCTTGCAAATAACGATTAGTAAGTACCAACCTAATTATTAACACATTATAATTACATACATGTATACAACATGAAATGTTTCTGGTGTTCTTATGATTGCTCCTGTTTAGCTGATAGACATCTTGTAATTGTACATCCGTGAGTCAAAATGCAATTTCATCATAAAACCTTGAGTAACTCATTAACACATTTGAATGTTTTTTAACTCATTCTAACCCAGAGACTCAAGCTATTTCCCCATCGCCCCTGTTCAGATCCCTATCCCTTCTCACCTGTAGATGAGCGTGTCATCCAGGGAACTGTTGTACTGGACCTGGTACATCCTGATCCCAGGGACGTGGTTTTGATATGGCCATTTGATCAGCACGGAGCTAGCTGTCAGCTCCGCCATCAGCACCCTTCCCTCCTGGTTCCTCCGTGTGTCGTTGCCCGTGGTTGAGGTGGACTTGGCCGAGGTGAGGATGTCTGAAGGACCAGGGTCGGGCTCCCGTAGCCGGTTGGTGCTGTTGGCCAGGTGGGGGAGGAGGTTGACCACCAGCTCCACCTGGCCCGTGGACTCCCCCGCCGCGTTGGAGGCAATGCAGGTGAAGGTTCCAGAGTCCTTCATGGAGGTGATGTTGATGTCCAGGCTGCCATTGCTGAAGGTGACAGTCCTTGATGTGTTGGAGATCAGACGGCCCTCAGGGGAAATCCAGTGAATCTCTGGGTCCGGGTCTCCGTTGGCCTTGCACTTCAGACTGGTTGGCTGGCCCTCCATGGTGAAGGTCTTGGCAGACTTCCTGGTCATGACCGGAGGGTCACAGATGAACTCCTCCTCAGGGATGGTCCAGAAGTACTTGGCTGTGAGGTCTGGAGGAGAGGCGCAAGTCTCCAGGTCATCTTCTCTGGTCAGCCTCCTCAGCCACAGCAGCTCACAGTTACAGTGGAGCGGGTTCCCACCAAAACTCATCACCAATGACGACTGAGGAGATCCTTTGGCTTTAGCGTAGACGGGGATGCGCAGAAAAAGTGGATCCGGTGGGATCTTCTTCAGCTTGTTGGAAGTCATGTCMAGACGCGCCAGCTTGTGCAGGTTGGTGAAGATCCCTTGGGGCACATGGTCTATAAGGTTATGGTCCATGTTAAGGGTGTTGACGTTGGTTAGACGACCTATCGTCTCCCAGGGGATGTCCACCAGGTTGTTGTAGGACAGGTCCAGGTCTTCCAGGGTTCCTGTGAAGTCGTCAAAGGCGTGGGGAGAGATTTCGTGCAGCTGGTTGTTGGCCAAGATCAGGTGCCTAAGGTTGGTGAGCCCCCGAAAGTGGTCATCCCTGATCACACTCAGCCGGTTGCTGTCCAGGTGCAGCGCTCGCAGCCGCTTGAGGTCCTCGAAGGTGTAAGGCATGATCTGGCTTATGGTGTTGCGGGACAARGTCAGATGGATCAAACTAGTCATGTTGGCAAAGTCCCGCCTCCTTATGGCTGTGATAAAGTTCTCAGTGAGACGCAGCTCCACGGTGCGCCGGTCGATGACGGTGGGCACGAAGAGTAGGCCCGTCTTCGCACAGAGGATGGCCAGCGAGGGGGACAGGTTCTGGCACATGCAGCGCTTGGGGCACAGCTGCCCCCTGGTGGAGACGGCCAGCACCAACAGYGAGAAGATGAGCCGGTCCATCCTCCCTCGGGCGTTCTGGGGAAACTGCAAGGCAAAGAAGAGAGGCACTGGTCAGGACATGTGAGGATGTGGTACTCCAATCGGGGAATTTACTAGGTGAATCAAGATGTATATCTACGTTTAGCTATCACAGTGGTCAAACTGAGATGAAATATCTCTATCAGCCATGATCGGAATGCAAAACAGCAGTGTTCGTCCTGCATTCAGATGATCAAAGCCAGTAAACGTATGTGAATACATTTCAATGAGTGGGCAATACCCTGAATGAAATGTTTAGCACACACTGAAGCATAAGGCAAAGGTGACGTTTCAAGCGAGACAATTTTATTAACGGCTTGTTTCTTATTTCCGGGAATCATACACATGGTATGCTAATATGTCCAATGAAGAGATAAGGACAAAGAATAGGTGTGTGTAATTATAGCTTAGCAAATCATTTAACTCAACATGCAATCCCTGGACAAAGTTAGTTGGCTGCCATATCACAGTTTAAGGATTTACCACAGCGGGTCTACCTTCTGTGGATTTTCTAAAACCCCGTTTTTTTCTTTACATAGCTCCCTCCATCTCCAACATGAGTGAAAACACGAATATATCTGTATAGGAGACGCCAACTGGGAATGCATATACAGTTGTAGCAAAAGCACGCAGTCATCCACCCACACACTTCCGAACTCATTCTTACGAATACACGCGCAAATACACAAACAGCAATGCACATCAACAACACACAGCATGAGCACATGCGTAACCCACACACACTCTGAAAAAAAAGATTGGTAGTCCTATTACACGTGGGAAAGGTCTTCCTGAAATGAGGTAGCAAGACAGATTTGAAGTGCTGTGAACTGCCGATGGCCGAGGTGTTCTTATTTCTCTCGTTGTATGATGCATATCCATAAAATGGCACTTTAATGTATTTATCGTGGTAATTCCTTGTTCATGGCAAAGTACCCTAAACACACACACACACTCTATCTGTATTTAAGACGGCATTTCTGCGGTTGCAGTTCWCAGCTTTACAACTCAATGCACCAGGACATGCATGGGATTTGTCATCGGCCATTAAAAAAGGCCTTATGTTCTTTGTGAATTTAATAAAACCATTGAATGGAATTGGAATGGAGATGTATGATGCTATTGAATAGCTTCTCGCGTGTGGCCATCCGCCATACAGCATCAACAGAAACATAGCAGCTGCCCGTATGCATCTCATTTCACCGACCCATTTCACAGCTGCACCTTGGATTACAGGGCTAATGCTATGGTGAATACCAAACAAATGTAAAGAGATGGAAACCACGTTGAAACTCTTAATCTTTTTATTTTTATTTTACATACATTCAATTTTATAGGACGCATTTGATCTTGTGAATAGAGGTGCAGTAGACACTGATGCAGTTACTCTCAAGGTCAAATCACCGTGTGAGACATTTGAGCTACCATACATACCGTAATAGCCTACACAGCGTAAGTGGATCAAATAGGATGGCTGCTCTGGAAAACGTTTACCTCCTGGTTCTCCATAATTAAAAAGGAATTAACTGTACTGCCAGCCAACACAAAAGCCAACTTAGCTTCCGTCAAGCGCTTATCTTGTAGCAATCCCGTCCTTTTAACGACACGTCAACAGCTATTAGCAACGGTAAATTGCGGGTTTTGCCGGGAAGGAACAAAGAAATGCAGTGAATACAAATAAAGACTAAGAGTAAACACAGATGTGTTGCTCCGTTGTTGAAACAATGGCGGGTCAGGTTGCTTTCAACTTGATAAGGGGAGATGCGGGTAAACGGCAAAACAACATGGCCGCTGTTAAATTTCCCTCTGTTAATCATCTCTCTCTCAGGCTAAGCTGTTGTAAGACAACACCATCATCTAAAGGTCAACAATCTGCTCTGAGAATGAGGGCCTGATTTCCAACTCCTCTCATATCATATGTACAAAAGCCACAGACCCGTCAGCCGTAGCGGGGAAACATCATTATGTGGGCAGAAATCTCCCAAGGTACAGGGCTTAAAATGCCAAGCAGCTAACCGTCAGCTCTCTGGTGAATCTAGGTGGGGAGACTGGAGACAGTTGACACCCCAGAGCTTATTTACGGGATGAGCCTCCACTCTGCTCTGCTCCGACAGAATTCTCTGACCCCTGTGCCTCCCCACAATGGAGATGGATTAGGTTGTCGGGCTGCGGAGTGGAACGGTCTGCAGGGCCCAGTCGATGAGAACTGCTGCCCCGCCCTCTTGGGATCGGGCTGAGGGAGAAGAGAATAGGAGCAAGACCCAGAGCGGTTCACTACGCATGGAGTAAACACAGCTAGGGCGACACTTGACGGCTGCCGTTTCCTCCACTCCGAGACAAACAGTGATTCAAGGAATCGCGCTTCTGCTTACTGTCAGTGTGTTTTAATACGGAAGAGTTGTACAGGAGCACTAATGTATTCTGGTCTTGCTAGTACAAGACAGGCTACAAGCGTGTGCAAATGCTAAGTCATTAAAACGTGAGCATCGTTCGTTTTTTAATCATGTAAAACGACCAAGTTTCTACAGTATACATTGAAACATGAGGCAAGACGAAAAGAGCCTGGTAGAACGCGATGTCAGTAGTACACCAATGACCTCACATAGAGGACGACCACGGGAACATATGTAAAGGGAGAGTATTTCTCCTTCTCAGAAGGGCCTACCACAAACTGACAGAGAYGATGTGGCGCGCGCAGATGTTTGTGGTCTCAGCTTGCCCATCTGCCTTTAGAGCAAGAACTTCACTGCCAGGACAATCGTATCGGTGCGCGATATCTAATCACGTCGCATGAAATGCTCGTTCATCGTACCAATGTGGCACCACATCCTGTGCGTCTGGCGGACATGTTTTGACAGACATACAGATTGTTTTCTGTGGTACGTAAAAGAGCTACAAATATCACAGTGGTGTTTTTTCCCCCCGACTTGATGGTATGACGCCGATATTCAAACAGAAGAGTTCCACAAATATTTTTCGGGATAAGTAGACGATTCTGGTTCGTGCGTTTGTTTGTTCAGAACGCTGCTCTGGTCTGGAGCTTATCCATTAGCCCACGGACCAAAGGCCTATCTCTCTCACATCCCATTACACACCACCACCACCACTCTCCTCCTCAGATGAAGGGATGGACTGGAAAGAGAGAAAACAAAGTGCTTCAGCAAGATGCTGGGCCGCGCATCTCTGCTATTGGTCAGGGTGACCCTCAGAGTGTGCTCCGAGGTGTTCGGTCTCATAGCAACCGCAGATGAACAGGCAGACTAGGGGTCTAGGAGAGGGAGATTGGGTTTCAAAAACCCGTAAATTGTATATTTGGAGCCTTGTGTTGTTTGTGCTTGGGTCTGTGTAGGATTGAGAAGGACTGCGGCGGTGCTCAGAAGGAGGGAGACCGCAAGAGAATCAATAATTTGACACACTGTCTCAGCCACTGAGTCATTTCAAGAGACACACAAACACTGAGGGGGCAACATAGCAGTATATCCTATATWGTACATTTACAGTATGCTAGTAGTTACCCACAGAGTTCCAGTCATTGCGCTAACGCTAGTTAGCATTGGCTCGCAAAACTACCTCCAGCTTCCTTCATACTGGATACAGACATAAAAATGGCACCCAATGAGTTCATCTGACTCTGGAGAAGTAAATGAAGGGCCTCATTGCTAAAATCCCGAAGTATCCTTTAAAATCATTAACTCCGCTGCGTGACATCAACTACACAGTATTAATGGGGAAACGGGGCAAAAAATTCCTCACCATCTGTGCTTGTCAAATAAAATGGGTAACGCACCCGCTGCACATTACAGTAACTGGGGTTTGTTTGATGCTAGATACTGAGAAGAATTTCCTAGAGGGTATTTTGGAGCCATATTCAATGTGTTCCAGCGGTTAAGTTAKAGTACAACATTATGTGATTATTGCAAGGAAGATAACCTCAGGGTTTAGTATAACCTACTGTACCATAAACCCAGTAAGCCTTCAAAAAACCTGCTTTGACTAGAGCCTTAGAGATCAACTATTTTGCTGCGAAACCCTACAATCAGCATTATACCTCAAAGTCGACGGACCCCTCGACACACATCTCCACACTGGCCGTGACAAGCTACTGAGATCTAAGCCGCACAGGGAATAGCATGTAATGGGGATACTACCGCTAATACATAACACTGCGATTGAATGAWTCTCCCGCAATAGCTCTGCAGCATACTACAACCGTGACGCATGCCACAACACTAATCTAACATAACTGATCATCATTTATGGGCTCGTACATTTCCTGCAGAGTCATGGCAAGCCTTAAATGAACGTGAAATCAAAGAGCCAAGAAAATACTCTGTCGGCTGTGGACTTTACGTGGTGACACTGGCAAGCCAGGTTCCCTTTGAAAGCCCCTTTTAGCTGAAAGAGGCTAGGCGGGGGCCCTACTTGGTAGTCAGCAGTGCTAACTGAGCTCCATTCAGGATCACTGCATGCAGCTGTTCCTCTAGGGCTCCTCTATTTGAAGAGATAAGACAAACTGTTTAAAGATATACACTGCTTATAGTGTAGGAAGTGGGACCATCATGCTCTTTATTTCATTTGAATATTCAGTTTCTTTACCCCCTCTTGGCATCGTACTTTGCGGTCTTCACCTCGGTCTCAATTTGCCAGCATCAGGTACATAGATGACAAATTAGAGGAAAATAGTGGAATTGTAGAATGTGAAGTATATAGAATATTGTTTTTGTTTTACATTGAATCAGACATGGTTATATTTGCATATCACAATCAGACCGATTTTGCATAACTGGCATACTTTTCAGACTGCTGAATAGGTTCATATTTAAATCCGTGTGCRGTTTCATCTGTTACACTACTGCCGCTATTACTTTGGATGAACGGTAGTGAGACATATTCAATGGTTTTGAATTGTCAGATCGTTCCTCAAATCTCACAGTTCCGTCATAGACAAGTCTGTGAAGTCTTTATCGAACTGTCACAGCACTGCATTACTGTGTGGTTCACCCAGATAAAATAACGTAGCTTCCATAAAGTAACGTTTTTTTTCAAATAACACTGAATAAGGTGGTATATGATGCTATGCTATCCCCAAAATATGGTCATTTAACAGACTTTTATCCAAAGCTGTCAACAGTAAGACATATGCAATATACAGTATGTGGCCCATGTGGGAATGAAACACACAACCCCGCTGTTGCCTGACCCATGCTCTAAACCATCGAAGGTATTAGAACTACCATACACGGAAATCAAGCAAACTTCACAACGGGGTATTTTATCCATATGTGATGCTGGGATAAAAAAAAGTAGCATTTCTGTCAGTTTGCCTACTTCTTATTCCTCCATCATGTGAAGAAGAGCCAGTCCTTCAGCCTCAGAGCATTATAAAATCAACTCYAGTATGCTTCATCAACCTTTCCTATGTAAAACTAGCTGAAATCAAGTATTCCATGGCCATACTGTAATACTGTTTGCCTAGTATTACTAAAACTACAAAATGCATAGATGAATATATGAATTCTCCCCTGTCCCGCAGTCGAAAATGTCCTTCGGTTTTTGCCTATGTTTCATCTGATTATAGTTGTGCTGCAAGGGTGCCCAAGGGAAAAGGAACTCTGCAGTCTGTGATGGGACCCAGTACAGTTTGATTGAGTCTGATTTCAGAGCCACTCTCTTCTGTCACATCTCCCTGGGAAAAAGGGTTTGAATAATCTCTAGCAGCCTCAGCAGACTTGCTCCATTTCACAGCAACTCCCAGTGAATTACCCCGGCAGAAGACACACTCCCTCCCTGGATATATCTGCCTCGACTCATCCCCGTCTCCCTCTGCCCCCACCGAACCCATCTATACCTGTCCCTCATCTACATCCCTTCATATCTCTCTCCTCCTCTTTCACCTTTGCCTCAGCTCCCATATCCATCCATCGTAATCTCCAACACATGGAAAAGAATCATGAGAATGAAATAATCGTATATGGCAGAAGAAGATTATTTGTACAACAATCTAATAAGAATCTGGTAAGATTTTGTAACGCGTTGACTTATATGTCAGTGGTGTATTTGTATATGCGTTGACTTATATGTCAGTGGTGTATTTGTAATTGCGTTGACTTATATGTCAGTGGTGTATTTGTATTGCGTTGACTTTATGTCAGTGGTGTATTTGTATATGCGTTGACTTATATGTCCAGTGGTGTATTTTGTATATGCGTTGACTTATATGTCAGTGGTGTATTTGTATATGCGTTGACTTATATGTCAGTGGTGTATTTGTATATGCGTTGACTTATATGCCTTCTATGTCATACACAATTGAATAAATTAAATGATGCCAACAAAGATATGGTATGACATATTTAAGACAAAATACCGTATGTGATTTATATGAGTCATCTATACATTTTATGAAAAGTATCTTCTGAGAATGTAACCTCTACAAAATAAAGGATTTCCTTAATAGGTTTCACAGTTTTTTTTAAAGTAAAAAAAAAATTACTTTAACAAAAATATTATATTTGTATATACGAGTTTCCATGGTGAAGGTTGGGCAGCACTTCCTAATGGACTGTTGATTTATCTACAGCTATGCCTTTTGGTCTCCCATCCAGGGTTTTAATCAAGCCCATCCCTGCTTAGGTTTGATATTTGTGCTGCTATCAAAGTCATTCCTCCTCATCTCCTCACTCCTTCTCTTCCTCCTCTCCTCTCCTCCACTTCTCCCTCTTCTTCTGATCATCCTCCTGTCCTCCTCCTCCTCCTATCCTGCTATCCTACCCTCTCTGATCTGCTCTTCATCTCCTACCCTACCAACTATCCATCAACCAATCCAACATTCTACCAATCCACCTATGCACCCACCCATGTATCCATCCACCCTAAACCCACCCAGCCATCCAACTAGCCACCCCTCTGTAATGTCAATATCAAAGTCAATATTCAAGATGGCTCCAGAGTGTACAAATCCTTCCAAGGGAATTCTTCTCTGTTTTTCTCCATCAACTCAAAGATGCAGAAATACCAATTTATGCACATTTAACACAACCACCTACCCCAAAATGACCTGTTGGCATTTCTACCTCAGTGTTTTCCTTAAATAAAAAACCTTAACAACATGCAAATAGAAAAAGGGCACTTTAGGGTCCGTTWCGTGTTTCTACAGAAATGTCAAGGTCTCAGAATAGCTGAGAAATACTGCAAGACCTATCCAGGCAAATTACAAAATGACTCACTCAGACTGCATGCTGTGTTATCTTCAAGCATTATGCCCGTTTCTCTTTTTTTGTTACAGCTAGTTCAGTGATCAATTCACCGCTAAATGTAGGGTGCACATCAATGTTACTGGCTTTTAAAGCAACATCGAAAGTGCCTGAATAAATTAAGACAGCATGGGCTGGCACACAAGAAAACCCTGGGTGGACATAAGCACAGCTACAGTATTATTTTTCAACTTCACAAGTAGTAGTTGAGTTTGTGCTAATGGACAAGCAGATTTTAATTATGTACAGTGTTGCGGTAGTTTCTACCCCGTTAAGGGACCTGTCACTTTGTGTTAAGGTACAGTTGACTTGTGACCCCAGGCCAGACAGGGGCAGCTGCCTCGGGGGACAGGCTACAGCAGGTCCCTGTATTTGATAAAGGCTGTGACACTGACCTTTGACCTTAAACCTCCACACACTAAGGGCAGCTCTCCCAGAGGGACGTTGTAACAGGTGCTGCCATGGCAACCGGTTGTGAAAAGTTAAACAGGGCCCTTAAACCTCAGCTAAGACGAATAGGAATGGGAAATGCTTCCTTTACATTCTATCAATTCAGTTCTTGGAAATGAGATCACACAAACCCAACTGGTGGTTTAGGATTTGGATTTGGACACGTCAAAATCACCATTATTGATGGGCCAGATGGCCAGCAGATTGGAAATTGTGAGGGAGCTGTCTCTCGTCTTGGATATGTCAACATTCCCCCTTCATGCCTCTGAAATCAAGACCAAGTCCAAGACAGCTGTCCACCATCAAGCCACTGCTGCCTCATTACAATATGCAATGGAAAGTCTGTCCATTATGCACACTGCGTAACATTCCAGGATTGGCAGGGCTGTTCAATACGAGATGTATCGAGGCACACCGTACTGATATACATACCTCTATCTGGTGTGGTCTGGCAGGGTCGTGATCCTCATGAAGACTGTGGGCTGTGTTGGCCTAGCAGAGGAGGGCAGACATGGGCAGCTATGTGGTCAGGGTGCCGGTGAGCGGGCGGTAAGGTTGACTACCTAAGCAGCATCTGGGTGTCGGTACTGGGCACTAAAGGAAACAAATGGGTCCCTTGTGGAGGATGTCCATTGACCTGTGGGTGAGAGAGAGAGAGAGAGACACAACATGATATACACTGACTGTACAAAACATTAAGAACACCTTCCCAATATTGAGTTGCAATTCGTCAGGGCATGGCAGCGCTCCACGGGGGTGCTGGCCCATGTTGACTCCATAGTCCCACAGTCCCACAGTTGTGTCAAGTTGGCTGGATGTCCTTTGGGTGGTGGACCATTCTTGATACACAAGGGAAACTGTTGAGCGTGAAAAACCCAGCAGCGTTGCAGTTCTTGACACAAACCGGTGCGCCTGGCACCTACTACCATGTCCCGTTCAAAGGCACTTCAATGTTTTGTCTTGCCCATTCACTCTCTGAATGGCACACATACACAATCCATGTCTCAATTGTCTCAAAGTGTAAAAATTCTTCTTTAACCTGTCTCCTCCCCTTCATCTACACTGATTTGAAGTGGATTTAACAAGTGACATCAATAAGGTATCATAGTTTTCACATGGATTTAACATGTATATTATTTGAGCAATGCTTGTCATGATGCTTGTCATACATTTCTCGATACTGAAGAATGTTTATATTTTTAACAAAGTTCCACACTCATATTATGTAATATGTCCTGCTGGTGAACGTACTAATGTATTTAATTTACATACCTCTGAGGCTTAAATGGGGAACAAAAGCTCATAGCCATGACAGCTGAGACAGCAGGTGTAATGTTTTGTACACTCAGTGTACATGCTTGATATGTTTTAAGAAAAAAATGTGGTATGCACTAACATAGGGTAGGTTGTAGAACAATCTACCAACAATGAAATCAAAATCAGAGAACAGTTATGTGGTACGACGAAACACATTCCACAATTGATTCTACTCTATTCCAGACTGGATTCGATCCAAGATGTATTCTATCAACTTATATATGCGCTGCTCAACTTAACTATAATATTCTATCTTTATTCTATTCTATTTACAGCAACAATAAAAAATAAAAATAAATTAATCTGAGAGTACAAGACAGATCTATTCCCCTCTAAAACTGTCCCTTCACGGCTGACCTCTCAGAGGGAGAGCCGAGTTAAACTCAGCAGCGACTCCAAATCAGCCCAACTCGCCGCCTCACACTCCTGCTTCGAACTGTTTGCACATGCTGTTGGAAATATGCCCCAGAGTAGAAAAACTGTGCATAATAACACACGGATGCACTGTCAAGTCCTTACTAACAAAGGGATGGGAAAACAACAAAGTCGCTCTCACACACAACCCAAACAAAGAGACTGATGGTTATCTCTGGGGTTATGCACATTGTTGACCTGCTTTCAAACCAGACGGGAAATAATTGTGTTTTTATTTCATTTGTGGTATTTACCTACAAATATATTCCCGTCTTCTACTCCTTCGCTCTTTCCCACCTTCCATCTATCTGTCTTCTCTCCTCTCTCAGCAATACGAACGTAATTAGACAACCACTCATTAGCGTCTGCATAACAAAAACCCCATATGCTCCCATTGGTTTCATGATCTAACGAGAGGCTTGGTGGTTGCCACGAAAAAGCATTGCCGTCATTTACAGAAATACATTCAAATTAGGAGAGGAAGGGAGAAGACACAACATATGGTATTATTGATAATGATTCACCAGTATAGCCATGTGTAAAGGGGTAGCTCACCCTGATCTACCATTTCCTGTATTTTTGATCCTCCATGTACTGAGCTGAAAGTTGGAGTTGAAAACAGCTCAATGAGTCACCTGAACTGAAATACCCAGGCTGGCCCTTTGTCTGTGGCGTGTGCGCTCTGTACCCACYTGCTCTGTATGTTTGAACAGACCTGGCCCAACTCTGGGACACGTTACACACAGGAATCTGTGACCGTTCACCTGACCCAGATGAGCACACCGTCATGTCTTGCCTAGTTAAATAACAGGTTAAATAAATACAACAACAAAACAATATGGGGGAGCTGAGTGATCAGATGTAACCGTCAGCTCAACAGCCCTGTCAACCAGCAGAAAAACAACGCCGGCGGGTTACTTTGATCAGACGTGGTTTCCAAACCACGACACAAACATCAGACAGGAAACACTGGCATCTGCTGTATGTGGATGAGGAGCGTGTGTGGACCGTYCCGGGTAAACGCGCATGTTGTGTCTGCGAGACAGTCTGAAATATCCACTTAGGCACAAGAACCCTGAATAAATAGAGAATGCATTAAGATGGGTTAAAAAAAAAGTGTGTGTTGGTGTGTGAAAACTGATGTGTGAGTGCATGACTGGGTATGTGTACAAAGTACATACGTGTGCGCATCTCCCAATCCATCTCACTGACCATGGTTAATCAATCTGTCCATAGGGACATTCAGCGCTGGCGAGAAAAGAACCCTTTGAGAGTGCTGATATTAACCCAGACTATCTGACCTCGCACAGCTGTTCATGAGGAGAGGATTACACATTTAGATCTTAACATACAAAGGAATCAGTCCGCCACATAAATACTACTGAAAAGTAATTCCAGTGTCCATGCCAAGTACACACTTAAATACATCAAAGATAAACCACGTCGGTTCTAATATGGCAGTCAGTGAGACACTTGTGATTCTGAGTGCGCCAAGGCTCCCTAGACGGGTCCGGAGATTGGAGAGGGCTCTAGCCGGTCCAATGGCTTATTCCAGAACAGTGGGTGAAGCATTGTGAAGCACTGTGGGTGGATAGATACAGAGATGTCACTTTGCATTGAACGGAACGAACGCTTTATAATTGGAGCCCACTCTCGCGATCTGCAGGGTGGAGAGCGACGGCCTCAGCGTGATGTGAATCCAGTCACTCGTATTACAGCGGCGTTCCAAGTCACACATCCCTGTCGCCTCTATGGCAAAACCAACCTAAGGAGTGAGGCACTTTGTGTGAAACCGATGGGTTAGCGCTCACCACAATACATTACAATAAGTCACGCTAAAAAGTCTGTGAACGCATGCGATGTAAATGGTCCGCTCTTATCTTTTCTCTCTGTCCCCCCCCCCCAGCTTTGGTACCAAGGCGACAGATGCAAGACTACTGATAACTGACCGCAGATGTGAGCCTAGCGAAATCCCAAGGGAACATTTCTCCGCATTAACTGCCAACAGATAATAATCTGCTTTGCAAGCAGGGGGACAATTCAACTATGGTTTTAGCAAAGGCATCCCATTTGCTCCTTATTACGAATATGCAAACGGGTCTTGACACACCCTCATTCCCCAAAATCCAAGCGTCCAGTGGCATAGCGTTAGGCTTATTGGCGTCTATTATTGGTCTGATTATTTCAAGTTAATGTCCTCCCTCCTTGTGGCTGTCATTTGCCAAATGTTGGTGTGGATGTGTTTCTGACACCTCTGGGGTACGGGCCTGTTTGCAGACGATGCAGTTGACCGTCTCTCTCCTCAGCCTGTCCCCTGTCTGTCTCTACAGCGGCTGTAGCAAGGCCCAGCTCGCCTCTCCTCTCACTCTGACTGCATCGCTAACGATTTAGTCTATATATAACCCCCCCTGTCTGTCTGCCTGCGTGCCTGTCTGGACTGTCTGCATGCTTTTTCTCCTTTTCTCATCTCATGCTCTAGCCCCACACCAGACCCATGTATCTAAACCCCATTTCATTAAAACTCCACAGCAGGTATAATAATAATACATGTTGGTGTGGATCAAGAATGGTGCAGTTTGAGTGAAAGGCTCAATATTTGCTGGTTGCTAGTTTGACGGTTGTGGCAAAGATAAAAGAAGAAACGGCAAATGTGAGCACAGGAGGTGCAGAGAAAGAGAAAAGAAAGAGATGTGCCTGTTCTCTGTTCTCCTGCTAGATAGCGCCGAGGGCTCTGGGTCTTACTGCAGTCAATCCAGAATGTCTGGCAGAGACAGATGTAATCTTCTAAACACCAGCGTGTTCATGTTACGCCGTTCCCATCTCGGCTGTAGACAGTCCTTGCAGTGACATCGTGAACATTCTATTGCCTTCCGACATCAAACGTGTCATTGCCGTTATGTAAAAGTATAAACACAAAATGACAGGCTGTATGACATCAACGGCATGGTGGTCCAAATAACATGCTGTATTTTACACCAATAAACCCATCCGTTTAATATGTAATTTGGTATATGTCAATGTAGCAAGCCAGGCAACTTTCTAAACAGTGTTTTGGTTAGTTTCTAGCTAGGTAGCACTCCCAAAAAACCTGCCTCTTCGATGCAGCTACGACCGGAAGTGGCTTTTCGAAGCAGGTTAGGAAAGCGTTTTCGCTAACCCTAACCGTTTTCCTAACCTTAAACTAAGTTCTCCTAACCTGCTAAAAAAAAAAACACTTCCAATCGTAGCTGTATCGAAGTGGCGTGTTTTTAGGGAATCTCCTAATGTTAGCTAGCATAGKTGACAACATCTTAACTTTAGCTAATTTGTGTTCATTATTACAGGAAGATAAATCAGAACACGGTCATTATTTACAAGGTAATGATAATTACCTGATAATGACAGATAATCAAATCAAATAAAATGTTATTGGTCGCATACACATATTTAGCAGAATTATAATGATAGACAATGACCTGAAATGGTCTCTTCACACAGACAGTGTGGTGAAGACGTCGCAACAGCACATATTGAAGAAATTTGGTTTGGCCCCTAAGTCCCTCACAAACATCTACAGATGCACCATTGAGAGCATCCTGCCGGGCTGTTTCACCACCTGTTACGGTAATTGCACCGTCAGCAACCGCAGGGCTCTCCAGAGGGTGGTGCGGTCAGCCCAACGCAATACTAGTGGCACACTGCCTGCCCTCCAGGACATCTACAGCACCCGGTGTCACAGGAAGGACAAGGAGATCATCAAGTACCTCAACCACCCGAGCCACGGCCTGTTCACAGCGCTACCATCTAGAAGACGAAGACAGTAGAGGTGCATCAAAGCTAGGAGCGAAAGACTGAGAAACAGCTTCTGTCTCCAGGCTATCAATCAAACAGTCCCCACTAGCCAGTCTCCGCCCAGTACCCTGCCCCGAAAGTCTCTGTTCTAGCCGGAGTCATTGAACACTGGTAACTTTAATAATGTTTACATGCTGTTTTACCCACTTTATAGGTACAGTATATACTGTATTCTGGTCATGGRTCATCCTTAATAACTTCTTATTGTTATTGGTAGGTATCACTGCACTGTTGGAGCTAAAAATACAAGCATTTAGGCTACCATCCTTCAATGGCACTGCCAATGCTAAAACGGCCTTCTGGTCACTAGAGGCCTCTATCATTCTGTATGGGTGTGCACTGTCTCGTTGCGTGTAACCATGACAACGGACGCTGCTACAGGGTCAGACTTTTCAATTTGAGACATGGAAAACCAACAGTCGCAGGACGGTCTACAGACATTCCACCAGAGTATAAATTAAATGTTGTTTTGACCAGCGACACTTGTCGCATTCTAATTGTCTACGGACATGTTGTTAGACCAAGCATAAACCAGCCTGAAAGAACCACTGAACACCTCAATTGGCACATGTTTTTCTGTTCCTCATTATAAAAACAAGATTTCAGTCTTTGAGGTATGTCTCCTGACCGATTCTGGATTTGGTTAATGATGTTTGTCCCCCATGAGACACTGTGGATGCAGAAGGCTCTTTCATTTCCTCAAAATCCCCAGAATGATAAGATAACTCAAGAAATCTGTAAGAAACGTTGACGTGTTGGTCGAGGATGTTTTAGTTGCTAAATTTGACGTCTAACTAAGGTGTTTAGTGCAGTGTTTCTCAAGTAAAAAAACATGTGAGGTGTTGTTCTATATAAASAGTTGGAGCTGCTGGGCAGGTCTGTCTCACTGGGGACAAATGACCTGCCCTCCTAGAAATCTACAGCTCCCGATGTCACAGGAAGGCCAAAAAGATCAACTAGGACAACAACCATCCAAGCCACTGCCTSTCACCCCGCTATCATCCAGAAGGCGACAAAGCTGGGACCGAGAGACTGAAAAACAGCTTCTATCTCAAGGCCATCAGACTGTTAAACAGCCATCACTAACATAGAGAGGCTGCTGCCAACATACAGACTCAAATCTCTGGCCACTTGAATAAATGGACTTAATAAAGGTATCGCTAGTCACCTTAAATAACGCCACTTTAATCATGTTTACATATCATACATTACTCATCTCATATGTATGTAGTGTATTCTATACCATCTATCGCTCATCCATATATTTACATGTACATATTCTATTCATCCCTTTACATTTGTGTGCATTTGTGCATATACGGTAGTTGTGAATTTGTTATATTACTTGTTAGATACTACCGAATAGTCGGAACTAGAAGCACAAGCATTTCGCCACACTCTTATTAACATCTGCTAACCATGTGTATGTGACCAATAAAATTTGATTTGATTTGACTGTCTATGCGATCAATCACTGCAGCTGTTCCCCCCATGTTAGTGGGCAAATGGACATCGTCAAATCAAAACCCAACCTTATTTTACCCGGTGTGACGCAGGGACTTTCCAAACTCCGTTTTTGACCAGACTCACTTTGCAGTCAATTATGCCACTAGAATAACTGTTTCTGAGTAATATCGATGCCACATCGGCCATTTTGTAAGGGAGTTGTTGCTTTTTAAAGGCAGTCCCTCTAACTCCAGATTTTTTTAAGGCTGCCATAGTAAATAGACGGTCTCCGTTCCCGTAATTTTTGTTTCAACTTACTGTTGAGACTAGCCTAAGTTGTAATCAGTGGAGGCTGCTGAATGGAATGGCATCAAACCATGTGTATGATGTATTTGATACCATTCCACTCAATCCGCTCCAGCCATTGCCACGAGCCCATCCTTCCCAAAATAAGGTGCCACCAACCTCCAGTGGTTGTAATAGTAGAATGAACAAGGTCCAATTTCAAAATCAACTAGCCCATGTCAGCTAAATAGATTTAGCTAAGTCGTTAAGTTAGGCTATCCAACTATCTAAACCTTGTAGTTATGATGGCAAGATTACGTGTCAAGTGGCCTAGACTTCCGAGGGAGCCCCCAGTTGATATTGTTGTAATGTTTGAGTCATTCAGACATCATTAGAGCACACAAAAGACATGGCAAAATGTGTAGAATTGCAGGAAATAAGCATTAAAACTGCAACACTGTCTCTCTGCCAACAAGAGGTGTTAAATAAATAAATAAAAATAAATTTTAAATAAATTTAAAAAACAAGAGGTGTGTGAACAGTTGAACAGTCGTGTCATGGACAGGTTTTTGTGTGTGTGTGTGTGTGTGTGTGTGTGTGTGTGTGTGTGTGTGTGTGTGTGTGTGTGTGTGTGTGTGTGTGTGTGTGTGTGTGTGTGTGTGTGTGTGTGTGTGTGTGTGTGTGTGTGTGTGTGTGTGTGTGTGTGTGTCTGGGTCATCTCAAATACTATTTGAGTAGCCCTGCTTTAACTAAGGTTCTACTTTTACCAGACACATGGACCTCAGTCGAACTGTACAATACAGCCCAGAGATTGTAAACCATTCTAGCTTCCTTTTACTTCTTGAAACCCTTTATCTGATGTATTTTTCGAGCACTTGAAAGTAGGACTATTTTTTCTTCATTGACTTCCTCTGCCCTGAAATTGTGGAGGTGCTTTGCCATCGTGTTGTGATATTTTTCCACTAAATTGACTTAATTCGATCAGGCTCGGCACAAGGTCCTCCAGCCTGGGCTATATTTAAGAGCAAATCCTCATGACCTTTTGGGAGCTCTGTGGCCGCTGGATGCCAGCCACTTAGCCTCACTCTCTCCCTCCAAGACTGAGTGCACCAGGGTGGAAGAGTTAAGCTAACCCGGATCCTCAGGCTGATTGGGATTGAAACCCCTTCATCTAAATGTTGGCACAACACAACGATGTTGTTCCTGCTTTTACCATATCCCCCATCTCTCTATATCTATTTGTCTCTCTCACTCTCCTCCCTCACCCTCCTCCTGGATCCCAGTCTCTCACTTCAATAAACAGCTTGACCTTGAGACGTCCTGGCCCTCCCTCCACCGCTCCATCCCTCGCCTCAGCCTCCCCTCCGGCTGCATCTGTACTCGTTCATTTATCCATTTCGTTATTTTGTGACGACCGGCTATCCTCTCCGCCTGATTGGCCACCGTGATGTAACGGAGTGGTTGCTTGACGAACACCCCTACGTCTCTAACTCCTGGCGCTGTGTCCTCTGCCTCACGTACGTCAGAATCAGCTCCACTAATAGGGACTTTGACGGGCAGAGGAGAGGGAACCCTGGTGAGGCCCCCTATCATTATAGACCGGCAACGTGAGTAGACACGCTAATGGGCTGCGATGTTGGAACAGACATAAAAACAGGCATTAGAGCACATGTTATTTACATTCTCTGAAACCTCCATGACAGGACATGCCGTTCAACATTGCACAGTCTTCCAAAGCCCTCCAACCATGTCACATCTTTATCAACATGCCAACCGCTAAAGTGTTTACATCCAGTATCGCTGCAAGATGGCCAATTACTTTATACACACACAGCTATACTCCACCTCCTTGGGGATGACATTTCAGGCGAGTTCAGGTGACCTAGCTGACATGAACACCCCCACCTAAGAAAATGTCTGTAAGGGATCACACACAATTTAGGCCGTTTTTATGCCCACAAGCTATGTCAATGACCCATGAAAACTATGACATCTCATCCAACAGTAAATGGGAAGCTGTTACAGGGGGGTCTTTAACCCCACCTACCTGCAATCAAGCAAAAATAATGATCTGCTTACGACCCCCACATACAACCACTATTTTAATAGATCACAACAATACGCCCAATGGCACTGTTGGCCCAGCAAAATTTAGCAGACTGCCCAGGAATACGTTTAAGAGGTGGAAAATATAGCCATTTTTAAAGACGCAAAAATGTGTATAGTTGCATGAGGTCTGCGCTGGTTGTCTGCTCTTGTTGCCCACAAGTGACAGTGGCAATTTTACACTGATGTCTAGAAAACAACAAGCTTTGCTCAGTGTAATAAATTATAAAAAATAATGCGAACTGGATGGAATATGGGGAAAAATGCGCCACATGTTTTTTTAAATATTCAATGCTACCAAAAAAGAATTTACTGAAACTTGTTACAAATGAATGAGTCACCAATGAAACAATATTTTGAAAGAGGAAGCAAAGTACTTTAAGCATATCTTTTCGTTTCAGTCTCCTCCATCTCCATTAACCAAAGTTAATTGTAAGGATTTGTTTTCCACTATTAATAAAGTCAAATTAACAGCTGTATAGAAAGACTCATGTGAAGGCCAAATTACAGAGGAGGAACTTCTTGATGCAATTAAAGCCTTTAAGTCTGGGATAACTCCAGGGCTGGATGGCATACCATTTGAGGTATACCAAAACTTTATTGATGTACTCAGAGGAGCGTTATTAGCATGTTTTAACCATTCCGATAAAAATTGTAGATGACCAGATACTCAACAAGAAGGTCAGATTTAATTAATACTGAAACAGGAACCAAGTGGTAAATATAAGGATCCAGTCCACTAAAGAAATTGGAGGCCCCTTACACTTCAGTGTTGTGATGCATAGAACTTAGAAATAAAAGGGTATTTTTGGATGTTATTCATCCTAACCAGACAGGTTTTTTACATTGACAAAACATTGGAGGTAATTACAAGAACCGGAAACAATATAACACTATGACAGAACTGGGAAACCAAGCCTGGTATTCATTGCTGACTTTGATAAAGTACTGCTGGTATTTATATATTAATATACTTCATATTTCAATTTTGGAGAATCTCTTATACAATGGGTTAAGTTGTGTACAATAACCATAGGTGTAAAATAGTAAATAATGGCTACTTCTCAGAAAGCTTTAATCTGTCAAGAGGAGTAAAACAAGGTTGTCCACTATCCAACAATAATATCAAGTGCCAAGAAATCCAGGGCTTAAAAACAAACAAAGAGATGTGTCATTGTACACGGATGATTCACACAAAATTAAACAGGCCTATTTATATAATGAATATAAATTTGGAGGGCAAAAATGATTAAATATTAAAGCATTAGACCTCTCACTAAAGACTTCAGTCATACAAAAGTTACACTTAAATCCGAACTGGTTCTCTAGCAGATTAGTAAAAATGTCTCACCCCATGTTCAAGAATGGTCTTTTCCCCTTTATTCAGATTACAACATCTCACTTTTGGTTATTTGAAAATGAAATTATCTCCAAAATATCACTATTTTCAAAACAAGCTAAAGAAATTGGGTTTGAATTTCAGTTTAATCCACCAACAAATATTATAGTTAAACTCAAATATACTAATTGATCAAAAAAATATTTTGGGGAAATAAAATAAATCATAAATAGGACTGGTGGAAAATGTCTGCTTTCCTCAAAATTACAATCAATTAATTGCAGCATTACCAAAAATGGAAGAGGTAAGTGGAAGGGTGGAGAAAGTAAGGAATTTATCTGTCGGCCCTGCATTAAAGACCAAAATAGGACTAAGAAAATTGGGACAAATAAAAAAGTATACCAGTTTCATTTGTGGACCCCAAAAAATGACAGCTGTGTCATATAAACTAAGCAAAAAAAGAAACGTCCCTTTTTCAGGACCCTGTCTTTCAAAAATAATTCGTAAAAATCCAAATAACTTCACAGATCTTCATTATAAAGGGTTTAAACACTGTCTCCCATGCTTGTTCAATGAACCATAAACAATTAATGAACATGCACCTGTGGAACGGTCATTAAGACACTAACAGCTTACAGACGGTAGGCAATTAAGGTCACAGTTATGAAATTTCAGGACACTAAAGAGGACTTTCTACTGACTCTGAAAAACACCGAAAGAAAGATGCTCAGGGTCCCTGATCATCTGCGTGAACGTGCCTTAGGCATGCTGCAAGGAGGCATGAGGACTAACAACACCTGCACAGGATCGGTACATCCGAACATCACACCTGCGAGACAGGTACAGGATGGCAACAACAACTGCCCGAGTTACACCAGGAATGCACGATCCCTCCATCAGTGCTCAGACTGTCCGCAATAGGCTGAGAGAGGCTGGACTGAGGGCTTGTGGCCTGTTGTAAGGCAGGTCCTCACCAGACATCACCGGCAACAACTTTGCCTATGGGCACAAACGCACCGTCGCTGGACCAGACAGGACTGGCAAAAAGTGTTGCGGTTTTGTCTCACCAGGGGTGATGGTCGGATTCGCGTTTATCGTCGAAGGAATGAGCGTTACACCGAGGCCTGTACTCTGGAGCGGGATCGATTTGGAGGTGAAGGGTCTGGGGCGGTGTGTCACAGCATCATCGGACTGAGCTTGTTGTCATTGCAGGCAATCTCAACTCTGTGCGTTACAGGGAAGATATCCTCCTCCCTCATGAGGTACCCTTCCTGCAGGCTCATCCTGACATGACCCTCCAGCATGACAATGCCACCAGCCATACTGCTCGTTCTGTGCGTGATTTCCTGCAAGACAGGAATATCAGTGTTCTGCCATGGCCAGCGAAGAGCCCGGATCTCAATCCCATTGAGCATGTCTGGGACCGTTGGATCGGAGGGTGAAGGCTAGGGCCATTTCCCCCAGAAATGTCCGGGAACTTGCAGGTGCCTTGGTGGAAGAGTGGGGTAACATCTCACAGCAAGAACTGTCAAATCTGGTGCAGTCCTTGAGGAGGAGATGCACTGCAGTACTTAATGCAGCTGGTAACCACACCAGATACTGACTGTTACTTTTGATTTTGACACCCCCCCTTTGTTCAGGGACACATTATTCCATTTCTGTTAGTCACATGTCTGTGGAACTTGTTCAGTTTATGTCTCAGTTGTTCAGTTTGTCTCAGTTGTTGAATCTTGTTATGTTCATACAAATATGTATGAATTAACATGTACACATGTTAAGTTTGCTGAAAATAAATGTTGACAGTGAGAGGATGTTTTCTTTTTTTGCTAAGTTTATTTTGCAAAATAGTTGGGAACAGATTTTAGATGTACCGATTCCATGGCACATGGTTTGTGAACTGATTCACAAATGAAATGATTCTACAATATTCTTGCAAACAATTGAATGCTATATATATGGGGGATACAACCATCCCAGCTCTGTAGATTTTGCTGCGAAGAGACAATCATTCGATCATGTATTTTATTTTTATTAATTTTTTATTTTACCTTTATTTAACTAGGCAAGTCAGTTAAGAACAAATTCTTATTTTCAATGACGGCCTAGGAACAGTGGGTTAACTGCCTGTTCAGGGGCAGAACGACAGATTTGTACCTTGTCAGCTCGGGGATTTGAACTTGCAACCTTTCGGTTACTAGTCCAACGCTCTAACCACTAGGCTACCCTGCCGCCCCATGTATTATATTACTGTCCATATGTAGCTTTTTTTGTTGCAGGAGGTTCAGGATTGGCTGAAGAACTGCAAATAGCACTTCTGTCTAATAAAAAAAAGTCATAGTCAATCGATCAATAATATAATAATACTCTTAGCAAAAGTGTTTTTATTTTATTTACAATATGTAGAATTTACGAGAATAGAAAGGTTCAGAACTTTTGTGAAACGCCACATAAAAATATATGGCAAATAGAAATCAAAACTGGATGGTGTTCAGAGATAGATGGGAGGGGTTGAGTGGAGCTGAAGGATGGGACTAAAAACAAACAAAAGATAACTATTGTAAAATATAGTGTGTACATAAAATGTAAATCATTTGTATAAGCTGGAAGTAGAAGCCTAAGAGTTGTTGTCCATTAGTTACTCCAATTAGGGGAGGGATGGTAGGGTTAGGGGACAATAATATAGGAAAATATGAACAAAAATATATATTCATTTTATTTATTTACAAAAAATTATATGGGGGATTGGAAATTATACAGACGATTACATTGATGGAAACCACAATCTATCTACAATATTGAAGCTGATCGCCCCCCCCCCCCCCCCCCCACAAAAAATAAATATATATATCACAGAATTGCTCGCTGTCAGGGACAAAGGAAATGTTCCAAAGACAGAAAAGTCAATATTGTGTGTGAAAATGACTGGGGTGACAGACTATTCCTCTCAGTGGGATTAGAGAAGCAGACAGAGAGAGAACCACCTGTTTCTCCAAGGGACCCCGACGGGGGTGGAAACAATCCACAAGCAGAAATCGCCCCCTGGACTTTGATTATGACTGCAGGCTGCACATCACAGACAGCTGGGCTACATTCACTTTGAAAGGACTGAAGCATTCTACTTTTCTGGAGGGACGGATTCACATATCAGCTAGGATGGCTTGGGGGTTGAGGCTGTGTGAGTCGTGTGCTAGATCTTAGCTGGTGTGTTCAACCTTCAACTCATGGCCAAGCTTCCTCGGAAGACGTACATGCAACTGCATGGGGGGCAAAACTAAAACCTCTGAGCATAGATATTATCCTCCTGTAGTTTTTCAAACCTTTCACTGTGAAGAAATAGTTATTCATTGCAAAATGTATAATTTCATATACAGCTTGGTCAAAAGCTTAAATCTTGACCCCCCCCCCCCCCCCCCCACACAAAAAGCCACGGTGCTGATCCCCATCCCTAACAGTAGGTGCTCTGAGGCCCATGCAGAGCGTCTGATGGGCCAAGTTAAGGTTTCATCTGTCAGCAGCAGCCAGGCTCTCTCTTTCTCTCTCTATCTCTCTCAACAGCCAGCTAGTTTAAAATGTCATTAGTCTGACTGCAGCCCTGGCCGTCTCGCCTTGTTATGCTCTCTGGCAAACTCCAGGCTTGCTGCATTATGTATTCTTCCCGTTAGCTTCCTGCCACAGAACTAATAACGTTTTTTTTTTACTCCTCTTTTTCTTCTGGGAGGTGAAGAAGTACAAGGAGAGGTTGGGAGGGGGGGGAGGGMGGAGGGTGAATATAGAGATAAATCAGATGTAGTGAGAAAGTGTTCCACCCGAGTGATCGCTCCCAATGGAGACTACCCATCCCTGTGACAGTCTGCAACTCTGCTACTCACTTCCAAACGAGCTACAGTAAAAGCGGAGAGGGAAGGAGGGAGAGAATGCTTAAGCAAAAGAACGCATGCTTCCAGGATGAGTGGTGCCTCTACGGGACCGGCCTCTGCTGATATAATATGGTATCTGCCTTTTACCACTTCATTTGCATGATAGTGGAACTTTTCAGAGAGGAAAGATGTGTTCGCATGGCTTTCCTCTAACTGACATTTGGAGATGACACCTGCATGCTTATACATTTTTGTAGATGTAGACCCATAGCATAAGAATAGCCCCATAATATCAACGGTCCACCACCATTTTTTACAGTAGGCAAGGGGTTATTTTCTGCTCATGCATTCTCCCACTGGTGTGCCTGGCCAAAGAGCTCTATTTTCATGTTATTCAAGAAATGTAAACACCTAGATTTTGCGAAAAGGCATTGGGACTTGGACTGGAACCGGTGCTTTGGTCAGATGACATGAAAATAGAGCTGTTTGACCACGCACACCAATGTAAAATATGGTGGCGGATCTTTGATGTTATGGGGCTTTTGCTTTTTCCTGATCACTTCCTGAGGCCCTTGTTAAGGTCAACGGCGTTATGAAATTCACCCAGTACCAGGATTTAGTCAAAAACCTGGTTGCTTCCAGCAAGACAATAACCCCAAGCACAAATCAAAATCCACAAAGAAATGGTTAATTGGCATTAAAAAAAATCTCCATCTCTCAGATTCTGTATTGAAATATTCTGTATTGAAGTAATGGCTAAGATCCCTCCCAATGGGTTCCTCAACTCATAAAACACTTTAGAACAAGGCTCAGTGCTGTAATCCTCACAACGTGAAGTATTGATGGGTATTGTAAACAGGGGTGTCAATAATTTTGACCCCTACCTTTTTGAGAAGAAATAAATACATATTTTTCTCTGAGCAAATGTATTAGTGTAAAATAATATAATTTCCCCATTTTTTTTAGGAGCATCCAATATAGCTCAGTATTTGAATTATTTATTTCATACAGTAATTTCTGCTCATCTTTATCAAGGGTGTCAATAATTTCAGACCCCACAGTATACGGTACATCATATAAGTAAACATTGGTCTACTGTGATAGATGATTAGCACAATAATTTACGTAACTAACAAGATTATTACAGTCATGTCTTGTGCACTCAGGCTCGCGACCCTTCCGCATGTTGAAGGCAACATCGTCTTTCACCAATGATCGAATTTCCACCAGATTATTGAAGAAGAAAAAAAAAACATGGAAAGACAGACTCTTCAAGTTACTGTAAAACGACTCCATGTTCTGTTATTCATGCCTGAAACCAGAACAGCAGCACTCCAGCCTCAATGGACTGTTTCATACATCAAAAAAATAAAAAAATAAACAAACATCTGCCTCATTTCCCTTCACACCAGCTTCCTTAATGCAGCCCTTGGGGCATTGCTGCACTGCAGACATAAACCCTGCTGGGAGTCTACACCACATGAATCAATAGACATCGATGACGGAGCAATTCCGACGGGAATACAGGAGTTCATATGGCACGCTGCATCCCTCATTGCTCATTGGCCGCCATGTATCTTTTGAGTCATCTGACTCACCACTCCATCCCCATACCATCCATCCCTATGTGAATTTACTGTACATGATTGGTTTCTGACTGCAGCTTCACCCTGTCAGCCATTTTTTAAAAGAGCTGCAGTGTGATCCTCCTGAGCTATTAGCTTAACCATTTTCCCTTTAAAGACACAAATGGCTGCAGGCACAGATGTTTTAATTTAGGTKATTGATTAGCAATTATCCTCTGCCTGACTCACTAGCTAGCATTAGGTACCTGCTATGATCCAGCAACTCCTTTACTGCAATATGATCAATAACAAACTATGCACAATGGGTTTGCCTGGGCCAATCCATCCATGACATGTAATGATGCAATCAATCACTCAGGCACATGTATCTGGCACATAGCCTGTGGCAACTGACACAGTGACACCTGCGGTCATGACTATGAGTTGTGGATCTACGACATGACTCACACCTGGGTGTATTATATGTATACTTCCAAGGCACAACTGTGCGTTGTAAAGAGGAGCATTTACTTTGAGTATTTTGACTGGCATGAAGTAAAAATCTCCGCGGTCAATTGATGCAACAGGCAGTTTGTCAGTTTGTCTTCCCCCTGAGTGGAGGACAAATGGATAAAAAGAAAAGTTTCTGTTTTCTCCTCTAATTGATTTGCTGCTCAGAGACTTCAGCTTCCTGAGCTAATCCTTGGACCACTTGTCAACAGTTTGGCAGACATGACATTTGTGGCAGGCGAGGCAGACTTGGGTCTGTCTACTGACTAAAGTCCAACTAGAACTTTCAATATGCTTACCTAATCCGCTGCTCCACATGTTTTCCAAGCACTTCGATTTCCTGCTTCACAATGTCTTCCAAACACTTCATTTGTATATCGGAATTTGGCCCCTGCAATACCATCAGGTCTGTACAGCAAATGACTGATCCGTAATCTATTAGTGGATATGTCAATAGTTAATCAGTCTGATCTTATCCTCTTGTACTCCGGTCCCGTCTATTGATATCAAGCAATGTCAATATCAATGTCACTGATATGTGATTATGGTAATCACCAATGGATCAATTATTCAAAATCTCTAAAGTGGCAATCTCTTTTGGGAGATGTCATAAATGCTCATCTAGACCAGTTTGCACAGCATGCCTTTATGGCACAATGATAGAGGAGCTGAGCATGAGTGAGAGAGAGAGAGACCATTTTAGAGCCACATATTTCCATCAGATTACACAGACCCAGAATGAATTCGAAAACAAACCCATTTTGATAAACTCCCATATCTACTGGGTGAAATACCACAGTGTGTCATCACAGCAGCAAGATTTGTGAGCTGTTCCCACAAGAAAAGGGCAACCAGTGAAGAACAAACACCATTGTAAATACAGCCCATATTTATTTTCCCTTTTGTACTTGAACTATTTGCACATATGACATTTGAAATGTCTTTATTACTTTGGAACTTTAGTGAGTGTAATGTTTACTACAAATTTTTATAGTTTATTTCACTTTTGCTTATTATCTACCTCACTTGCTTTGGCAATGTTAACATGTTAATGTTTCCCATGCCCAAAAAGCCCTTAAATATACATTTTATTGAATTGAGAGAGAGAGAGAGAGAGGGATGGGGGAAGGGGAGAGGAGCTCCTTTCAAATGGGTTAGATTCACATGTGATTTGAGAATCATTAGTCAGAGAGTGAGCCTCTCCTCTGCCTATGTGTGTGTCTCTGTGTGTGTTTGTCTTCCTTCATGCGTGTCTTCACTGCAATGCAGCACACATCCTTGCCCAAGCTCCTCTCCCTCACCTCACACATGCAATGCAACCCCCCTCACTCCTCTCCGTACATGTCACCCCTGCCCTATAGCTTCACAGTATTTCTCAGACGCCTCTCCCTCACCCAATCCACCCTCTTCCTGGCTTATAGCAGCCCTCACATTATGCATTCCAAGTCACCAGTTCAGTCTCACCTTCACACACCATACACTGACGAGCGCTCTCCCCTTCACATCACACCACAAAAATCCTCCTCTCTCACCGTTGTGGCCCACACCACCTGCACCTACCGAGCATCCCCTTCATAACAGTACAATCCACACCTTGATCCTCTAGCCTGAAGACCCGACATTGAATTGCATAGAATTCTACATCGGGCAAAAAATAAGCATTTGGATCAGGAAAGTTTGCTCTCACAACCTCAACAAGGCAGAATGCTGAATAAAATGATACTTTGCCGGTTGTCCATGTGGTCGGTCCTTTTGCAGGTAGGAATGTGAGACACAATATCCACAGAGTAGTGTTATCAACTCAACCTTCAGAGGCCGGTCTGTATATCGTTTTGTATTTCCGTTTTTCCTTTCCCAATACTGATGCAATTCGCACGTGACAAACACTTGCACAATATGGCCGAGCCTAACCGAAAGGCAAACAGCTCCAGCTGATTGCGAGGAAATGGGATTCGGTCGACTACATCTGGTTCAATTCGGTTATTGTTGACATATTGTGCATCACGTGCAATGCTTCAACAGATTGAAAATACAAATTGACAGAACCTACCGGAGCTACAAAGTTGGGTAAACAAAACTTTCCTGTGGATACCCTATCGCCACCTCCTACCGCCAAAATTACCAACAGCATGTACGGCCGGTAAAGTAAGTGGAAATATTTTATTCAACATTCAGCCCTTGTAGAGGCTATTACACATTTTTTTCAGAATGATATCCATGGGTTAACCGTGGTAACAGTCTGATGTTTAGGCAACCCTACCCCAATTCCTTTCCTGAGTTTCCCCTGGTACACCTCCTGATGCACCTCACCCCCCCCCCCCGTCCCTCCGTCCGTCCCCTGCCAAAGGCTAAAAGATGGTTGCTTTGATGTGACCTCTGAAGAGAAATAACACGTCACACTCGATATCGGCCGGGCCGCTTTAAACTCTCCTTGAGCACCACTTCTTGACATGTACGCATGATCAAAAACGGAGCGCGTACGTCGATGCGCGTCATATGGAATCTTGATCAGTCGTCCATCGTCTGCCTTTCGTAGGAACTGAGCTGCTAGTTTGATATGATTCAGAGCAAGCTTACTGTTTAAGGGATACCCTCTTGTGAAGGATGTTTGCTATAGGAGACATTAATAGGCTGTCTCTCCCATCTCTGAAGCAGTGCACTCCTGTTAACACATACACTGTTTGGGAGCTCTTACCTACTCCCCCCCCCTCTCATCCATCAGCCACAGGAGCCTCGTGGAAATGAGAGTTCTCACCTGCTCTTCTTCCAGCTGATCAGTGAGGTGACAGGTAATCTAGGAGGAGCTGCAGTGTTATTATTTTACACCTCTGGAAGATGGAAGGTCTTCTTTTTTGAAGCTAGATTCTGCACTCCAAACCGTAGAGCGTTTACATGTAAAAAACATATTAAAATGTACCTTTTAACTATTAAAAAGCGACCATGGTGAAATACTACTCTAGCATTTCCCTAGGTGCGTATAATAGGCTGATAATCACCATTATAAGGGAGTTGAAAACCTGAGTGCAGGTTAAGCCGGAATAAATATCTCCCTTCGGTTTACATTTTGTAACATTTATTTTCGAATAGAATTCTGCCCAAATAAGTGTTGCATGTTTAATCACCTTTGTTTTTGCTCGAAATTTACACAAGATACTTGAAAACGACATGTCCAACAGATGCCCAAAGAAAGGAGGAGGCCATGAGGAGGCCATGTGGTGTGAAGCAGAGAGCTCCTTCTCTTTGATATTTCCGGCTCCAGCTCTGGGCTTGTGGGAGAAGGTGTGATCAATCACATTTGAAGTGTTTGATTGCTACCAAAGGTGTGGTGATGCAGAGAGCAACCGCGGCAAGACACGGCAAAACAACAATACTAGCAATCTCTTGTCCTCTATGATTTATTAATTGGATCCCTGGCTTTTGTTTCTTTGTGTCGGACTCAGAAGAAAGGGGAAAGGTGAGGCACCCCACCTCCTACAAAAGGGATGCAATCCCGAGGTTTCTGTGTCTAGCTGTCATGAAAACCCATCCGTGATGCTATCTAAACTGACAGGCAAAATGTAAGATTCAAATCAAACCCTTGGTATAATGTGTTTATCTTTCTCCTAGAAAAATAAATATCTCATCAGAAACATGTTGGTGATACTAAAGCCCGCTGTGGTGATGTATTCTTCTTTTTTGCCAGTTTCATGCAAATTCCCTGCTCATTAGATATTGCATGTATTCTGATTTAAAAGATGATCATCTCACTCCACACACACACACACACACACACACACACACACACACACACACACACACACGTAGTGTACATGTGCATCATGAGCAACAAAAGCCCTGAAAATAAGACTTCAACGCTCTGTGTCCACACACGTGCATGTTCCACTCGCTACATTAGCCACGGCGTGCTCTCCCACAGGAGGAACAGGGTGCTGCAGTTTCAACAAAGAGGCTTGTGCTGTGCACTGAATGCTTTAGTGGGGTCCCAAGGTTCACCCCGCCGCCCGACAACCGAGTGTTGTGGAAATGTGTTCCAGGTTCTGGAGGAGCACTATTAGTGAAAGGTTAATGGTATTCTGGCTCTGAGACACAGTGGGGAGAAGGGGGATAAAGAGGGGAGGGAGAGGAGGAGACGCAAGGATGAAAGGGACGCATGACAGATAGACGTACACAAAGGGCCGGTAGGCGACAAAGGCCTTGAACATTATACAATGTTGAGACAATAGCAGTGTTCCTGTTCCACCTCTGTCCCTCCTCAATCCCCCTTGCCTCCTAACAGCCGTCCCCTCTCGTCCTACTAGGCATGCTCTGCTACAGAGGTGTGAATGGTTGGAAGAGAGAGAAACGGGTAATAGAAAAATAGGGTAGATAGTGAAAATAAGACCGTACTGGGCTATGTATTCCACCCTTCTACCTGTTAGGTTTGATGCTGTATCCAACAGGAACGCTTCAACATTCAAACATGTGAGACATACTTCGAGCCTTCGACAACAAGTTATAGCCTCTAGCTAGCTATTTATTTAAGCTATTTTTGCTTGTCTCTGTGGTACTGAGGGAGTAACAACCACCTTGATACAACTGGGGTGTTAGCATGAGCAGATAAACAATTCACTTGTGTTGTGTTGATGGCAGGTCTTCCATAAATACACTGAGTGTACAAAACATTAGGAAAACCTTCCTACTAACCCCCTTTTCCCTCAAAACAGCCACAATTCGTCAGGGTATAGACTCTACAAGCAATCCACAGCGATGCTGGCCCATGTTGACTCCAATGCTGGCCCATGTTGACTCCAATCCCACTGTTTTGTCAAGCTAGCTGGGAGTTCCTTGAGTGGTGGACCATTCTTGATACCCACAGGAAACTGTTGAGCGTGAAAAACACAGGAGCGTTGCAGTTCTTGACACACTCAAACCGGTGCGCCTGGCACCTATTACCATACTCCGTTCAAAGGCACTTAAATATTTTGTCTTGCCCATTCAACCTTTGTATGGCACACATACAAAATTCACTGCCAAAAATAACCTTGATTTATAAGAATAGAACCATYTGTGAAACTGACTATTTGCTTCAAAAGTATAATCCCAAAGCACACCGTGAATTAAACAATTTCTTATGAATGTTTGCATATTTCATATTTGCATATACACTGAGTGTAAAAAACATTAAGACCACTTTCCTAATTTTGAGTTGCACCTATATAGTACAATCCATGTCTCAATTGTCGCAAGGCTTCAAAKTCCTTCTTTAACCCGTCTCCTCCCCTTCATCTACACAACTGAAGTGGATTTAACAGGTGACAGCCATATGGATTCACCTTGTCAATCTATGTCATAGACAGAATGTTCTTAATGTTTTGTACAATCAGTGTCAGTGTGTATGTGTGCATACACTGTACGTGCATGTYTGTATGTGTGTATATAATAGCATGGGAATGTGTGTGCATGTGTGCAGGCGTGTGTGTTTGGTGTTGGAAGGATGTACAGAGATGATGTTGACATGGATTAACTCATTGCCACGAAGGGACAGCTATAGGCTGGTGAGGCAGTATGGAAGACATGTTATCTCGGCAAACAACATCATTATTTGACAAATGAGGCTAATAGTAGCTACACACTGCAAACATACAAAACCCCTCTGAGCTGATTGCCATCAGTACAGGTGGATATAGTTCACACTACACTATTCGGAAAAAAAGGGTGCTATCTTAAACCGAAAAGGGTTCTTCGGCTGCCCCCATAAGATAACCCTTTGATTGACCTTTTTGGTTCCAGGTAGAACCCCTTTTAGTTCCATGTAGAACCTTTTACACAGAGGGTTCTACATTGATGCCAAAATAGTTCTAAATGGAACCAAAAAGACTTCTCCTATGGGGACAGGCGAACAACTCTTTTGGAACCCTTTTTTCTGAGTGAAAATTAATTCCTGTCCCGTTTTGTCCTGTGAAATGTTTTCCCGTACTGTCCTGATCACCAACAGTGCTATAACCCTGGAACTTTCCTGTCCCTATAAAAATCACTCCGGTCATTTTGCATTTTAGTCATTTAGCAGACATTCTTATCCAGAATGACTTACACTGAACAAAAATATAAATGCAACTAGTAAAGTGATGGTCCAATGTTTCATGAGCTGAAATAAAAGATCCCAGAAATGTTCCATACACACAAAAAGCTTATTTTACTCATATTCTGTGCACAAATGTGTGGCATATCAAGAAGCGGATTAAACAACATGATCTTTACACAGGTGCACCTTGTGCTGGGTGTAATAAATGGCCTCTCTAATATGTGCAGTTTTGTCACACAACACAACACCATAGATGTCTCAAGTTTTGAGGGAGCGTGCAATTGGCATGCTGACTGTAGGAATGTCCACCAGAGCTGTTGCCAGAGAATTTTATGTAAATTTCTCTGGCATAAGCCACTTTCAACGTAATTTTAGAACATTTGGCAGTACGTCCAACAAGCTCACAACCGTAGACCACGTGTAACCACGCCAGCCCAGGACCTCCACTTCCAGCTACTTTACCTGTGAGATTGTCTGAGACAAGACCCCGATGAAACTGAGGAGTATTTCTGTCTGTAATGAAGCCCTTTTGTGAGGAAAAACTCATTATGATTGACTAAGATTGGCTCCCCAGTGGGTGGGCCTATGCCCTCCCAGGCCCACCCATAGCTGAGCCCCTGCCCAGTCATGTGAAATCCATAGATTAGGGCCTAATGAATGGATTTCAATTGACTGAATTTCCTTATATTAACTGTAACTCAGTAAAATAGTTGAAATTGTTGCATGTTGCGTTTATATTTTTGTTCATTATACATAAGCAATTAGGGTTAAGTGCCTTGCTCAAGGGCACATCGACAGATGACTTTTCMCCTAGTTGGCTTGGGGATTCGAACCAGCGACCTTTCGGTCACTGACCCAATGCTAAGCTACCTGCAGTCCCATCCTGTACTCATTTTTACACGCAGATATCAGAAATAACGTCCTCCATAAGCCACTCATCTGCCTGTCATCCGCTTTGCGCGTGAGAAGCCACAGCAACTGCTCCGTTTGCCTGCTGCTCAGAGCTCATGAGAGAAATGGCCTGCACACACAGGCAACACACATTAGGAGATTTTGTCAATGACCTACAACCTACTTACCCAAAGTCGGATAAACTCATAGATATGGACATGTGTAATTGTGTATGTCTCCGTGTACATTTTGGAGGGAAATTTAGGAAATTTAGGAAAGTTCATGGGTTATAGCACTGTTGGTGAATAGCTCAATGACRAGAAGCCTCCGAGATGAGCTAGCATGCTAGCTGATCCTATAGGCTTCTAGTCATTGCGCTAATGCTAGTTAGCAACTTCCTCCGAACTGAGAAATAAAAAGGGTATATGTGAGTTCATCTGACTCTGGATAAGTAGAAAAAGGGCATCATTGACAAAATCTTGCACTATCCCTAATGACCTAACTTATGCCAAATATGTCCAGTCGATGCATATAGTTATTATTCAACAACATGGAGGACATGTTTAGCATAAAAACTAAACAAACACACTGGGATAGGCTAAAAACAAACATTCATGGTTCATACCATTCCTCCACAGTATTTTAAACATGTAAATAATGTATTTGGCACTCATACAGGGCATTCGGAAAGTATTCAGACCTTGAATTTTTCCACTTTTGTTACGTTATAGCCTTATTCTAAAATGTATTGAATCGTTTTTTTTCCATCACCAATCTACACACAATACCACATAATGACAAAGCAAAAACAGGTTTTTAGAAATTTTGGCAAAAGTATCTAAATAAATAATGAAATATCACATTTACATAAGTATTCAGACCCTTTACTCAGTACTTTGTTGAAGTACCTTTGGCAGTGATTACAGCCTCGAGTCTTCTTGGGTATGACGCTACAAGTTTAGCACACCTGTATTTGGAGAGTTTAACCCATTCTTCTCTGTATGTCCTATCAAGCTCTGTCAGGTTGGATGGTGAGAGTCACTGCACAGCTATTTTCAGGTCTCTCCAGAGATGTTCGATCAGGTTCAAGTCCGGGCTCTGGCTGGACCACTCAAGGAAATTCAGAGACTTGTCACGAAGCCACTCCTGCGTTGTCTTGGCTGTGTGCTGAGGGTCATGTCCCTGTTGGAAGGTGAATCTTCTCCCCAATTGAGGTCCTGCGCGCACTGGAACAGGTTTTCATCAAAGGTCTCTCTGTACTTTGCTCCGTTCATCTTTCCCTCGATCCTGACTAGTCTCCCAGTCCCTGCRGCTGAAAAACATACCCACAGCATGATGCTGCCACCACCATGCTTCACCGTAGGGATGGTGCCAGGTTTCCTCCAGATGGCCAAAGAGTTCAATCTTGGTTTCATCAGACCAGATAATCTTGTTTCACATGGTCTGAGAGTCTGTATGTGTCTTTTGACAAACTCCAAGTGGAATGTAATGTGCCTTTTACTGAGGATTTGTTTCCATCTGTCCACTCTACTATAAAGGCCTGATTGGTGGAGTGATGCAGATATGTTTGTCCTTCTGGAAGGTTCTCCCATCTCCACAGAGGAATTCTAGAGCTKTGTCAGAGTGACCATCGGGTTCTTGGTCACCTCCCTGACCAAGGCCCTWCTCCCCCGATTMCTCAGTTTGGTACCCTTCCCCAGATCTGTGCCTCGACACAAGCCTGTCTCGGAGCTCTACGGACAATTCCTTTGACCTCATGGCTTTGATTTTGATCTGACATGCATTGTCAACTGTGGGACCTTATATAGACAGGTGTGTGCCTTTCCAAATCATGTCCAATCAATTGAATTTACCACAGGTGGACTCCAATCAAGTTGTAGAAACATATCAAGGATGATCAATGTAAACAGGATGCACTTGAGCTCAATTTCGAGTCTCATAGCATCGAAGAGTGTTTATTTTTATTTTTATCAATTTGCAAAAAAATCTAAAAATCTTATTTCACTTTGTCATTATGGGGTATTGTGTGTAGATTGATGAGGAAAACAATTAATTTAATAGATTTTAGAATAACGTAACACAATGTGGAAAAAGTCAAGGGGTCTGAATACTTTCCGAATGCACTGTATCTGCCACCCTACTCTTCACCTCAGATGGCAGTTAAATACACAAACAATTGGTCTTGACTGGTATTGTTGTTGGTAGTAGACCAGCTATGCTGCTTCAGGCCGCTTGTCCTGCTCTCCGGTTGGTATTTGATTAAACTGCTGCATTTTTTTTTTACAAGTCATGTACCGCTGCATTTTAAAAGACAACTATCAAATTTCTTTTCTTTTAATGGCTCTAATGTTAGTGATGGGTCCTTGGCTGCAATGAAACGTTTTATAATTCACTGACGCACGTTGGCATCTGAGGTAAAGTAGGCACCTGCAGTGTCTACAACTCGAGCGAGGCGCGAGAGTGAGCTGACGGAAAAGGGAAGGGGGGAAATGACCATTTATTTTTGTTTCGATTTTTATTAAGTAAACTATATTAGGCCTCCACACATTACATATTTCTAACCCCCCCCCCCAAAATAACTATTCCTGTACTGTCTGTTTCTGTGGACTGTCGATCCTGTTCCGTCCTATCCCGAACTTGACTCCCTTTCCTGATGTAATCCCAAGGGACCCGCAAGACCTGCGAGAGTCCTGTCCCCATATCAACCTCTAGTCCACACACCATATAAGGCTACGTATGCACAGGCTCCATCGGACAACACAGACATAATGTCACGTCCGTCGTTTAAATAAGCGGACAAAAGCGCAGCGTGAGTAGAGTTCCACATATTTATTAAGGTGAAACTTCAAAGAATAAACGAACGTGCAGTTCATAGCGCACATTGGCACTAGACAAAACAATAACCCACAACGCAGGTGGGAAAAGGACCACACTAAGTATGATCCCCAATTAGAGGCAACGATCATCAGCTGCCTCCAATTGGGAACCATACTCACACCAACATAGAAATTAAAGACTAGAACACCCCCTAGTCACGCCCTGARCTAAAACACCYTAGAGAACCCCGAGGGCTCTCTATGGTCAGGGCGTGACACATAAGCATGACAGTACAAAGAGTCAGAAATGTTAGATGCAGCCTTTGAGTTTGTTTGAATTGGAGAATGTGCTTGCCATACCATCTCAGCCGTTCTGAGCAATCTTCTCCACCCACCGACTGCTACCCTATCAGTGGTTCATAAAAAAAAAATGCCTTCAAGTTCAAGCTCTTGTAGGTTCTCCTGATGGCAATAATGATACAGGAAGACACCAGAATGCCCTTCTTCCATGTCCTGCTTCATAGGCCCACTAGGGGATGAAGTCATGTCATTTCATTGTCGCTCCTCTCCTTAGCATTTCGTATCACACACTGCATTCGTACTGTATTGCAACCTCTCTCTGCCATGCCTCAAAGGGCTGCCGGGTGTAATGAGTGAGTTTAGGCACGCAATACATCCCAGTATCTCTCCTTTCAAACGGGACGTGGGCCTTTCGTTTCCAGCTGTACCTAAGGACTCTGGCGTCAGACTGTCAGTCAGAGAGACATTGGTCCTCAGAACACACTTTTTCATTTCTTACATCAACKATCGCTCCTCTACTTATTGGCTACATTGTGACATGCCCAACAGAGGATTCGGTTACGTTCGCGCCATGATGCTCGGGTCACACATTTCCAAGGCCACAAATGTTTTTCTTTTCGGTGTAATTGTGTATTGGTGAAAAATCGAACCGGGCATCTCGTCTCGACCATCTCCTCGGCTCAGCACTGCCCGTCGTGTTTACACAGCTAGGCCGTCTTCATACACGCTTTAGCAATAAAGCAACTTGGAAAGCCTCATAATGGTAATATTCCCAGAGAATAGCTTCTATATCTACTGCTATTGTAGGCTCTCCTCTCCTCCAACCGTGCTACTCTAAAAAGGGGCCAATGGTAGATAACCGTGAGTGGTTTAGGCTGGAAGTAGTAAGGAGAAGAACTAGACAGATGAAAAGCATCTGAATCGTCAGTCAAATTTCACTCGGCTGGAGACGGGGAGAGGGAAGGAACGAGGACAGTCTACAGTTTTTCGTTTTTCTTGGTTGAGATAGATAAAATGAGAAGATAGGCTAAAGGTAAAGCCACATACAATATTAACACACAAACACTGTTAACACGTTATCTGGACCAAGGCACGTGCGCCCATGATGCTTTGCAAAGCAGCATGAAAGCGAGTGACAGTTATCCACTTTCCCAGGCAGCTTCTCGGAGTAGTAAACCACTAAAATGGAGAGATTGTCAGGCTGCGGAGGGGGTATGAGAAAAAACACGTACCCCCTTCCCTGGGAGCCTCAAGTCAGCCGCTGCTGTCACGGCAATGTAAGCCGCTAGCCCCCATCACATGTGTGGCTCCTGGGGAGGCAGAGCCCGTTCCTGGCCCTATGATCCAGGAACAGATCAGGTTCCTAACAGACGCCCCGTCACGACACACCTCCCCTTTGATCAGCCTGTGGAAGCATTCTCCACCCATCCCCCACCCAACCACCAARGCCCGGGACCCTTTGAAATCACACAGTGACTGAGGCAGTTGGCACGCTGTGACAGCGAGAAACGTAAGAACTCTGCAATGTTTGCCGTGTGAAAATAACCTASAAAACAAATACGTCAAACACTTTGTTTGCAGTGTGTAGACTTTGTTGATGAACGATTTTCGTTTGATGCTTTTCTTAGTCTCTTTCACCTGTCACTGGGTGATGCCCATTAATTCGAGAGAAAAAGCTGAAAAGAGAGCAGTGTCGAGACCAGTTTTACGCTGTTTTAGTACAGTACAGAAGTGTGATGAAGTCACCAGAGAAGTCGTGTCAATGTGCAGAGCTAGGTTCCTGTCACTAATAGAAAGAGACTGCTTGGCTCTGCTCGGCCTCAGGCCGAATGTTAGTCCACATCACAGAACCAACTGTAGGGCAATACAGGCTAGGACTTAAATATATACAGTACRAGTCAAAAGTTTGGACACACCTACTCATTCAAGGGTTTTTCTTTATTTTTTACTATTTTCTACATTGCTGAATAATAGCAAAGACATCAAAACTATGAAATAACATAGTAACCAAAAAAGTGTTTTTTWAAATAAATTGTATATTTGAGATTCTTCAAAGTAGCCACCCTTTGCCTTGATGACAGCTTTGTCCACTCTTGGCATTCTCTCAACCAGCTTCATGAGGAAGTCACCTGGAATGCATTTCAATTAACAGGTGTGCCTTGTTAWAAGTTAATTTGTGGAATTTATTTCCTTAATGTGTTTGAGCCAATCAGTTGAGTTGTGACAAGGTAGGGGTGGTATACAGAAGATAGCCCTATTTGGTAAAAGACCAAATCCATATCATGTCAAGAAGAGCTCAAATAAGCAAAGAGAAACCACTGTCCATCATTACGTCAAGACATGAAGGTCAAAAGGGAAATGACTGTCCATCATTACGTCAAGACATGAAGGTCAGTCAATCAGGACAATTTCAAGAACTTTGAACGTTTCTTCAAGTGCAATCGCAAAAACCATCAAGTGCTATGATGAAACTGAKTCTCATGAGGACAGCCACAGGAAAGGAAGACCAAAAGTTACCTCCGCTGCAGAGGATAAGTTCATTGGAGTTAACAGAAATTGCAGCCCAAATAAATGCTTCACACAGTTCATGGAACAGACAAATCTCAACGTTAACTATTCATAGGAGACTGTGTGAATTAGGCATTCATGGTCAAATTGCTGCAAAGAAACCTCATTGATATAGACTCATAGATATGGACATGTGTATGTCTCCGTGTACATTTTGGAGGGAAATTTAGGAAAGTTCCAGGGTTATAGCACTGTTGGTGAATAGCTCAATGACTGGAAGCCTCCGAGATGAGCTAGCATGCTAGCTGATCCTATAGGCTTCCAGTCATTGCGCTAACATGGTCTGAGAGTCTTTAAGTGTCTTTTGGCAAACTCCAAGCTTCACAGAGTTCATGGAACAGACAAATCTCAACGATAACTATTCATAGGAGACTGGGTGAATTAGGCATTCATGGTCGAATTGCTGCAAAGAAACCACTACTAAAGGACACCAATAATATGAAGAGACTTGCTTGGGCCAAGAAACAAGAGCAAAGGACATTAAACTGMTGGAAATCTGTCCTTTGGTCTGATGAGTCCAAATTTGAGACTTTTGTTCCAACCGCGTGTCTTTGTGAGACACAGAGTAGGTGAGCAGATGATCTCCGCATGTGTGGTTCCCACTGTGAAGCATGGAGGAGGAGGTGTGATGGTGTTGGGGTGCTTTGCTGGTGACACTGTCAGTGATTAGTTTAGAATTCAAGCAAACTTAACCAGCAATGCTAACACAGCATTCTGCAGCGATACGCCATCCCATCTGGTTTGCGCTTAGTGGGACAATGACCCAAAACACACCTCCAGGCTGTGTGAGAGTTATTTGACCAAGGAGAGTGATGGAGTTCTGCATCAGATGACCTGGCCTTCACAATCACCCAARTCCAATCCAATTGAGATGGTTTGGGATGAGTTGGATCGCAYAGTGAAGGGAAAGCAGCCAAAAGTGCTCAGCACATGAGACAACTCTTTCAAGACTGTTGGAAAAGCATTCCTCATGAAGCTGATTGAGAGAATGCCAAGAGTTTTCAACACTGTCACTTTTTTGGTTACTACATGATTCCATATCTGTTATTTGATAGTTTTGATGTCTTCACTATTATTATGCAATGTAGAAAATACAAAAAATAAATAAAAGCCCTTGAATGACTGGGTGTGTCCCAACTTTTGACAGGTACTGTATATTAAAAGAGACTCTAAATAAAATTCTAAAGTAAATCATAAAATTCTAAAAATACCAAGCTGTGTGGGCACTTTGTCATATGGGACAAAAGGGCAGAATGGCAGGTGCTCAGGCACTGGTTGAGCCCTATCTGTGCACATGCCTGCTTACAATAAGAAATAACACCGTCACAGTCAACAGATCAATAAAGAGGACACATTGAGGATATATGTACTGGAGCTGTGCTCAGGAGTCTTACGTCATTCTTGATGTGTCATGAACATCCATATTTGGTGTGGATCTGTGTTGCTGAAATATAACCCAAACAGGAAAATATATATGTATATATATATACAGTAAAAAATAGGATAGGGCTATCCCTGACAAAAAAATGGATGCCTCCGTTGCGGCCTCCGGGTGTGAATCAGACAGGTGTGTAGTTTGAGGGTTATTTCAGTGGTGGATGGATGACTCTCTACGCGAACATAAACTGGATGGAGACCGGTTACTATTTTGTAGATTTAATCATCAGCTGCACACAGATACAGCCATGCATGAACTCAGTTACTTCCTGTTCTCTCCTTTTTTTAAACTTTCAACCAATCACAAAACAGCAAGTTGGTTGCCAGGTAAACACTCAATAACRATTACCATTCCAAATAACTGATTCCACATTATTTTAACAAACCAACAGTGAAACAGAAAATAACTCTCATAAAACAATCCTACAGGTGTCTCGGGGGCCATACATTTTTGTTATAAATTTGCCACTGCTCAACAACAAAAATATATTTCGACCAACAGCCTATCGACCAAACAATCGACTAGTCAACAAAATGGGGTCAGCCCTAGTAAAAGAAACATCTTACATAATTTCARCGGAACACTGCCACAGGCTTCGGACCTGTCAACCTCAGCATCTAGATGATACCAGAGTTGTCCTTTTCATGTGAATTTGTCATACCATCACAGAACTAGAGATAGCCAGAGCTTATTCTGTTTCTCAGAATCATAAGTACAGCCTAAACCCTAAATCCACATCAAGTGCATCAATATATATATATTTTTAAAGGACACGTAGATTGGCACATCAAACTTTAGTGTCAGCGTCCATTACTAGACATGCATCTGGAGTAAATTAGTAMAGGTTACAGAAGTTACAAAGCTCCCCTTTTACAGAGTCCCCCTTTAAATGTCCACATAAAAGGGTTGAATCAGACAGATTAAGCTTTATATGTGAGTGATTCATCACGAAACCAGAACTAAAAAAGACCACGAWTTTCACTAAATATAATCCATAGAATAGTCCTTTGGAGGAAGGATTGTTTACATACGTTTGACATTTGCATCTAAAAGTAGAATTGAGAAATAATGAATTAAAGTGTGCTTATTTATGACATCTTGTCCTTACTCAGGCCTCATTTAAGACTCCATAATGTTTCTGTAGGTGCTACAAAGCAYACATTTGTTTAGTATGAAGCTTAGCCGCTTGCTCTGTAATATGAGTAGTATTTTGTAAAAAAAAAATAAAAAATAAAAAAATAAAAAATAGAGTACATTAAACCTTTGACGTGTACAATCACATATTTGTGATCATTGTTGAATGGTCCCTGCAGCTTGCCATCGCAAATATGTGATTGGAACAGTAGAAACAGAACGTATGATACAACAAACGCATCTAAACAGCKTTGTTGTCTGAAAAGCCTTGAAACAATGTTTTGTACTGATGGGAAATAAAGGTCTTCACAACTTTATTCCTCAATTTCACCTTTCATTTTAAAAGATACATGCGAATTTCATCATCCAAGCATCACACGGAACACATCCACAGCTCATTCCATTAACCAGTCTAAATAACAGGTTACTCTGACAAAAAACWAAACATAAGTTAGAGACCTAACAGCTAGACTTGTTTACAATGTACTACATCTCTGGTGAACACAAGGGAAAAATGTAATATTTTTTTAGAAAGAGATGCGAGTCAGCTAAGCTAATAGCAGCTAAATTGCTTATGATGGCAGCCATGTTTGTTTATGTTTGACAAGCGAAAACTCCCCAATCCCAGAATGCCATTCATTATAAGATGCAAATAAAAAAGTAAAAGATGGCTGCGCCCATTGCCTGAAAAATATMAACTTAGTTTGGACACTTTTCAGKATATTACAAATGTTCAAAGTACTTGTTACAGTATATACAAGAACCAGAGCACATCACTTGACAAGTCGTTTACAGTTTTGACAAATCACAAAGCAAATAAAATGTTATCACATCACCCGAAATACAAGCCTACTGGCTCGCCTAACCATAGTTTGAAAGTTAAACAGGGTTGCCAGATATGGATGAACCAATTTTAGGGGGGGTGGGTCATTTAATTTGGGTGAGTTCTCAAGTCCATGGGGGGTAGAAATGGGAGAAGATAATGTGGGGGGATCTGATGCAGGAAATATTAGTATGATGGGGAACTTAACAACAAATAAGGCAAACACAGGAGAAGTTTAAAAGCTAAATGAAAATAAAACCGCTGGAAAGGTGGTCTGCGCTGGCAACCCTYAGGTACCATACTTACAATCTGATACCGCGTTCAAGACAAKTGGGAACTSGTAAAAAAAACTAGCACCGACTGGGYAAAATTGTTTTGAATGGTCATCCAACTGATTTCCAACTCGGGAACTCGGGCCTCTTTCTAGAGCTACGACTTTCCGACCTGAAGATAACTGACGTCATGATTTTACCTCATATTCTTCCGAGTTCCCAGTTGTCTTGAAAGCACCATAAGTCAGTCGAGTGAACTATCCCTTCACCTTGTTTTGTTATAACATCTTTGGTCTGACAGAAGCTTACATGACAACCAGAATGCATTGTTTGATGTCAACAAACATGGCGCCACACGCTGCTGGTAAATAGCTTAGCATTAGCTCATCAAAATCGGTACAACCATCAAAAAAATAMTGTGTGTCCATTACAAGAATTGCAATACATGATGATTTGTCACCAGTACTTGAAAATATATGAAGAAAACAGTACATACATTACGCTTCATACATACATACATACAGTATGCTAAAGTAGAAATGACAAAACAATATACAGAAAACAAAGCACTAACTTTGATAGGAACGCACACATGTCCAAAGTTATTATTTTTAAGGAAAAAATAATGAAGGCAATGCGGGTGCCAGCCGGAAAATATGCCAGGGGGAAAAGTTTGAGCAAGGCCTGTTCTGACTCGGGATGCACAAGTGTCTGATACTTGATCTGGGGAAACAATGGGGAGGTGCTTGGGCTCCTGTTGAAGAGAAAAGTTTGTCCAGCTCAGTAAAGACTCAAACATAAATTGTCCACAAAAGTGAAATGTCTATGTGAATTAATGAGGAGGCAAAACACAACTCAATTCAAATTGTTGTTAGAAAATCAAACTTGTTAAAAAATAATTAGAAATTGACAAGTTGAAACATAGCCTATAGATAATGAACAGGGAGCATGCCTTGGTTTGAGGGCAGCATGGGTAACTGTCCTGTTATGTAACAATCACATTTTGGAACAGTGAGTGAATTCTGACATCACACGCATAAAAAAATCTCACACTGGGGAGACCGTTAGAGATATTTGGAACTCACACGTGAAAAGGTTCATTGATTAATATTGAAAAAAATCAACAAGAATATTGGAAAAAATTATATAATAATAACAATAAAATATATATATATATACAGTTGAAGTCGGAAGTTTACATACACTTAGGTTGGAGTCATTAAAACTCGCTTTTCAACCACTCCACAAATTTCTTGATAACAAACTATAGTTTTGGCAAGTCAGATAGGACATCTAATTTGTGCATGACACAAGTCATTTTTCGAACAATTCTTTACAGACAGAGTATTTCACTTATAATTCACTGTATCACAAATCCAGTGGGTCAGAAGTTTACAGACACTAAGTTGACTGTGCCTTTAAACAGCTTGGAAAATTCCATAAAATTATGTCATGGCTTTAGAAGCTTCTGATAGGCTAATTGACAACATTTGAGTCAATTGGTGTTGTACCTGTGGATGTATTTCAAGGCCTACCTTCAAACTCAGTGCCTCTTTGCTTGACATCATGGGAAAATCAAAAGAAATCAGCAAATACCTCAGAAAAAATATTGTAGACCTCCACAAGTCTGGTTCATCCTTGGGAAAAAAATGTTCAAACGCCAGAAGGTACCACGTTCATCTGTACAAACAATAGTACGCAAGTATAAACACCATGGGACCACGCAGCCGTCATACAGCTCAGGAAGGAGACACGTTCTGTCTCCTAGAGATGAACGTACTTTGGTGCGAAAAGTGCAAATCAATCCCAGAACAACAGCAAAGGACCTTGTGAAGGTGCTGGAGGAAACAGGTACAAAAGTATCCATATCCTCAGTAAAACAAGTCCTATATCGACATAACCGGAAAGTCCGCTCAGCAAGGAAGAAGCCACTGCTCCAAAACAGCCATAAAAAAAGCTAGACTACGGTTTGCAACTGCACATGGGGACAAAGATCGTACATTTTGGAGAAATGTCCTCTTGTCTGACGAAACAAAAATATAACTATTTGGTTATAATGACCATTGTTATGTTTGGAGGAAAAAGGGGGTCGCTTGCAAGCCGATGAACACCATCCCAACCGTGAAGTACGGGGGTGGCAGCATCATGTTGTGGGGGTGCTTTGCTGCAGGAGGGACTGGTGCACTTCAGAAAATAGATTGTATCATGAGGAGGAAAATTATGTGGATATATTGAAGCAACATCTCAAGACATCAGTCAGGAAGTTAAAGCTTGGTCGCAAATGGGTCTTCCAAATCGACAATGACCCCAAGCATACTTCCAAACTTGTGGCAAAATGACTTAAGGACTACAAAGTCAAGGTTTTGGAGTGGCAATCACAAAGCACTGACCTTAATCCTATGGAAAATTTGTGGGCAGAACTGAATAAAGGCATCGTTGAGCAAGGAGGCCTACAAACCTGACTCAGTTACACCAGCTCTGTCAGGAGGAATGGGCCAAAATTCACCCAACTTATTGTCAGAAGCTTGTGGAAGGCTACCCAAAACATTTGACCCAAGTGAAACAATTTAGGCAATGCTACCAAATACTAATTGAGTGTATGTAAACTTCTGACCCACTGGGAATGTGATGAAAGAAATAAAAGCTGAAATAAATAATCTCTCTGCTATTATTCTGACATTTCACATTCTTAAAATAAAGTGGTGATCCTAACTGACCTAAGACAGGGATTTTTTTACTAGGATTAAATGTCAGGAATTGTGAAAAACTGAGTTTAAATGTATTTGGCCAAGGTGTATGTAAACTTCCGACTTCAACTGTATGTATATATATACACACACACACATATTATACCAGTCAAAAAAGTGTTCCTCAAATCAGCCACCTTTGCCTTGATGACAGCTTTATACACTGTTTTACTGTGCACATTCTCTCAACCAGCTTAATGCTTTTGAGCTAATCAGTTCTGTTGTGACAAGAGTAGGGGTGGTATACAGAAGATAGCCCTATTTGTAAAATACCAAGTCCATATTATGGCAAGAACAGCTCAAATAAGCAAAGAGAAATGACAGTCCATCATTAGTTTAAGACATGAATGATAGTCAATGTGGAAAATGTCAATAACTTTGAGTTTCTTCAAGTGCCATCGCAAAAACCATTAAGCTCTATGATAAAACTGGCTCTCATGAGGACCGCCACAGGAAGGAAGACCCAGAGTTACCTCTGATGCAGAGGATAAGTTCATTAGAGTTACTTGCCTCCAGAAAGTCAGTGGTAAGTTAACTGACCTTCATGATACAGCCCAAAATAAATGCTTCACAGAGTTCAAGTAACAGACACATCTCAACATCAACTGTTCAGAGGAGACTACGTGAATCAGGCCTTCATGGTTGAATTGCTGCAAAGAAACCACTACTAAAGGACACCAATAATAAGAAGAGATTTGCTTGGGCCAAGAAATACAAGAAATGGACATTAGACCGGTGGAAATTTGATCTGTCAGGTGAGTCCATATTTAGGATTTTTGGATCCAACTGCCGTGTCTTTGTGAGACGCAGAGTAGGTGAARGGATGATCTCCGCATGTGTGGTTCCCACCGTGAAGTATGGAGGACGAGGTGTGATGGTGCATCGCTGGTGACACTATCAGTGATTAGTTTAGAATTCAAGGCACACTTAACCAGCATGGCTACCACAGTATTCTGCAGCGATACGCCATGCCARCTGGTTTGCGCCTAGAGGGACTATCATTTGTTTTTCAACAGGACAATGACCRAACACARCTCCAGGCTGTGTAAGGGCTATTTTACCAAGAAGGAGAGTGATGGAGTGCTGCATCAGATGACTGAATTGAGATGGTTTGGGATGAGTTGGACCGCAGAGTGAAGGAAAAGCAGCCAACAAGTGATCAGCATATGTGGGAACTCCTTCAACACTGTTCGAAAAGCATTCCAGTTGACTACCTCATGAAGCTGGTTGAGAGAATGCCAAGCGTGTGCAAAACTGACATCAAGGCAAATAGTGGCTACTTTGAAGACTATAAAATATATTTTGATTTGTTTAAAACACTTTTTTGGTTTCTACATGATTCCATATGTCTTATTTCATAGTTGTGATGTCTTCACTATTATTCTGCAATGCAGAAAATAGTAAAAAATAAGAAAAACCCTTTAATGAATAGGTGTGTTCAAACTTTTGATTAGTACTGTATATTTGGCTTTTTTTTAAAATATATTGTTAGATATAATATACTCTACAGGCCTCTCAAAGTTCCAGAGTGCGATCGCTGCTAGTTTTAAAGTTATGCCACATTTTGTACAGAGAAATTGGCATAGGTGGCAATGTAACCAATCCTGCATATCACCAGCAGAGGGAGACCATTGTGAATCCATTTTCACATTCACTCTGTTGGTGATGCTTACAAATTCAATCATAACCCTAAAAGTATCAGGGATCCCCCTCTGGAACTTACATATGCCCATAGAGTATATCATGTTCAACAATATATTGACATATCATTTAAAAAAATATATATTTACAATGTTCAATTTTCAGAAATGAAAGAAAAAAAAAAAAATGAAATCAAAATACCACTCATATTACAGAGCAAGCAGTAGAGCTTCTTATATGTAAAAAAAAAACATTTTCTTTGTAGCACCTGAACCGTTATTGTGTCTTAAAGGAGGCCTGGGGAAATATGGCAACTTCGATCAATTATTGATCAAGTATGCCTTCAGATACACACTTCAAATATATGTGAACTATCCTTCCTCTAAAAGAAATAGATGACTTACTTGTCAGACGAAATGGATCTTACAAAGTCAATATAATTGAGGGAGGCGACACATTTTCCAAAATCCAACTGTGCTCTCCTTCTAATAGAAATACTGTAATAATGTGACAATGAATTATGTAGTATTCACTAGTCCTTCAATAAACCCATTGATGTGGATAAGAACCTTTCTCAACCCACTGGTTGGTTTCAAAGACAAACACTTATTCTATTAAAGGGAAAATAGCTRACGATACAAGATACGTTGTTTTATGTCTATTGTTTATGAGCAATTTCAGATGCGGCAGATGCAATTTCAGATGCAACAGCAATAACCTTCTCTGAATATCATATCACACGATGAGCCCATTTGTGTATTCTTCAGAGTTTACAGGGATAACAACATTGTGCTGTCTCTGCCTTAAAGCCTTCTCCCAGTCCCTCAACAGTGATATTGAGCCAGATAATGAATGTCTGACCGAAACATAATGACGTCTGAAAACAAAACAAATGAGAAGGCGCCATCATTTATAATTGACCTCGCGTTGATGTCATTCATTAATATCATGTTAATCAGGTTAATTAGCAAATGACGTGAAAATATCCACTGCAAAAAAAGAACCTTGATTTATATTAAGAATAGTAAAATAAGTATAAAATAGAACCATATGCGAAACTGACTAATAGTTTCAAAAGTATAATCCCAAAGCACACACTGAATTAAACCGCTTCTTATGCATGTTTGCATATTTCATATTTGCAGATACACTGAGTGTACAAAACATTAAGAACACCTTCCTAATATTCAGTTGCACCCATATACAATCCATGTCTCAATTGTCTCAAGGCTTAAAAAGTCCTTCTTTAACCTGTTTCCTCCCTTTCCTCTAGACTGATTGAATATAACAAGTGAGATCAATAAGGGATCATAGTTTCCACCTAGATTCACCTGGTCCGTCTATGTCATGGAAAGAGCATGTTTTCATAATGTTTTATACACTCAATGTATCTACATGCATTAGTAGTTATTGTATTTTAGGTATGGGAATTGCTACCACTAATCATAACCTTAGTTATGCTCAAACTCATTAAATTATACATTTAACGGTAGTAAAGCCTTTCTAGGCCACTGCATTGGAGACAACGATCAAACAGTCATCTGACAACTCAGTGCAGGGTCTCAACACCGCCTCTTCATCTACCCATGAACACATACATTCCAACAACCCTGTCTCAAGCTTCACTTCTGTGAAAAAAAAGGGCAGGGCATTAAACAGAATAATACAACCTGTGAGATGTCCCCAAACAGAAATAAATCACAGTGTACATTTCTCATCTCTTCTCATCGCTCACCACGGCCTCTCCCTCTCTCCCACTGGGGAGCAGAGCAGACAGATGTCTCTGAACGAATCACATCTCTGCTAGTCTAGCAGCAGAACCAGAAACTGTCACGTGACCGCTACACACACACTCAGGTCAGTTGAGTTAGTGCCAAGCCCCTCTGAGAGTAGAAGTGGGAGCCAGGCAACAGAATACATCAAGGTGCGAGCCTGTCATGTACACACATACACACACACTCTTACATCAAGGTGCGAGCCTGTCATGTACACACATACACACACACTCTTACATAACAGCCGTTAGGACCGATTGGATCACACTCACAAACGCATTTGATAGACCTTATGTTATCATGCACTTAGGGTAGAGTTCAAAAGGTGAAAAGGCTCAGGCAGATCCAGTGACAGCCCAGCCACTTATGGCCGTGAAACAGTAGACGTCAGATGAAATGAAGAGAAGAACAAGTATGTGGGTTGGGCATGACGTGATTCAATGTGATCTACAGGTCACATGTATTGGCAGTGCAGTACAGGAAATGGCTTTGGTCTTTGACTGCATTGGCTATATGGTCAGGTGACCCTATTTATGACGCATTTCAGTTGACCATTTCAGTTTGTTTGTGAGAGCCATTTCAGAAGGGAAGTGATGCCAACATAGGGGATCCTTGATATCCATGGTGTTAACAGCATTAGACCCGTGTCTAAGTCGAGTTTAGCCAGCGAGAGTGGAGCGGATGTTGTTGGTTAAACTACTTTAGGTCTTAGTAAACTAACTATACACTCTAAGAAAAAAGGGTTCCATAGGGGTTCTTCAGCTTTCCCCAAAGGAGAACCCTTTTAGGTTCCAGGTAGAACCCTTTTTGGGTTCCACTTGGTAAATAWTTTCTTCTTCTTGAACTGCACTGTTGGTTAAGGGCTTGTAAGTAAGCATTTCACGGTAAAGTCTACACTTGTTGTATTCGGAGCATGTGACAAATAACGTTTAATTTGATTTGATGTAGACCTGTCCGTGGAAAGGTTACACTTAGAAACATGAAGGGTTATTCAAAATGTTATCCAATGGGGACAGCTGAAGAACCCTTTCAGGTCCTAGATAGCACCTACTATTTAAAGTGTTTATACTTTTTTAGTTGACAAAAAAATGGGTTAGGAAGAACAAGTAGGGAAGTGAACTCCTATTGCTCAGGAACAATGCATATCTAAGGGCCCTATAAATAAAACAAGGACCTTATTAAATATGCAACACGTTCTCATTAACATATATTACCCTCGACAGACAACCACCCACAGTTTGCGGGAACCTTTTGCAGTGGAGATGTGAAGGTTTGAGATTCAAACGGTATGAATCCACAGGAGGTTGGTGGCACCTTAATTGGGGGAAACGGGCTTGTGGTAACGGCTGGAGCGGAGTTAGTGGAATGGCATCAAATACATCAAACACATGGTTTCCGTGTGTTTGATGCCATTCCGTGTGTTTGATGCCATTCCATGTGTTCCATTCCAGCCTCCACTCTATGAGACCTGATAGAGTGCACTCGGTGAACCTATTTAAATGAAGCATCAACATTATCATAGCTAATTTGAGCCGAGGGAACAATAATGAAAACTGAACGTGTGAAATACGGTCCTTGTGTAATAGGAACATTCCATTTTGCCTTACAAAAATAGGGCTTATATGTCTGAGAAAAGATATTTCTTTGCTTTCAGTCTGTTAAATGCTAATGTTATTTTAAACACATCTCACACTGCAATAACAAGAACACGAGCATTCACGAGCACATAAATAAGATAACTAGTATGAAATGTTACATACGGTCACACGTCAAGAGGAGAAGGAATATGGCTTCTCCATTCAGGCTGGCCATGAAAGTTGTATGAAAATCAGCATGTTTAACCATGCGCCCCCATTACCCATATCGATGTGCGGAGCAATATCTGCCAACAGATCTTTGTCACTTTGACAGTACCTTAACTCAATGGGAGCTGTAAATGCCAATGCCTGCCTCGGGCACTATGGAGAAGTGATGTGTCCTGGAGTTGGTGTCTCCAGTGGTGTAGAGTACTTAAGTAAAAAATACTTGAAAGTACTACTTAAGTAGTTTTTTGTAGTATCTGTACTTTACTATTTATATATTTTTGACAACTTTTACTTTTACTTCACTATATTCCTAAAGACAATGATGTAATTTTTTACTTCATACATTTTCCCTGACACCCAAAAGTACTCGTTACATTTTGAATGCTTAACAGGACAGAAAATGGTTCAAATCACACACTTATCACGAGAACATCCCTGGTCATCCCTACTGCCTCTGATCAGGGGGACTCACTAAACACAAATGCTTTGTTTTTAAATGACGCCTGAGTGTTGGAGTGTGACCCTGGCTATCCGTAAAATTAAATTTAAAAAAAAAAGCATTTGTGCCATCTAGTTTGCTTAATATAAGGAATGTTTAATTATTTGTACTTTTACTTTTGATACTTAGGTATATTTTAGCAACTACATTTACTTTTGATACTTAAGCATATTTAAAACCAAATACTTTTAGACTCTCAGTATTTTACTTGGGTGACTTTCACTTTGACTTTTACTCAAGTATGAGAAATGACTACTTTTTTCACAACTGGGTGTCTCCAAACTTCACACCTTTGCTTGTCGGGGGAAACCTAMAATTATGCTTGGCTAGCAGACACTATCTCTGATTGACTGTAATGTACTCTGAATGTCTAATGGTACAATTATGGATAGAAACGCACCATATATACAGTACTTTATATATTAGTTCAACTACGTTATGCTCATACTCTGGATCAGCATGATCTCACGACTCTCCCTGAAGCCTTCAAGAACACTACTAACCTCCGTACCTCCGTTGCCCTGGCGTAACTCGGCCTAACCTAACCTATCCTAACTCAACTCAGGGCTCTGGACTGGATCTTTACTCTTTTGACCAAATTGTAAGAAAAAAAACAAGAAAGTGCTATTGATTTCAACTGACTTGAATTACGAAAAGATGCTGACAAAGAATTTCTCCAACTAGCTAGACACAGTGGCCCCAAGCAAGTAATCTCCTCTGCTGCCTGACAGTCAAGGCCCATGAGGGACCTAATTACAGACCTGCAATTTACAGCACCCAGTAGAATCACCACACTCCACGTCAGCTACTGTATAATGGATCAGCACGGAAATAATTCACAACAGTTGTCCTCAATGTGTGCAGCACTCAGGTTGACCTCTGGCTAGCGTCTACCCACCCTGTGCCCACACACACATGCCAAGCCACACAGCTGTTGCAGGGATCATATGCAGGACGCTTGGGCAATGTGAGGATGTGGCAGAGATACTATGGAGAACATTGAACCGCTGACTCAGGGAAATATGCCAGCGTAGCATCCACCTCCTCACATAGATCTGCATAAACAGACAGAAAACAGGCAACTTAGACAATGCCGCTCCACCGCTCTAATGCACTCTGCTGTTTGAGGAGCGGGTTGTGTAATTGTTTAACCTGTTGTAAGAGTGTGCAGCTTGTGTGCTAACACAGCATGTGTAATTTCGCACTGGGGCCCGGGTTAAAAGACTGTCATGATAAGAGCCTCTCAGCAAGCAGCATCTTGTTCCATAAATACTCTGTCAATCACAGGCGCTTTGTTTATGTAGCAGCTGTTTGGATGTAAAGCCGGGGGTAGAACAAAGAGAGAGTGGAGCGTCCTGGAGCGTTGCACTGTGGGGGAAGGGGTTAAGCGGGATACAGACAGTACCACGTGTGCAACTTTCACTGGGGCCGGGGGTCAGCTGAGTTTGTCCCCCCCCCAGTTTTATCATTGGAATGTGAGACAAAACGAGGCGCCGTGTGCTTTAGGACCATGCGGGGCTTCCGAGTGGTCGGGTAGGCTGTTTGCTGCTCATTGACTATAGCTCAGCATTCAACAGCATAGTACCCTCCAAGCTCATCATGAAGCTTGAGGACCTGGGTCTCAACCCCGCCCTGTGCAATTGGGTTCTAGACTTCCTGACGGGCCGCCCCCAGGTGGTGAAGGCAGGAAACAACACCTCACTTTGCTGATCCTCAACACTGGGGCCCCACAAGGGTGTGTGCTCAGCCCCCTCCTGTACTCCCTGTTCACCCATGACTGCGTGGCCAAGCACGCCTCCAACTCAATCATCAAGTTTACAGACGACACAACAGTAGTAGGCCTGATTACCAACAATGACGAAACAGCCTACAGGGAGGAGGTGAGGGCTCTGGGAGTGTTGTGTCAGGGAAATAGCCTCTCACTCAACGTCAACAAAACAAGGAGATGATCGTGGACTCCAGGAAACAGCAGAGGGCGCACCCCCCTATCCACATCGACGGGACCACAGTGGAGAAGGTGGAACATTTTAAGTTCGGCATACACATCACTGACAAACTGAAATGGTCCACCCACACAGACAGTGTGGTGAAGAAGGCGCAAAAGTGCCTCTTCAACCTCAGGAGGCTGAAGAAATTTTGCTTGTCACCTAAAACCCTCAAAACCACCCACAACCGCAGTGTTCTCCAGAGAGTGGTGCGGTCCGCACAATACATCACTGGGGGAAAACTACCTGACCTCCAGGACACCTATAGCACCCGATGTRACAGGAAGGCCGACAACAACCACCAGAGGCACTGCCTGCTCACCCCGCTACCATCCAGAAGGCGAGGTCAGTACAGGTGCATCAAAGCTGGGACCGAGAGACTGAAAAATAGCTTCTATCTCAAGGCCATCCGACAGTTAAACAGCCGTCACTAACACAGAGAGGTTGCTGCCAACATACAGACTTGAAATCATTGGTCACCTTAATAAATAGATCACTAGTCACTTTAATAATGTCACTTTAATAACGTTTACATATCTTGCATTACTCATCTCATATGTATATACTGTATTCTATACTATCTATTATATCTTAGCCTATGCCGCTCTGTCATTGCTCATCCCTATATTATAGTGGCAAGAAAAAGTATGTGAAGCCTTTGGAATTACCTGGATTTCTGCATAAATTTGTCATTAAATTTGATCTTATCTTCATCTAAGTCACAACAATAGAGACACATAGTGTGCTTAAACTAAAAACACAAAAATTCTTATATTTTTCTTGTCCATGTTGAATACATAATTTAAACATTCACATTGTAGGTTGGAAAAAGTATGTGAACCCCTAGGTTAAGCTAATTGGAGTCAGGAGTCAGCTYACCTGGAGTCCAATCATTGAGACGAGATTGGAGATGTTGTTTAGAGCTGCCTTGCCCTGTAAAAAACACTCACAAAATTTMAGTTTGCTATTCACAAGAAGCATTGCCTGATGTGAACCATGCCTCGAACAAAAGAGATCTCAGAAGACCTAACATTAAGAATTGTTGACTTGCATAAAGCTGGAAAAGGTTACAAAAGTATCTCTAAAAGCCTTGATGTTCTTCAGTCCACGGTAACTCTACTCTCCCTGGGAGTGGCCCAAGAGCACAGCGCAGAATGCTCAACGAGGTTAAGAAGAGTCCTAGAGTGTCAGCTAAAGACTTACAGAAATCTCTGTAAAGTATGGTGGAGGGAGCATCATGGTTTGTAGCTGCTTTGCTGCCTCAGGGCCTGGACAGCTTGTTATCATCAACGGAAAAATGAATTCCCAAGTTTATCAAGACATTTTGGAGGAGAATGTTAGGCTATCTGTCCACCAATTGAAGCTCAACAGAAGTTGGGTGATGCAACAGGACAAAGACCCAAAACACAGATGTAAATTAACAATAGAATTGCTTCAACAGAAGAAAATAGGCCTTCTGTAGTGGCCCAGTCAGAYTCCTGACCTCAACCCGATTGAGATGCTGTGGCATGACCTCAAGAGAGCAGTTCACACCAGACATCCCAAGAAAATTGCTTAACTGAAACAGTTTTATAAAGAGGAATGGTCCAAAATTCCTCCTGATCGTTTTGCAGGTCTGATCTGCAACTACAGAAAACGTTTGGTTGAGGTTATTGCTGCCAAAGAACGGTCAACCAGTTATTAAATCCAAGGGTTCACATACTTTTCCCACCCTGCACTGTGAATGTTTACACGGTGTGTTCAATAAAAACATATAATTGTTTGTGTGTTATTAGTTTAAGCAGACTGTGTTTGTCTATTGTTGTGACCTAAATGAAGATCAGATCAAATTTTATGACAAATTTATGCAGAAATCCAGGTATTTCCAAAGGGTTCACATACTTTTTCTTGCCACTGTAGGTGTTTATTCTTATTCCTTTAATTTACTTAGATTTGTGCATACTAGGTATTTGTTGTGGAATTGTTAGATATTACTTGTTAGATATTGCTGCACTGTCGGAACTAGAASCACAAGCATTTCGCTACACTCGCAACACCAACTGCTAACCATGTGTATGTGACCAATACACTTTGATTTGAGTTGAGGGGACGTTTCCACAGCAGCAGCTCTCCTTCTTAGTCGTGTATTAAATAATTTAACAAGTTATCAAGTGACAAGGCCAGAAAGGATATGATAGAGGAGCAGCTGGCAACAGTCCCCTCCCCTACCCCATCTCTCTCTGGGCTCTATAACCCACCTTCTCTGGGGCCTCTATAACCCACTCTCTCTCAGGTCTCCATAACTCTCTCTCTCTCTCTGGCCTCTTTAACTCACTATCTCTGTCCTCTATAACTATCGCTCTCTCTCTGGCCTCCATAACTAACTCGCTCTCTTTCTCCTTCTCTCTCTGGCCTCTATCTCTCTATCCCTGTCCTCTATAACTCTCTCGCTCTCTGGCCTCCATAACCCACCCTCTATCTGGCCTCTAACTATCTCTCTATCACTGTCCTCTATAACTCTCTCTCTGGCCTCTACAAATTCTCTCTCTATCACTGTTCTCTAAAACTCTCTCTCTGGCCTCCATAATTAACTCCCTCTCTCCCTCCCTCTCTCTCTCTCGGGCCTCTGTAACTCTCTCTCTCAGGCCTCTGTAACTCTCGGGCCTCTGTAACTCTCTCTCTCACGGGCCTCTGTAACTCTCTCTCTCTCTCTGGCCTCTAACTCTCTATAAGTCTCTCTCTGGGCTCTATAACCAACTATCTCTCTGACCTCCAACTCTTTCTATCTGTCCTCTATCTCTCTCTCTGGGCCCTCTCTCTCTGTGTCCTCTATAACTRTCTCTCTCTCTGGCCTATATAACTCTCTCCCTCTGGCATCTATAACCCACTCTCTCTCTGGCCTCTATAACCCACTCTCTCTCTGACCTCTATAACCCACTCTCTCTCTGACCTCTATAACCCACTCTCTCTCTGGCCTCTAACTATTTCTATCTGTCCTCTATCTCTCTCTCTGACCTCTATAACCCACTCTCTCTCTGGCCTCTAACTATTTCTATCTGTCCTCTATCTCTCTCTCTGGCCTCTCTCCTCCTCTAACTCCCTCTAACTAACTAAATCTCTCTCTCTGGCCTCTCTCTCCCTCTAACTCACTCTCTCTCTTGTGCCTCAGTAACTCTCTCTCTCTCGGGCCTCTGTAACTCTCTAACTATCTCTGGCACATATAACTKTCTCTCTCTAACRRACTCTCTCTCTCTGGCCTTTATAACTCTCCAACTTTCTCTCTCTCTGGCATCTATAACTCTCTCTCTGGCATTTATAACTCTGTCCCTGGCCTCTCTCTCTAACTAACTCTATACCTCTCTCAATCTCTAACTCTATATCTCTCTCTAACTCTATATCTCTTACTCTATATCTCTCTCTTACTCTATATCTCTCTAACTATGACTCTAAATATCCTCTCCTAAATCTAAGTCTCTCTAACTAACTCTATATCTCTCTTCTGTAATTGTAATCTATATCTCTCTCTAACTCTATATCCTCTCTAATTGTAACTCTATAGCTCCTCTAACTCTATATCCTCCTTTAATTGTGAAATCTATTACTCTCTCATAACTCTATAGTCTCTCTATATCTCTAAGTCCTCTCTAACTCTATCTCTCTCTGAATTGTAACTCTAATCTCTCTCTCTAACTCTATATCTCTCTCTAATTTGTCTTAACTCTATATTCTCTAACCTACTATTGTAACTCATTATATTCGCTCTCTAAAATCTCTCTCTCTAACTATAATATTTCTCTCTAACTCTATACTCTCTCTCTCTCCCTAATTGTAACTCTAATATCTCTCTCAAACTCTATATCTCTCTCTAATTGTAACTCTAATCTCATCTCTATTTGTAACTCTATATCGCTCTCTAAATTCTCTCTAACTCATACTCTCTCTCTAACTCAATATCTCCCTTCTCTCCTAATGACTCTATATCCTCTCTCACTCTAATCTCTCTCTCTCTAATTGGTAGACTCTAAATCTCTCTCTAACTCTATATCTCATCACCAACAACTCTATATCTCACTCCTGCCTCTCTCTCTCAAATTGTAACTTATATCTCCAAATCTCTAACTCATATCGCTCAAACTCTATATTTCTTCCCTCTCCTCTCTAATTGTAACTATATATCTCTCTCTAAATCTCTTCTCTCGTCTCTAACTCTAATGCGTCCTAACGCTATAATTCTCCTTCTCTCTCTCTAATTGTAACTATATAGCTCTCTCTAAATCTCTCTCTCTCTAATTGAACAGATTCTATCTCTCTCTTCTAACTCTATATCTTCTCTCTCAATTGTAACTCTATATCTTATAATCTCTATTGGTAAACTCAGTATCTCTCTTAGAACTCTATATACGTCTCTAATCTCTCTCTCAACCACGAACTCTGATAACTCCTCTGGCCTCTGTAACACTCTCTTTCTCTCTTGGCCCGCTATGAACGCTCCCGTCTCTCCTGGGGCCCTTATTAAGCTTTCTGCCTAACGCTCTCTCTCCTGGCCTCTTATACACCTCTCTCCTCTCTGCCTTATAACGCTCTCGGTCTTCTGCCCTATACCTCTCTCTCCTGGCCCTATAACGCTCTCTCTCTCTGCATGACGCGCTCGTCTGGCCTAGTATACGTGACTCCTCTCTGCTCTCGTAGACCTCTGTCTTACTACTCTTAAACGCGCTTCTCTAGCCTTTTCTCTCTGGTCTTGAAACTCTCTCTCTGGTAATACCTCGCTCAACTCTCCTAGCCTCATACCTCTCTTGTCTCTACTTCTCTCTGTCCTATTAAGTCCTAGCCCTAAACTCTCTCTCCTGCCTTAGCTCCTTCGCTCTATACCCTTGGCCTCTATAAGTCCTCTCTGCCGCTATCGCTCTCTCTCGGCTCTATAACTGTCTTCTACTCTGGCCTCTATTAACGCTCTTCTCATCTGGCCTTATAGAGCTCTCTCTTGTGTCCTCTATAATGTCCTCTCTCGCCATATAACTCGCTCTTCTCGGCCTCTCGTCTTTTCTCCTCTGAGCCTCTACCGCTAGCTACTGACTCTCTCTCCTCTGGCCTCTATAACTCCTCTCTCTCGGCCTCTATATACGCTCCCTCTGGCCTCTTCTCTGCTTCTCTTGGCCGCTAGTAACTCTCTCTGCTCTGGCCTCTATAACCGTCTCTCTGGCTCTACGCTCGGCCTCTTTAACTCCTTCCTCTCTGGCCTCTATAACTCTCCTCTCAACCTCTGTCTCACTTTTACTATATTCCTGCCCTCGGTCCTGTACCGGCCATCCCTCTAGTCCCTTGTCATAAGATAGATCCTCTGCCTTTGGGTTATATTATATGTTTATATTTAGATCTGGACCAATCTACTCAGATGGATACTTCTGACGCTGCGATAGTTCGCGCGATCGTGATTATCTCCCTTGGCAATAAAGTTCTGATCATTAAACCCGCACACCACCGGCTCTGGCCTCTTTCCCGGCCCTTACCCAACCTGATCCATTAGTAAAGTCTTAGCTCAGGATCCTCTCGACCGTGATCACACTAACCTTGGCAGCACTGTAATGCAATGTGGATGGATGGATGTACCACAGGCCCAAGATGGGGCATATGGCCTGGTGATGAAGCGGCGATAGCTCTGTAAGATCCGTCACCGTCGATCCCCCCCCCCGTTCTATAGGAGAGGATTGCAGATTGGGTTAAGAGAACATTGTTATGTATATTCATACCACGTGCCGACAGGTGCGACTGAGGCTGGAAGTGGGGAGTGGAGAAACACTGATATTCACAAATGTCTTGTGTGTGACATGGTGATTTGCTGGCAAGTGGCTGCGCCAAGGACTAATATAAATGTCCAGGACAGAAATATGTGACTTTGGACGTGTACAGCATAGTAAGCTGACCCGGCAGTGATGTCTGTCCTCAGTCGTTACAGTGCAGTAGCTATCCATTAATACCCCCATCTAATCAGGCAGGATGCACCATCAGCGTTGCCTGGCAGCAAGAGGTCAGAGAGCAGGCGATGAGATCGGCCGCGTCACGCTAGCAGGATGCAGCGGGATGTGAGTCACGCTCGGAATGCGGCAGCCGGGAGGAGGAGGAAGCAGTCCCACAGAGCCCAGATCTGTCCCGGAGGGGATCGGAAAGGGAGTTAGTTCCAGGTTGGCAGTGTTACACAAGAGAGAGAGAGAGAGGAGAGACAACGGTGTGGGCGAGAATATAGGAGCCGGAGAATACAGGCCAGATATGAATCAAAAGGGAAGGCAAACGTTGAGATAAAATAAAATTGGGGCGTAGGAATTTTAAGGTTTGACTTGTGTAATGAACAGGCCGTTGGGACTTCTTTTACATCCCATTAATCCATCAGCGAAGATACTTGCATTCTTTCTGTACCAACTAGTTAGATAAATGATAGTGTAGGGACCCTAACACTAACCCTATACCCATTACAGCCCATACTTAAACCTCTACCTTATTGTAAAATGGCAAACACAAAGAACGAAAGACCTCGTTTCGCCTACTTAGTAATAGGAATTCAAATTTAGTCCTCGCCTGTTGGTGATATCCGGCAAGGCAATAATTGACATACAATCTTACATTTTAAACGCAGTCGAGGTGCCATGAGTCGTGATCAATCCTCGTCGCCATTGCTTGTAATGTCATCTCAAACGAAAAGAAAGTCAATAGACAACTGGCGTAATTAGTTGAGATAAATAGTTTGCTACAATTATGGATATGGATTGCTAATAGAAAATGGGGAAATTGACAAATGGATACATTGTCAAGGCCACGGTTTCCCTTTTTCTTGCAGCCACCTTAGTAACAACCAGCATGAGATTGCAGGAAGCATCCCCAGCCAACAAGTAGCCATAGAGCCTCAAGGTCCGTCTTGAAGAATGCTCTGTGTGAAGATGGGGGAGCGATGAACACCCCACTTCTAGTAAGCTGGTCAGCAAATTGTTCGCATCACAGTGGGTGGTAACAAGGGGGGAGGGGGGGCTGATGGTCAAATAACTTCCACAGCAGCCTATTGGTTGATAAGATCAATTGCGTTAAAACACTGGCTGGTCAATTGCGGATCATAGCGCAAAAAGGACCATGTGATGAATTGAGCTAGCGCTTGTGGAGAAGCGTACATACTAGTGGTGGTTAACTACTGGATGAGTGCAGGGTGGGGTTGACGGGTGTAGAGGCGTGGGCACAGTGATGGGAGTGGGTTATGAGCACGTGGAGCTGACATACTGATGAGACAGGGAAAGCGGTGTCATTAAATAGGATCTGGTACTGGGCTGTGCATGTTAGTCTTTGCGAACATAATTATATCATGCATAAAACAACTTCCTGTAAATTCACCCCTAAATGCTCATGCGGGATTCAGCACTTCCTGTCGCACAACAGCCGCCATTCGCTGACGACCAGCCTCTATTCTCAGTGCAGAACTATCTGCCATCAATCCCAGGGAGAAAGCATCAAAAAAATCGCATCAAGACGATTACACATTGGTGGGTGCCTCCTCTTTTGGAGAAGCCCAACCATAACAACACACAGTTGGAAAAAGCCTTTGTCCAAAAGACTTAATTTAACTGATGCAGGTGATAGAATCGACAACACATATTTGACTGTTGATGCAAGTAAGCGCGGTAAGTCCATTGTGAAAACGATCAGCGTGAGAGCAGCTAACGAAGGCCGAGGTTCCCTGTGCGTACGCAGAAGACCCGTTGTCAAAGAGCGCACTACATCAAGTAACAAAAACAGGAACCGAGAATAAGGTATTAATCGTGTCTGACACCATCATCTCACACACACTTTACGTTGATGAAAACACTGCACATTTTGAGATAACATATCAACTTGTACCAAGTTTTCACATTAAGCAACAGCATTTGGCTGAAGTCGTCTTTGGTTTTTACTCGTCTACTTGGAGCATTATTGGCTTTTGCACGATGCCTTGTGGACTGGGTTCGCTACATTTAGCCACCTGATGGATAAGCCAGGCCTTCTAGTAGACTTGGAAATGATCAACTGGACTTGAGGACTGAAAGAACACCTGTAATAAGTGCTTTAGCTAGCAGGAACAACACACTTGCATTATCAAACAATCAGGATTTGGTCCAAAACGCTGAAAATCTAGCACCTCAGTGGACATGTGTAACTAGTCAGCCTATAGGCTGTGCTCAACCGGAGAACAACTCTGACCATTATTTCCAAAGTTAATAGACCCTGCCCGACAGGCGATTCAATGAGACAGAGCCATTTTTTTTTAACGACAGAAGCGATATCGCTACTTACCATTCATGTTAAAAATGCTCATGGAATATGCACTGCAGCTCTCATCATTAAGTTGATTCGGCCGATCATAAGTGAAATGCTGTTCAGATCTGTGTTCATGTTAACACGTTTGCATTTGGGAGATTCAAAGAACTAACTCCAACAGTTTCCTTTTGAACCTTGCATCAGTGAGTTGCTGGTACAGTTACGTCTCCAGTAGAAAAACACATTTTTAAGCTGTAAATCACTTTAGAAAATGCCAGACGAATTTCAGGAAAACCAATATCAAACCTCGCAAGGCCAGGATGCCGCACTAGGCCTTATCTCTACATTGAAATGCTGAACCCAGGAAGCAGGAATGGGGCACCATTTGTGCCGTGTACTATAGATGTGAGCTGGCCAGGACAGCAAGCGGCTGCGGTATCATGGTCCTCTTACCAGCAACATGGACAACACACATGGCGAGGCAGCTGTCATTCAGTTCCCTGCCTGTCGCTGTCGTTGAACAGAAGGTAGAGAGTGGCGAAGGGAGGAGGTGGGGGGGGTTGGGGGGCACGAGGAAGGAGAGAAGAATCTTGGCATCCATCATCGGCTATCCAGTCCATCAATGGCGGGACAAGGGACGCCCAGATCAGCAGTAATAAGTCTCGAGAGGATACAGTATCCCGGGAGCGCGACACTCTTTTTTAGTTGAGGACAGCGTTATGCTCAGATTCCCATTTCAAGTTATTGTGGTCACGTCCTGGGCCACACAGCAGAAATGATAAAAGAGGGAGACAACAGCCAGACATTGCACAACTAGCGGCGCTGTGAACAAACACAAGAGCCAAAATCAGCCTATCCCATTAACACCACATCGGAGGGATTCAATAAAAGAATGCAGGGCACAAGTGTACTGCCAAAAAAAGAAAACAAACATTAAACGTGTCATAAAGGGCGTCGAGAGCCCATCATGAACAAGAACACCGTTCGAATGTCACTCCGTTGGCATAGAGTCATCAAGGTGTCCTGGGAACTCTATAGTGAGATGGCAATGGTGCACAGACCTTCTCGCCACGAGAAATTCCTATTTGGTGTGTTTGTTTTGATTGCGTGGTGTAAAACACCAGTCTTCAAGTGCGCCGCTCAGAATTATCCACTGGACCGTTTGCTGCGCCACCTCCATCCAGGACATTACTCTAAACGTGCCTGAGGAAGGCCTGCAGGATCATCTAAAGGACCCCACACGCACTCAGCATAAGCCGTGAGCGGTTCATTCTCCTCACCATCGGGCAGTACCGGTTAATCGGAGCATGAGGTCTGAATAGTCAAGACGAGGAATCAGAGACAGTTTCAAGTCTACAAGCATCAGAACGCCTGAACACTTGAACGGACGTGACCACCTGTCACTGACTCTCTGCGCACACGAATAATATAATATATATTGTATATATATTATATATATATAACAGCATGAAAGTCGCAAGTTTACAACACTAGTGATCATAAACTCTGCTTCAAAAAAACACAGCACAGACTTTCTTGTTAACAACCTATCAGTTGGCAATCATTAGGAATCATTGGAATGACCAATCATGTTTCCAAACAATGTTACAGACCGAGAGTTTTCACTGAGTCACCATGCGAGTAGTCATTAAGTTCTACATTC
>NC_036841.1:13619059-13624814 GCF_002910315.2 Salvelinus sp. IW2-2015 | reverse complement strand
TATACACACTCATACATCAAACTCTCGCTAACTCTGATTATCTCTCCTCATCCTACACTCGGTTCATATGCTAACGCTAAAACTCTATATCTTCGCTCCCTCGTATATAACCCTATGCATCGTATCACTCTATCAACATAAGCATCCTGAGTACTAACTCTATATAATCTTCGTCACTGCGGCTGACCGTACACCCTGAGGCGTAACATTGAATCATCCGTCATAAGTCACTCTCCCTACTTCCTCATCACAAGAGTATTCAACTGCAATAAACTCAGACGAATTATCTGCACAGATCTAATTGTAACATCTATACGTCTCCTCTAGACTCTAAATATGCTCTCTCCAAATCTAAGTCCTCGTCACTCAAGAGACTAACCTACACTCCACCATTAATCGAATCTCTCGCATTTGGGTGCGATGTACATTGTAAATCTACTATCTGCCTCTCCATAAGCTCATCTAACATTATCATTCATAACTAATTGTTAACTCAATATAGACTCTCTGCAAACTCGTACTCTGATCTCTACGTTAAATCATTGTCTAAATCGATATCTCTGCTAAGGCTCATATCTCTCCTCAATTGTAACACTCTACTAGTCTCCTCTCAACTCTAATCTTCTGGCTAATATGACTGCTAACACTCTATATTCCTCCTCTAACTCGATAAATATCTCTTCTACTCTAATTGTAAACTCTATATCCTCTCTATTTTGTAACTCTATATCGCCCTCTCTAAATCTCTCTCTCTTAACTAATATATTATCCCTTCTAAACACTCTACAAGATATCTCCCTACTCCAAATTGCTGATAACTCTATATCTCTCTCTAACTCTATATCTCTCTCTAATTGTAACTCTATATCTCTCTCTATTTGTAACTCTATATCGCTCTCTAAATCTCTCTCTCTAACTCTATATCTCTCTCTAACTCTATATCTCCCTCTCTCTCTCTAATTGTAACTCTATATCTCTCTCTCACTCTATATCTCTCTCTCTCTAATTGTAACTCTAAATCTCTCTCTAACTCTATATCTCTATCACCAACTAACTCTATATCTCACTCTCTCCCTCTCTCAAATTGTAACTCTATATCTCTCTAAATCTCTAACTCTATATCGCTCAAACTCTATATCTCCCTCTCTCTCTCTAATTGTAACTATATATCTCTCTCTAAATCTCTCTCTCTCTCTCTAACTCTATATCGCTCTAACGCTATATCTCCTTCTCTCTCTCTAATTGTAACTATATAGCTCTCTCTAAATCTCTCTCTCTCTAATTGTAACTATATCTATCTCTCTCTCTCTAACTCTATATCTCTCTCTCTCTAATTGTAACTCTATATCTCCAACTAACTCTATATCTCTAATTGTAACTCAGTATCTCTCTCTAACTCTATATATCTCTCTAAATCTCTCTCTCTAACACTAACTCTATATCTCTCTCTGGCCTCTGTAACACTCTCTCTCTCTCTCTGGCCCCTATAACGCTCCCTCTCTCTGGCCTATTAACGCTCCTCCTCTGGCCCCTTTAACGCTCCTCTCTCTTGCCCTCTATTAACCTCTCCTCTCAGCCCTTATAACGCTCTCTTCACTGGCCTAATATAACCTCTCTCTCTGCCTGACTGTCCCTGAGTTAATAACGCTCTCTCTCTCTGGCCCCTTATAACGCTCTCTCTCTGCTACGGGCACCTTATAACGTCTCTCTCTCTCAGCCTCTATTACTCCCTCTCTCTACCTTCTATAACTCTCCTCTCTCTCCTCTGGTCTCTATAAACTCTCTCTCGTGGCACTTAATAAACTCTCTCCTCTGGCCTCTATAACTCATCTCTACTAAGCCCTTTAAACCTCTCTTCTTCTGGCTCTAATAACCTTCTCTCTGCTCTATAACTCTCTCCTCTCTAGCCTCTAGAACTCTCTCTCTAGCCTCTATAACCTCTCTCTCTGCCTCTATAACGCTCTCTCTTCTGGCCTCATATAACGTCCTCTCTCTTGCCTCTATAACGCTCTCTCTCTGCCTCTAATACCTCGTCCTCACTCTGGCCTCTATAACGCTCCTCTCTGACTCTACTAACCATCTCATCTCTGGCCTCTATAACTCTCTCTCTCTGGCCTCATAACTCATCTCTCTCTGCTCTATAACGCTCTCTCTCTCTGCCTCCTATAACTCTCTCTCTCTGGCCTCTATAACTCTCTCTCTCTGGCCTCTAACTCTCTCTCTCTGGCCTCTATAACTCTCTCTCTCTGGCCTCTATAACTCTCTCTCAACCTCTGTCTCACATTTTTACTATATTCCTCCCTCTCTCCCTGTATCTGCCCATCCCTCATCCTCTTGTCATAAATAGATCCTCTGCCTTTTGGGTTATTTATATGTTTTATATTTAGATCTGGACCAATCTACTCGAGGATCTTTGAGGTGCATGAGTTCGGGGATGTGATTCTCCCTGCATAATTCTGATCATAAACCCGGCACACCCCCGTCTGCCTTTTCCGGCCCTTATCCCAACCTGATGCATGTCAGTAAAGTCTTAGCTCAGGAATCCTCTCGACCGGCACACTAACCTTGGCAGCACTAATGCTAATGTGGATGGATGGATGTACACAGGCCCAGATGTGGCATCATGGCCTGGTGACGCTGAGCGGGATAGCTCTGTATAGATCCCACCGTCTGATCCCCCCCCCCGTCTGATAGGAGAGGATGCAGATGGTTACAGAGAACATTGTTATTTATATCATCCACCCGACAGGCTGCACTAGGCTGGGAGGGGGAGTGGGAGAACACTGATATTCACAATGTTTGCTGTGTGTCATGGTTGATTTGCTGGCCAAGTGCTGCGCCCACTAGGACTAATATAAAGGTCCAGACAGAAATATGTGACTTTGGACGTGTACAGCATAGAAGCTGACCTGGCAGTGAGGTCTGTCCCAGCCRGGTACAGTGCAGTAGCTATCCATTAATACCCCCATCTAATCAGGCAGTGAGTGGCACCAATCCAGCTGCCTGGCAGCAGAGGTCAGAAGCAGGCTGATTGAGATTCTGGCCGCTCACTAGGCAGGATGCAGCGGGATTGAGTCACCTCGGAATGCGGCAGCCGGGAGGAGGAGGAACAGTCCCACAGAGCCAGATCTGTTCCCRGGAGGGGATTCGGAAAGGGATTAGTTCAGTCTGTGGCAGTGGTTACAGCAAAGAGAYAGAGAGAGAGAGACAGGTGGTGGGGCGAGAATATAGAGCACAGAATACAGGCCAGGATATGAAGTCAAAGGAAGGCCAACTGTTGAGATAAAATAAATGGGGCGTAGGAATTTAAGGTTGACTTGTGTAATAACAGGCCGTGGGACTTTTTAAATCCCCATAATCCATCAGCGAATGATATTGCATCTTCTGTAGCCAACCTAGTTAGATAAGATAAGGTTAGGGTGACCCTAACACTAACCCTAACCCATTACTCCCATACTTAACCTCTACCTTAGTGTAAAATGGCAAACACAAAGGAACTGAAAGACTCTCGTTTGCCTACCTAGTAATTAGGAATTCAAATTAGATCCTTCCTGAACCTGGCAAGCAAAATATTGCAATTACAATCTTACATTTTAAACAGTGAGGTGCCATRGATGTGTCATCCTCTCGCTTTGATGTCATCCAAACGAATAAGAAAGGTCAAATAGACAACTGGCGTAATTAGTGAGATAATAATAGTTGTACAATATATGGAATACGGATTTGCTAATAGAAAAATTGGGGGGAAATTTGAAAATGATACATTGTCAGAGGCCACGGTTTCCCTCTTTTCTTGCACAGCCACAGTAACAACCAACATGAGATGCAGAAGGCATCCCCAGGTCCAACAATAGCCATAGAGCCCAAGGTTCCATCTTGAAGAATGGCTTCTGGTGTGAAGATGGGGGAGCGATGGACCCCCACTTTAGTCATAAGCCTGGTCTGCAAATCTGTTCCATCACAGTGGGTGGTAACAAGGGGGGAGGGGGAGGGGGCTTGGTCAAATATACTTCCACAGCAGCCTATTTGGGTTTGATAAGGATCAATTGGTAAATTACATGCTGGGCTGATTGTGGATCCACAGCGAAAAAGGTCCATTGTGATGCAGTATAGTGGAAATGCTTAGTGTGCTTGTGGAGAGCTACGCTTAGTGGTGTTAAGTACTGGATGGAGTGGAGGGGTGGGGGTTGAGGGGTTAAGGGGTGGCACTAGTGATGGGAGTGGGGTTATGAGCACTGTGGAGCTGACATACATGATGAGCAGGGAAAGCGGTGTCATTAAATAAGGGATCTGGTAGCTGGCTGTGATGTTAGTCTTTGTCGAACATAATTATACATGCATAAAACACACTTCCTGTAAATCACGCTCCCTATGCTCATCGGGGATTCAGCACTTCCTGTCGTCATCATACAGCCCCATGCTGACGACCAGCCTATTCCAGTGCAGAACTATCTGCCTCAATCCCAGGGAGAAATGCATCAAAAAACGTCATCAAAGATACACATTTGGTGCTGTGCCCTCTTCTTTTGGAGAAGGCCCAACCATAACACACAGTTGGAAAAGCCTTGTCCAAAAGACTAATTTAACTGATGCAGGGATAGAATCAACAACACATTATTGACTGTTGATGCAAGTAAGCGCGTAGCCATTGTGAAACGATCAGCGTGAGAGCAGCTAACGAAGGCCAGGTTRCCTGGCGTAGCTGGCAGGAAGCCTTGTCAAAGACGCCAGCTACATCAAGGTACAAAAACAGGAACCCGAGAATAAGGTATTAATACGTGTCTGACACATCCATCTCAACACACTTTTACGTGTGATGAAAACACCTTGCACATTTTGAGGATAACATCAACTTTACCAAGTTTTCACATTAGCATACAGCTATTGCTGAAGTTCTGTCTTTTTTTTACTCTCTATCTTGGAGCATTATTGGGTTTTCCTGACACCGGGATCCTTGGGGGTGTTCGCTAACATGCCATCCTGATTGATAAGCCCAGGCCTTTGAGCTAGACTTGAAATGATTCATGGACTTAAGGACTGGATGGAAGAACACCTGTTTAATAAGTGCTTACTTAGCAGGAACCAACACCTGCATTATCAACAGATCAGGTGATTGGTCCAAAACTGCTGAAATCTAGCACCTCAGTGGACATTGTAACTAGTAGCCTATAGGCTGTGCTCAACCGAGAACAACTCTGACCATTATTTCCCAAAARGTTAATGAGACCCTCCGACAGGCGATTACTAATGACGACAGAGCTCATTTTTTTTAACACAGAAGCGATATCGTACTTTACCATTCATTTCAAAAATGCATCATGGAATATGCATGCACCTCTCATCATTAAGTTGATCTGCGATCATAGTGAAATGTTGTTCAACTGTGTTCATTTGAGACACGTTCATTTTGGGAGATTTCAGGAACTAACTCCAACAGTTCCTTTTTGACTTGCCATGATTTGCGGTACATGTTTTACGGTCTCCGAGTAGAAAACACATTTTAGCTGTAAATCATTTTTATGGAAAATCCAACTGATTTCAGGAAAATCCATACAAACCCTTCCAAGGCCAGGATGCTCCACTAGGCCTATTCTCACATTTAAATGGTGAACCCAGGAGCAGATGGGGCAGCCATGTGCCGTACTATAGAGTGATGCTGGCACTGACAGCAACAGGCTGGCGGTATGATGTCCTCACCAGCAACATGGAAACTACATGGGCGGAGGGCACTGTCATTTCATGTGTCCCTGCCTGT
>NC_036841.1:13356556-13618727 GCF_002910315.2 Salvelinus sp. IW2-2015 | reverse complement strand
TGTCACAAGTCATGTCTTCTGGATAACTCTATTGGCCAGGAATTCTCGACACCTTCTCCACAGAAATCCCATCATTTGGTGTTTTGTTGATGCGTGGTTGTAAAACACAGTCTCAGGCGCCGCGCCAGAATTACCACTGGGATCCGCTGCTCCCACCCAGCCAGACATCTATCGAAACGGTGCCCATGAGGAAGGCCTCACATCATTCAAGGAGCCCCACAACACACCGCTAAGCTGTTCATTCCTCACATCGGCAACGGTATCGGAGCATTGAGGTCTGAATATCAACAGGATCAGAGAACAGTTTCAAATCTACAAGCCATCCAGGACTGCTAACACTTGAACTGAGCTGACCACCTCACGACCTTCTGCGCACACATATATATATATATAATATACTATATTATATATATATATATATATATACAGTGGAAGTCGGAAGTTTACATACACTTAGGTTGGATCATAAAACTTTGTTTTCAACCTACTCACACAGATTTCCTTGTTAACAAACTATAGTAGTTTGGGCAAGTCAAGTCTAGACTATTCTACTTTGTGGATGACAAGGTCATCTTGGTCCAACAATTGTTTACAGACAGGATTATTTCACTGACTATCGCACAATTCCAGTGAGTTCAGAAGTTTACATTTCACAAAGTTGACATGCCTTTAAACAGCTTGGAAGAATTCCTAGAGAAATGATGTCTATGGCTTGAGGAAGCTATCGCTGATTTGCAACTCCGACTTAATTGATACATAATGTTGAGTTAATGCAAGGTTGGTACCTGTGGATGTATTTTTCAAGGCCTACCTTTCAAACCAGTGGCCTTCTTTGGCTTGACATCATTGGGAAAATCAATCAAGAAATCAGCCAAAGACCTCAGAAAAAACTTGTAGACTCTCACAATCGTCTGGCTTCACCTTTGGAAGCAATTTCCCAAACGCCTCGGTACCACGTTCATCTGTACCAAACAATAGTACGCAAGTATTAAACACCGCATGGGACCACGCAGCCGTTCGAGACACGTTCTGCTGCCTAGAGATGAACGTACTTTTGGCGAAAGTTGCAATCCAGACAATAGCCAAAGGATCTTGTGAAGCATGCTGGAGGAAACGAGTACAAAGTATCGATATCAAACAGTAAAACAAGTTGCCTATATCGACATAACCTGAAAGGCGGGCGCTCAGCAAGGAAGAAGCACTGCCTAAATACCGCCATAAAAAAGGCCAGACCTACCGGTTTTGCAAGCTTGCAATGGGGACAAAAGATCTACTTTTTGGTAGAAATGTGCTTGGTCTGACGAATATGCAAAATAAGTAGAAGTGTTTGGCCATAAAGACCATCGTTATGTTTGGAGAAAAAAGGGGGAGGTTTGCAGCCGAAGAACAACATCCCAACCGTGAAGCACGGTGGCAGCATCATGTTGTGGGGTCCGCTGCAGGAGGAGGGACTGGTGCACTTCACAAAATAGATGCCATCATGAGGTAGGAAAATTATGTGGATATATTGAAGCAACGTCTCAAGACATCAGTCAGGAAGTTAAAGCTTGGTCACAAATGGGTCTTCCAAATGGACAATGACCCCAAACATACTTCCAAAGTTGTGGCAAAAGGCTTAAGGACAACAAAGTTCAAAAAGCTATTGGATTGGCCATCACAAAGCCCTGACTTCAATCCTATAGAACATTTGTGGGCAGAACTGAAAAAGCGTGTGTGAGCAAGGCCTACAAATCTGACTCAGTTACACCAGCTCTGTCAGGAGGAATGGGCCAAAATTCACCCAACTTATTGTGGGAAGCTTGTGGAAGGCTACCTGAAACATTTGACCGAAGTTAAACTATTTAAAAGACAATGCTACCAAATACTAATTGAGTGTATGTAAACTTCTGACCCACTGGGAATGTGATGAAAGAAATAAAAGCTGAAATAATTTATTCTCTACTATTATTCTGACATTTCACATTCTTAAAATGAAGTGTCGATCCTAACTGACCTAAGACAGGGAATTTTTACTAGGATTAAATGTCAGGAATTGTGAAAAACATGGGTTAAATTTAGTATTTGGCTAAGGTGTATGTAAACTTCCGACATCAACCGTGTCTATATATATATATATTACACATATACACACACACAGTGCATTCGGAAAGTATTCAGAACCCTTGATTTTTACAAAATTTTGTTACGTTGTAGCCTTATTCTGAAATTGTTTAAATCGTTTTTTTTCATCATCAATCTACACACAATACCCATAATGACAAACCCCCCCCKAAAAAATTGAAATATTTGCAAATATATTACATATATAAAACTGAAGTGTTCAAGGACATTCAGAGACTTGTCCCGAAGCCACTCCTGCGTTGTTTTGGCTGTGTGCTTAGGATCGAGGTCCTGAGTGCTCTGGAGCAGGTTTTTATCAAGGATCTCTCTGCTCCGTTCATCTTTCCCTCGATCCTGACTAGTCTTCCAGTCCTTGCCGCTAATAAACATCTCAACAGCATGATGCTGCCACCACCATGCTTCACCATATGGATGATGCCAGGTTTCCTCCAGACTTGATGCTTGGCATTTAGGCCAAAGAGTTCAATCTTGGTTTCATCAGACCAGAGAATCTTGTGTCACATGGTCTGAGAGTCTTTAAGTGCCTTTTGGGAAACTCCAAGTGGGCTATCATGTGCCTTTTACTGAGGAGTGGCTTCCGTCTGGCCACTCTAGCATGAAGGACTGATTGGTGGAGTGCTGCAGAGATGGTTCCCCCATCTCCACAGAGGAACTCTGGAGCTCTGTCAGAGTGACCATCAAGTTCTTGGTCACCTCCCTGACCAGGGCCCTTCTCCCATGATGGGCCCTGGGGGGAAGGGTACCATGTTTTGGTACCCTTCCCCAGATCTGTGCCTCGACACAATCATGTCTCGGAGCTCTACGGACAATTCCTTCAACCTCATGGCTTGGTTTTTGCTCTGATATGCACTGTCAACTGTGGGACCTAATATAGACAGGTGTGTGCCTTTCCAAATCATGTCCAATCGATTGAATTTACCACAGGTGGACTCCAATCAAGTTGTAGAAACATKTCAAGGGTGCACTTGAGCTCAATTTCGAGACTCATAGCAAAGGGTCTGAATAATTAAGGTATTTGTTTTTTATTTTTTATACATTTGCAAAACGTCCAAAAACCTGTTTTGGCTTTGTCATTATGGGGTATTGTGTGTAGATTGATGAGGAAAAATGAAATGTAATCAATTTTAGAATAAGGCTGTAACGTAACAAAATGTGGAAAAAGTCAAGGGGTCTGAATACTTTCTGAATGCACTGTATATATCCTACCGTTCAAATGTTTGGGGTCACATAGAAACAGACGCCTCACAAGTCCTCAACTGGCAGCTTCATTAAATAGTACCCACAAAACACTGGTCTCAACGTCAATAATGAAGAGGCAACCCCCAGGATGCTGTTGCAAAGAAAAAGCTATGTCTGAGACTGGCCAATAAAAAGAAAAGATTAAGATGGGCAAACGAACACAGACACTAGACAGAGGAACTCTGCTTAGAAGGCCAGCATCCCGGAGTCGCCTCTTCACTGTTGACGTTGAGATTGGTGTTTTGCTGGTACTATTTAATGAAGCTGCCAGTTGAGGACTTGTGAGGCATCTGTTTCTCAAATTAGACACTCTAATGTACTTGTCCTCCTGCTCAGTTGTGCACCGGGGCCTCCCACTCCTTTTTCTATTCTGGTTAGAATCAGTTTGAGCTGTTCTGTGAAGGGAGTAGTACACAGCGTTGTACGAGATCTTCAGGTTCTCGCATGGAATAGCCTTAATTTCTCAGAACAAGAATAGACTGACGAGTTTCAGAAGAAAGTTCATTGTTTCTGGCCATTTTGAGCCTGTAATCAAACCCACAAATGCTGATGCTCCAGATACTCAACTAGTCTAAAGAAAGCAAGTTTTATTGCTTCTTTAAAATCAGCAAAACAGTTTTCAGCTGTACTAACATAATTGCAAAAGGGTTTCTAATGATCAATTAGCCTTTTAAAATTATAAACTTGGATTAGCTAACACAACGTGCCATTGGAACACAGGAGTCTACAGTCAATCACGGATTACAAAAAGAAAACCAGCCCCGTCGCGGACCAGGATGTCTTACTCCCAGACAGACTAAAAAACTTCTTCGCTCGCTTTGAGGACAATACAGTGCCACTGACACGGCCCGCTACCAAAACCTGCGGACTCTCCTTCACTGCAGCCGACGTGAGTAAAACATTTAAACGTGTTAACCCTCGCAAGGCTGCAGGCCCAGACGGCATCCCCAGCCACGTCCTCAGAGCATGCGCAGAGCAGCTGGCTGGTGTGTTTACGGACATATTCAATCAATCCTTATCCCAGTCTGCTGTTCCCGCATGCTTCAAGAGGGCCGCCATTGTTCCTGTCCCAAGAAAGCTAAGGTAACTGAGATAAACGACTACCGCCCCGTAGCACTCACTTCCGTCATCATGAAGTGCTTTGAGAGACTAGTCAAGGACCATATCACCTTCACTCCACCTGACAGCCTAGACCCACTCCAATTTGCTTACCGCCCCAATAGGTCCACAGACAATGCAATCGCAATCACACTGCACACTGCCCTAACCCATATGGACAAGAGGTATACCTATGTGAGAATGCTGTTCATCGACTACAGCTCAGCATTTAACACCATAGTACCCTCCAAACTCGTCATCAAGCTCGAGACCCTGTGTCTCGACCCCGCCCTGTGCAAGTGGGTACTGGACTTCCTGACGGGCCGRCCCCAGGTGGTGAGGGTAGGTAACAACATCTCCACCCCGCTGATCCTCAACACTGGGGCCCCACAAGGGTGCGTTCTGAGCCCTCTCCTGTACTCCCTSTTCACCCACGACTGCGTGGCCATGCACGCCTCCAACTCAATCATCAAGTTTGCAGACGACACTACAGTGGTAGGCTTGATTACCAACAATGACGAGACGGCCTACAGGGAGGAGGTGAGGGCCCTCGGAGCGTGGTGTCAGGAAAATAACCTCACACTCAACGTCAACAAAACAAAGGAGTTGATAGTGGACTTCAGGTAACAGCAGAGGGAGCACCTCCCTATCCACATCGACGGGACAGTAGTGGAGAGGGTAGTAAGTTTTAAGTTCCTCGGCGTACACATCACGGACAAACTGAATTTGTCCACCCACACAGACAGCGTGGTGAAGAAGGCGCAGCAGCGCCTCTTCAACCTCAGGAGGCTGAAGAAATTCGGCTTGTCACCAAAAGCACTCACAACTTTTACAGATGCACAACTGAGAGCATCCTGTCGGGCTGTATCACCGCCTGGTACGGCTCCGCCCACAACCGTAAGGCTCTCCAGAGGGTAGTGAGGTCTGAACAACGCATCACCGGGGTTAAACTACCTGCCCTCCAGGACATCTACACCACCCGATGTCACAGGAAGGCCATAAAGATCATCAAGGACAACAACCACCCGAGCCACTGCCTGTTCACCCCGCTATCATCCAGAAGGCGAGGTCAGTACAGGTGCATCAAAGCAGGAACCGAGAGACTGAAAAACAGCTTCTATCTCAAGGCCATCAGACTGTTAAACAGCCACCACTAACATTGAGTGGCTGCTGCCAACATACTGACTCAACTCCAGCCACTTTAATAATGGAAAAATGTATGTAAAAAATGTATCACTAGCCACTTTAAACAATGCCACTTAATATAATGTTTACACACCCTACATTACTCATCTCATATATATATACTGTACTCTATACCATCTACTGTATCTTGCCATCTTTATATTGCCTATGCCGTTCTGTACCATCACTCATTCATATATTTGTATGTACATATTCTTCATCCCTTTACACTTGTGTGTATAAGGTAGTTGTGGTGAAATTGTTAGGTTAGATTACTCGTTGGTTATTACTGCATTGTCGGAACTAGAAGCACAAGCATTTCGCTACACTCGCATTAACATCTGCTAACCATGTGTATGTGACAAATAAAATTTGATTTGAGTGATGGTTGCTGATAATTGGCCTCTGTAGATATTCCATCAAAAAATCAGCCGTTTCTAGCTACAATAGTCATTTACAACATGAACAATGTTTACACTGTATTTCTGATCAATTTGATGTTATTTTAATGGGCAAAAATGTGCTTTTCTTTAAAATAAAAGGATATGTCTAAGTGACCCCAAACATTTGAACGGTAGTGTGTGCATGTATATATATATATATATATAGATGCGACATAGAGCTGGGAATTGCCAGGGACCTTACAATACGATTATCACGATACTTAGGTGTCGATACGATATGTATTGCGATTTTCACTATTCCGATACCGTAATTTTACTGCGATTCCATGTTAAAAACATATTTCTCACCATATGTCTGCCGCAGAGGGACAAGAGAGAGCCACGACATAACGAGTTTTGATCAGTCCTGGAAATAAAAGTGCTGAAAACATACTGGCTCCTTATTTAAAAAGAAGATGGAGAACAAGCTGTGGTTCAGTGAAGGTACAGACAACGAGCGGAACAATAATATTGCGATATTGTCAAAACAATACGATATTCGTCCAAAATAATATCCCGATATTTTACTGAATCAATTGTTTTCCTCCATCACTAATGCTACACATACAACTGCTGCTACCAGACTTATATTGATTGCTAAAAACCTGCGCCCCGAAACCCCCTTCCCCAAAACACATGTACATTTTGGACTGCAAATTGTGGCTTCCTGTATTATACTTATGCTAATATGTTTTCCTATCTTTCCTTATTTCTTATTGTTGTTGCATTGAGAAGTAACCTGCAAGTTAGCATTTCATTCGACAGTGTATACCATGCAGTACATATGACTAATAAAACTTGAACCTTGAGAACTCAATAAGTGTTCAACTGGGTTGAGATCTGGCGACTCAGATGACCATGGTATATGGCTTACATCGTTTTCATGCTCATCAAACCATTCAGTGACCACACGTACCCTGTGGATGTGGGCCTTGTCATCCTATGGGGGTATAGCCATGGTCGCTGAAATAATGGCCTGCCCTGCATGTTTATGCATGCCCCTAACACCTCAGCTCCACTATACGCATTGCGTTGCTTTGCCATCAGCGTCAGGACAATGTGACGTTCTACCTGCTACACAGAATGCGTTGTTTTGAGAGAGAAGAGGAGCAGAAGCAAAGAGCGTCTATATTCTATTTCCCCTACTGTACTGTTCCATTATGTATAGGTGCAATAGCTTTTGTCCAGTTTTTCGCAAGTATTAATTCAATTGTTGCTAATGGTTGTACTAAATTATCTTCTAATGACACAAGTTGATTTTGTTTACATTGTGAACATAGTCCATGTAGCTTGACTTCATAAATCTTAGTAAAATAACCAGTGGTGTATACTCGAGGCCATACAATAATCAACTTTATTTCTCCTTATTTCTTTAAGGAATGATAGAATGAACTGGCGCGTCAGCCATCGAGAATTGAACCTTGGCCATTCTTGAGCTTGGACGCTGCAACGCGAGCGCAACATGGGCAGTACAGCAGCTTTGATTGATTTCAAAGGAAGCATTCCCTCAATTCCTGATGGAAATGCCGGATGCCCGATGGTTGTGGTGTAGCAGGGCCGTACACCTCTGTGGAACCACCTGCTTTCAACATACTTTGTATCCTTCATTTACTCAAGTGTTTCCATTATTTTGGCAGTTACATGTATCTAACCAGGCAAACATGCATGTGTTATCTGACCTGGATTGTTTAGTAGCATATTAACTTTGTTCCCATAGATATAAGAACATTGTCATGTGAAGCATAACTGACTTCAGCTCATGTGAGGAGGGAGCTGCAAGCTTCATCTGGTGCTCCGTGGCCCCCTACCTGCAGTACAAAATAAGACATTATCAGGCACTGCAGCTTGACATTCAGAACACTCCTCGCTGGATTTACGGTAGACAGGACATACAGCTAGGTGCTGCATCAGTGGAGAAAAAAAATGCACTGCCATGAGTGGGCAATGAAGAGGAGAGACCTCGGGCGGCGGCCAAAAGCTGAATTGCACAAGCTCAACGACGTGCATTAGGCTAACAGCCAAGTAGCTCAGGTGGAACATATTCATTAGAAGTGGCCCTGTGTTATGTAATGCCAAGGGAGGCGAATGATTAAAAGTCATTTTGAATTATTGAAGAAACATAGGTCCACCACGGTGCAATACAAGATAAAAAAGGGTAGACCAGACGAAATTGTGTTACTGCTCATCACATTACTCATCACATTACTCATACGCAGAGGCATGTCTTAAACTTCCTCCTCCCAGGGTGCAATAGACTTGACGTTGTGGGGAACATGAGTGTCCCAACATAAATGCCGTATAAGCCTTGTGGAATTGCAACGTGATTGGAGATCGATTTTTTTTCAGACACGGTCTCGCCCCTTTTTCTGTCTTTTTGAAATGGATCAACACAAATAAACACGTAGGCTCGGTTCCGTTCAGTCGACGTTGTTTTAAAATAATTTCCGATGCATTCTTCATAATTAACACTTTTTTCACATTGTAGACTACCATCTCCATTGGCCACAGTGTACTTGACACACAATCGAATCGATTTAGAAAATGCAATGGCTCTAACGGAACGTAAGAAGCACATTTCACAAAGTCGCCAAGCAGTTTGGTGTGCTGTAAGAGTGCATGCAGTTACTTGTCACAAATCAAGACAGAGGATGATGATCGGATGAAATAATGTTAGTGGTAAATATCTGGACGGGGGAACAAACTTGATAATGACCATATCTACATTTCCTGTGGTTGTTTATGTCGTGAGACAATCAAACGAGACTAGAGTAGTCACCTTTCTCCCAACGAATGGTGCAATTGCCTATCCATAGACCATTACGCAGCATTCTGTTGTAGACCCCCACCAAGTCAAACAAACCACACCTGATCCACACCTCGTAATAGCCTACAATGAAAAATCCAATTACACACGGAACTCCACTATAACGTAACAGTGACAATATGACAATACTCGTACCTCTGTAGAAACAATGATCACTTTTTTCTTACTATGTTTCGTCCGAATTGAAAATCTTGCATATGAGAAAACAATGAAATCATGATGATAGATGGGTTACCTCTATTCCTGAGACTGATGTTGCCTCTCCGTTATATGTCAATCTCCAGTAGGCTATGCCACGAGGTAAATGGCCCGAMAAGATTTTAACAATAAATGCATCGATTTGCTGCTGGTCTGCTTCCCCAGTAACAGAGTGAAGAAGCAGCACATTCAGCCAAGATTTCTGGACTTGGTGCGCAAAGAACACTCACTTTCACCGCGGAGGGCAGTTGCGTTGCAATTAGTTCCCACATATATTATCACACAAATGAGTAGCATCTGTGCGTGCGATTTCCAAGTCTGACATTTCTTACTTTTTAGCTTCAAATGAGCCGACCCAGACGGAAGAGCCCTGTTTCCCAATGTTTTCTGCAGAACACAACGGACATTCTAAATAGTGGCAGTGATTGTAAAATAATCTGCCGAGTCCATCATATCCGAGCCCCGACTTCGATCGTTAGTAGCCTTGTTGAGGCAAGAATATCCGTGTCAGGTATACATCCTTTGAGCGAAGACCTAGAAGTTCAGTCGGTAGTGTCTGGTGCTAACCTGACGACTCACACTACATTCCGCTGCTCTGTAGTTCGCGGAGAAGAAACTAAGGTCCGTGGGCGTGGCGTACCGTTTGGCCCGAGCTAAGAGTCTGGATAGCCAGGCAAATTCACTCCACAGCTACATGCCGCAGCCGGCCAACAAACTCTTTACACCTCCGACTTCTATTGTCAAAATGGTACTGCGTTTATGGGATTACAAATCGGAAATTCAAATCATGCCATCGAGCGTGGTGTTTTGCTTTAAGAGACAGTGTATTGKCTGCTGTCAAAGATTACGTTGTATTGACAGTGAAGTCTTGATCACAAAACAGAGGACTCCTTAAATAGCAAATAAAATAGCACACCATTTATGATGATGATGCGAGCGCTTTGATGAAGCGTCTACTTTAACCAACCCACAGCAGGGAGTGGATTACTGTGCTCAATTTACATGTTTGAGATTTTATAGGATTATTTGAACGTGCGCAATTATAGGATTAATTTGAGGAAATCTTCTACACGCAAACCGCTATATTTTCAAAGAGCCATATGATGGCGTTGTTTCAGAAAGGAGCTAAAATATGTGGTCGGAATGTGTGTCCTTTCTGACACATGTAGATTGTAAATGTAATATAGCCTAATATATTTACCCTCCCTGTTGTGTTCGTTTCATGTTAATTAATTCTGTGTTCCCGCTCCAAAATGACCAACTCATTATAGCTGATTATAAATCCATAATAATACATATTTTATCACCTAACGTTGTGTTACATATTTTTATCAACTTAAGTTCTTGTGAACATTACAAGTTTTTAACTTCTATTTGCTATTTATGGCCTGTAGGCCTCATTGACCTGAGCTCATACAACTCGTTTTTTAAGTTAAAAAAAGCGTAATGTATGGATTATTTTGACTATAACAAATACTCAGAGGAAACATATTGTGCTATTTATCACAGACTACTTTGTGTCAAAGTTTAACAAGGACTCTCTCCTCCTCATCAGTGTCATGATCACAGTTATGATCAAGGGCCTCACATACAGTATATCGTTTGGTCATTGTGCTGCCACAGAATGAATTGTGAGCAAGGCCTCAAAAAAGCTTTTATATACCAGAGCTGCAAGAAAAGTTCTATATATTATTGAAACAATGTTGTGGTTGTTTGTGAGAATGCCAACGGGTGTGGTTCCCGTGGGGGAAAGATTCTATTGGGGCAAAGTTCCTATGGGGGTTGCCATGGAAGCCAAGAAGGGGAGTGAGGTGTGTGCTCAAACACATGCATGTGAGGGTTTGGGAGAGGAAGTGTGTCCATCTGATGAATGGGCCTGAACTCAATTTTATACACTAATTGTAGTCTCACCCACTCATTTCTAATGACCGGTCATTTTTGACCAGGAACACCACAGGTGTACAAAAGTTAAATAAAACACCCAAAATGTAATGAAAATCATCAAAATGTGCTTTGTGTGATCAGATGCCCTGTGTGGACAAAGTCATGGAACTTCATGACAATCAGATTAAAGAAAACTTGTAAATCGGTCCAATTCAACCGGAACAGAGCAGGAGGGTTAAGTTAGTATTGATTAAGAAAGTATACCACACCGGTAAAAAAACATGATTTCAGGGTCCAGAAGCGCTGTATCACTAGTCAGTTCAGCACCATGGACAGCGTCGAGCATGCATAGAAATTCAGCACCGTTTTCTCACAAAGTAACATGGACAGCAGCACGCTTTAGGTCTGAAAATCCGGTCTGATCAGGTCACATCTCTCACTCACTCAGACACGTTTCTCCTCTGCTACTTCTGTGACAGAGCGGCTATTCTCCATTTTGATCTCATTTTAGGGAAGACTGCTTTTAGGTACTCGGCGTCAGACAATGATACAATGATGATTCAGAAATTGAACCACAGTCAGTGGGGAGTAAGCCGAATACTTCACCCACTGAGTCAGAGCAAGGACCAAAGTTCAAAAGGACCGTATAATTTATCAAATTATTTTGTTTAGGAAATTTGACTAAATTGTTGGTCACAAGACATAAATATGTTCCCGTATAGTGTTGTTGAAGCATAGCTATAGCATAAGCTATAGCTAAAGAATACAATCACTCCATTATAGGTGTGCTCCAATATCCACCAATGGAATTCACTTTCTTGAGTTTATGATTAGTGTCCTTGACTCAGACCCAGAATGACTGGGCTTGAGTCCCTATCTGGTTTTCCCTGGATTTGCTATATTGGTGTCGAAAGTGGCATGAGGCTATCAGGACATGTGACTTGTGGGAAGATATGAGTGAGTAACAGAAAGAGGGATTAATAATATAGACATCCTGTATAAGTGCATTACCAGCTTCCCCAAGGGAGTTAACTCTTGTGGAGAACATGTCTGCTTGGGAAAAACCAGAGGAACATGGGTTAGAGTCCCAGTTGTACTTATGGAAAAAAATACTTAACTCTAAACTATCTGTCTCTAGTAGCAGGCATATTGTCTCTGGCATACTCCATCAGGTTCTATGCCAATGAATTGATCCATAAATCAATCAATCCCTTCTCAATCCCTCAATTTAGAGTTAGCCTTGTTTAGTTTTAACCACATTGATTTCCACAGTAGTCTGCATGAGTTTCAGAGAGTTTCTGCCAAGTCGGTGGATGGTATGGAGTGAAAGCAGCAAATAGATTCCAACAAAATACTGTAGCGTAAACACAGTTGTTGAGGCCGACATCCTTCCGAATGGAGGCCAATTTCCTGAATTACTAGCTGATTTGTTTATACGAACACATTTTAAGGATTTGTCTGTGGTGAGTAAAATACCTTGACCATCATGTTCAACTTTGTTCTTCGGGAATGTTGAGAATATCAGACAACTTTGGAAAGCCAATAGTTGTTTTAAAGGTGTCCTTCAGTGACACAGAGATTGAACTCAGCAGACCTTTCGATATCTCACCAGGTAGGTCATTCATTCTACCCCTGGGAAACTGGGAATGAGTCCGATGGAGAGAAACAGAGACAGAGTGAAAAATCGAGATCTGAAAATGGAAGCCGAAGAGATGGAAGAGATATTCCGCCAGCGGATGTCTATCTCAGAGAGGGCAATGAAGGAGTGATTGATTGAAGATAAGGAGGTGAGGAAAAGTCAATACTGGATTTGAGATCAGGAAGTTGGAACAAGGTTTTAAGGTTTCCCCTGACAGACTCAGGACAAGGGCAAAAATAAACTACTATTGTTTCTGTACCGGAGTAAGATAAAGGAAGAGTAGACTAACTGAAGTATGTATTATCCCAGGAGAACATGGAAGATAAAGTGAAACCTGGAAAAACGGAATTACAAAGATAAAGGTGAAACATTCCCAAGAACCAAACAAGGTTGTGTGTAGTAGAGTACTGTACTTGATAAGGTAAAGCACATTAGAAATCACAAAATATTAGTTTCAAGTGCAGATACTGTAGGGGTGAGAACAGTTCTCTAAAGGTTACCTGAGTTTATGAAATTGAAGCTACCAAATCAGCATGGCGAAAGTCTCCTTCCGATATAGCCGTTTCATATATTTGTGGTAGTAGTTACATTGTGAAGGTCAACTAACACTAACTCACACAGCAGAACAGGCTGTGGAACATTTTCCAACCTGGTCCTCGTCTCCAAAAGACGCAAAGGACTTTTCACTCCAATGAATGTCACAGACAGAAGGAAGGCACAGACTTTAAACAAAGTGGGGTGATTGACAAGCATTTTATATGAGGGAAAAAGGAGATCAACGATTGCTTTTCAATACGAAAGAAAACATTGATATAATTATAGAATAATTATAATTATTTCCATTACACTGCTATATGTCTGCATGTCTAATGTGATACTTACACAAACGTACTGTATCATACAGTTATGTAGGGCAAGCTGCTGTTGGATCAAGTCAAGAGAAGGTCGTGATTGTAAATGTTGCTCAGTGTAATGGGTGTGTCGTGTCTACATAACTGGAAATATAATTGTGTCAATCAGTTGTGCCAGATGTGATAGCTAATCCATAGTGTAATAGATGATTGATGGCTACCTCCTGGCTAAATTATCATTGAAATACTCACAGGGTTTGTTAGGAGCATGTGGTCATTCCATGGATCAGAGCCTTTCATAGGTGCTTTTTCATATATCCATTTATTTGCCAATTCATGCCAGTTAATGGTGAATTTTGTCCACGTTTGACGCATAATCCATTGCGATGCCCCGCATGCTCTGAGCTCTAGGGTGTGTACCAGCCAGGAAAGCTAAGCCAAGCTAATAGCCTAATTACACTTCAGTGATGAATGGCTACTGTATAGTACAGTGCTGTTTTTCAAATATTACTTGCAGCAAAATGAATATTACTATGTTTATTTTGATCATGCAACAGATTCCGGGGAGCGGAAATTGATTTAGATTCATGAACGTATGCGCGCAGAGTGCAAGACAAGGTGCGCACTGCAACATATAATGACATTAACAACTACCTTGATACATACTCTGCTATGAGGCACCAGGTAAAATCCCCTTACATGCAGTATAGGCTGAGGGATGGACATGGATGCAGCACATACATAATTACACACACACACATCTAGATGCATCTCTTCTGTGACAGCTAAGGCCTGTGTTTTCCATGCTGGAGAGGAACTGAGGAATGGATCATAGTTAATGACGAACTCGCTGCAGTAAAATACTAATCATCCACAGCACGCTGAAATTGGCTTTCCAGAATGGCAACGTGCTGAAGTTTGCACCAGTGGTAATCAAACCAGCTTCACGGCCTACAGTCCATCAATACCTACGCTGAGTATATAACTCTATGAGTAAGACAAACAGTGGCGCTAATGTTGCACAGGAATTGTGCCTTTACAGAGCTCAGGTGATATTGTTAAAGGGTAACACAGTCAAACCTAACTTCATTATATGCATAGTACAAATGTGAAGCGTGTAAGTTGCAGAGATTTCGGTGCTTACAACGTTACAGTGCACAACAGCAATACAGTGCTGCACTTGGTAAAACATTTTTTGGGGGTCCAGAAAGAGTTTTTCATAAAGACCATTATGCTAATGTATTCCGAGCTTCATTCCGAGAATTTGCCACATTTACCTTGCATAAAATTCAGACAATGTCTAGGAGACCAGCAATAGTTTTTTTCCTGTGTTGATTCCTTGAATAAAATCAAGACAGGGACCCAGAATGGTCACTGAGAAAGAGTCTGTTATATAACGATCATCGGTCATGAGAGGAGCCTTAGGGCAGAGACAGACTAGATTACTATTGAGTCAGCAGCCAGGCAGGGAAGGGCAGGTGTGTTGGAGAGGCTCATTGCAGTGTTATTAATCAGTTGTAACACCATCAACCCTTGGGCCTGTTTTCTGTTTCTTTTGGTTTACTCATGAGACCAACAGACAACACTCTTCAAATCATCAGCTGCTTTTAATTGAATGCCTGGAAGGATCTGCATTCAGATATTGTTAGAGGACCGGCTGAATCTCTGGTTAGGGGCTAGATTACATATATTTAGTGACCTGTTCCAAGGCAGATTAGCCGCCTTAATACATGGCAAGCAAGTTCTAGCTATTGTGAATGGGGCGTTTCACCACCTGCAATTACTCTTTTCATTACCAAAATATAGCGTGCTCTATTTAAACAAACCTAATGCAATGGTAAAGCTTCGTTATACTCCTGTGGGGATGTCTATGGTTTTTACTTGATTACTTGTAGTTTTTCATGTTGTCTCTCTGTAATTGTGTAATGACTTGGTGCTGCCTATCCTGGACAGGACGCTCTTGAAAAATGTATTTCAAATCTGAATTATCCCTTCCTGGTTAAATAAAGGTAAAAAAAGCCTTGTGGTTAGACCGTTGGGCCAGTAACCAAAAGGTTGCTGGATCGAATCCCAGAGCTGACAAGGTAAAAATCTGTCGTTCTGCCCCTGAACAAAGCAGTTAACCCACTGTTGTAGGCCGTCATTGTAAATAAGAATTTGTTCTTAACTGACTTGCCTAGTTAAATAAAGGTTAAAACAAAAAAAACAAAAATTGGATATTGTAGTGGTCTGGGTGTAGCTGGTGCAGAGGAGTCAGGCGCAGGAGAGCAGAGATGAGTAACACAAGTAACTTTACTCAAATATTCCATTAACATGTCGTAATACCGAGCCCACAATAACGGACCGAACTTACATAAAACAATCACGCACAAAAACCATGGGGAAAACAGAGGGTTAAATAATATACATGTAATTGGGGAATTGAAACCAGGTGTGTAAAACAAAGACAAACCAAATGGAAAATGAAAAGTGGATCGGAGATGGCTAGAAGGCCGGGGACGTCGACCGCCGAACGCCGCCCAAACAAGGAGAGGGACCGACTTCGGCGGAAGTCGTGACAGACATTGACCTAACGTTATAATACGATTAGCCTTCCATTGCCGTTGATATGGCCTATTAGTGACTTTGCCACGTGAAAGGTAAACAAACGAATAGGCAAATATTCTAGGGTACAAGTTGATTCTGTACCAAGGACAGAGATCGGAATTACTGCAATTTGACAGTTAGGTCCAACAAATGAAAGCGAAAGATGCAATTTTTTTACAAAACGAGAAAGGAAAAAAAATAAGTAGTATAATTTAATAACTTGATCTTCCTAAAGACTTCCTAAAGTCACATTTTGTTAAGTTACAGCCTTATTTTAAAATTGATTAAATCGTTTTCCCCCTCATGAATCTACAAACAATACCCCATACTGACAAAGGCATTTTCGCAAATGTATAAAAAAAATTWAAAAAGGAAATATCACATTTACATAATATTCAGACCCTTTACTCAGTACTTTGTTGACTCACTTTTGGCAGCGATTACAGCCTTGAGTCTTCTTGGGTAAGATACTACAAGCTTGGCATACCTGTATTTGGAGAATTTCTTCCATTCTTCTCTGCAGATCATCTCAAGCTCTGCCAGGTTGGATGGGGAGCGCTGCTGCACAGCTATTTTCAGACCTCTCCAGAGATGTTTGATCGGGTTCAAGTCTGGGCTCTGGCTGGGCCACGCAAGGACATTCACTCCTGCGTTGTCTTGGCTGTGTGCTTAGGGTCGTTGTCCTGTTGGAAGGTGAACCTTTGCCCTAGTCTGAGGTCCTGAGCATTCTGGAGCAGGGTTTCATCAATGATCTCTCTGTACTTTGCTCTGCTTATCTTTCCCTCAATCCCGACTAGTCTCCCAGTCCCTGATGCTGAAAAACATGCTACCACCACCATGCTTCATCGTAGGGATGGTGCCAGGTTTCCTCCAGACATGATGCTTGGCATTCAGGTCAAATAGTTCAATCTTGGTTTCATCAGACCAGATCATCTTGTTTCTCATGGTCTGAGAGTCCTTTAGGTGCCTTTTGACAAACTCCAAGTGGGCTGTCATGTGCCTTTTACTGAGGAGTGGCTTCCGTCTGGCCACTCTACCATAAAGGCCTGATTGGTGGAGTGCTGCAGAGATGGTTGTCCTTCTGGAAGGTTCTCCCATCTCCACATAGAAACTCTGTCAGAGTGACCATCGACTTCTTGGTCACCTCCCTTGCCAAGGCCCTTCTCCCCCGATTGCTCAGTTTGGTGGCTAGCTCTAGGAAGAATATTGGTTGTTCCAAACTTTTTCCATTTAAGAATGATGGAGGCCACTGTGTTCATGGGGACCTTCATTGCTGAATAATTTTTTGGGTACCGTTCTCTAGATCTGCACTTCGACACAATCCTGTCTTGGAGCTCTATGGACAATTCCTTCAACCTCATGGCTTGGTTTTTGTTCTGATATGCACTGTCAACTGTGGGGCCTTATATACAGTGCCTTGAAAAAGTATTCACCCCCTTGGCGTATGTTGTAATGGTTTTCTTCCTGGGATGAAGTAGAGGACCAAAACGCAGCGCGGCCAGTGTTCAACATAATTTAATAAAGAATATGTGAACACTACAAACAACAAAACAATAAATGTGAAAACCGAAAACAGTCCTATCTGGTGCCGAACACAAAGACAGAAGACAACCACCCACAATCCCCAACACAAAACAAGCCACCTATATATGATTCTCAATCAGGGACAACGATTGACAGCTGCCTCTGATTGAGAACCATATTAGGCTGAACACAGAAACAGACAAACTAGACACACAACATAGAATGCCCACCCAGCTCACGTCCTGACCAACACTAAAACAAGCAACACACATAAGAACTATGGTCAGGACGTGACATATGTCCTATTTTGTTGCATTACAACTTGTAATTAAAATTTATTGGACATACACAAAATATTCCAAATTGGTGAAGTGAAATGAAAAAAATGAAAACGGAAAAGTGATGCGTGCATATGTATTCACCCCCTTTGCTATGAATCCCCTAAATAAGAACTGGTGTAACCAATTACCTTCATAAGTCACATAATTAGTTAAATAAAGTCCACCTTTGTGCAATCTAAGTGTCACATGATCTGTCACATGATCTCAGTATATATACACACCTGTTCTGAAAGGCCCCAGAGTCTGCAACACCACTAAGCAAGGGGCACCACCAAGCAAGCGGCACCATGAAGACCACGGGGCTCTCCAAACAGGTCAGGGACAAAGTTGTGGATAAGTACAGATCAGAGTTGGGTTATAAAAAAATATCAGAAACTTTGAACATCCAACGGAGCACCATTAAATCCATTATTAAAAAATTTAAAGAATATGGCACCACAACAGACCTGCCAAGAGAGGGCCGCTCACCAAAACTCACGGACCAGGCAAGGAGGGCATTATCCAGAGATAACCCTGAAGGAGCTGCAAAGCTCGACAGCGGAGATTGGTGTATCTGTCCGTAGGACCACTTTAAGCCGTACACAGTGCTGGGCTTTACAGAAGAAAAAAGCCATTGCTTAATTAACGAAAAAAATAAGCAAACACGTTTTGTGTTCGCCAAAAMGCATGTGGGAGACTCCCCAAACATATGGAAGAAGGTACTCTGGTCAGATGAGACAAAAAATGAGCTTTATGGCCATCAAGGAAAATGCTGTCTGGCGCAAACCCAACAACTATCATCACCCCAAGAACCACATCCACAGTGAAGCATGGTGGTGGCAGCAGAATCATGCTGTGGGGATGTTTTTCATCGACAGGGACTGGGAAACTGGTCAGAATTGAAGGAATGATGGATGGTGCTAAATACAGAGAAATTCTTGGGGGAAACCTGTTTCAGTCTTCTAGAGATTTGAGACTGGGACGGAGGTTCACCTTCCAACAGGACAATGACCCTAAGCATACTGCTAAAACAACACTTGAGTTGTTTAAGGGGAAACAATTAAATGTCTTGGAATGGCCTAGTCAAAGCCCAGACCTTAATCCAATTCAGAATCTATGGTAAGAGTCTGATTCAGAATCTGTACACCAGCTGTACCCATCCAACTTGAAGGACCTGGAGCAGTTTTGCCTTGAAGAATGGGCAAAAAACTCCAGTGGCTAGATGTGCCAAGCTTATATGGACATACCCCAAGATCCTTGCAGCTGTAATTGCTGCAAAAGGTGGCTCAACAAAGTATTGACTTTGGAGTTTGGGGGGGGTGAATACTCATGCACTCTCAAGTTTTAATTTTTTTTGGTCTTATTTCTTGTTTGCAAAAAATGTTTTGCATCTTCAAAATGGAAGGCATATTGTGTAAATCAAATGATACAAACCCCCCAAAAATCTAGGGGGTGAATACCTTCGCAAGCCACTGTACATATGTGTATGCCTTTCCAAATCATGTCCAATCAATTGAATTTACCACATGTGGACTCCAATTAAGTTTTAGAAACATCTGAATGATAATCAATGGGAACAGGGTGTACCTGAGCTCAATTTCAAGTCTCAAAGCAAAGGGTCTGAATACTTATGTAAATAAGGTATTTCAGTTTTTATTTTAAATAAATGTGCAAACATTTCTCTTCTCACTTTTTAATTATGGGTCATTGTGTGTAGATTGATGAGGAAAAACATTATTTTAATCCATTTGAGAATAAGGCTATAACGTAACAAAATGTGGGAAAAGGGAAGGGGTCTGTATACTTTCCGAATGCACAGTGGGCATAATGAGTCCAAACTTTTCCCAGAAGCTGCATGGACAAAAATCAAATCAAATGTATTTATATAGCCCTTCTTAAATCAGCTATACAGAAACCCAGCCTAAAACCCCAAACAGCAAGCAATGCAGGTGTAGAATCACGGTGGCTAGGAAAAATTCCCTAGAAAGGCCAAAACCTAGAGAGGAACCAGGCTATGAGGGGTGGCCAGTCCTCTTCTGGCTGTGCCGGGTGGAGATTATAACAGAACATGGCCAAGATGTTAAAATGTTCATAAATTACCATCATGGTCAAATAATAATAATCACAGTAGTTGTCGAGGGTGTAACAGGTCAGCACCTCAGGAGTAAATGTCAGTTGTCTTTTCATAACCGATCATTGAGAGTATCTCTACCGCTCCTGCTGTCTCTAGAGAGTTGAAAAAAAGGTGTGGGACAGGTAGCACGTCCGGTGAACAGGTCAGGGTTCCATAGCCGCAGGCAGAACAGTTGAAACTGGAGAAGCAGCACGGCCAGGTGTACTGGGGACAGCAAGGAGTCATCAGGCCAGGTAGTCCTGAGGCATGGTCCTAGGGCTCAGGTCCTCCGAGAGAAAGAAAGAAAGAGAGAATTAGAGAGAGCATTCTTAAATTCACACAGGACACCGGATAAGACAGGAGAAATACTCCAGATATAACAGACTGACCCTAGCCTCCCAACACATAAACGACTGCAGCATAAATACTGGAGGCTGAGACAGAAGGGGTCAGGAGACACTGTGGCCCCATCCGATGATACCCCCGGACAGGGCCAAACAGGCAGGATATAACCCCACCCACTTTGCCAAAGCACAGCCCCCACACCTCTAGAGGGATATCTTCAACCACCAACTTATCATCCTGAGACAAGGCCGAGTATAGCCCACAAAGATCTCCSCCACAGCACAACCCAAGGAGGGGCGCCAACCCAGACAGGAAGATCACGTCAGTGACTCAACCCACTCAAGTGACGCACCCCTCCTAGGGACGGCATGGAAGAGCACCAGTAAGCCAGTAACTCAGCCCCTGCAATAGGATTAGAGGCAAAGAATCTCAGTGGAGAGAGGGAAACCGGCCAGACAGAGACAGCATGGGGGGTTCGTTGCTCCAGTGCCTTTCTGTTCACCTTCACACTCCTGTCAAATGCTACTCTTGATATATTCATAAAACATTGGTTATATGCTACTGATTACGCTACTGTCGATGAAAATCGATGCCAAACGCAATTGCGGTACTGCTAAGAGTCTTAAATATCACTAGTAGTGCTGCATGAAATTGGCACACGTTTTTAAGGACACACCTCAAATATTTCCACCTCTCCCACCTCAGCACAAGTGAGCTGATATAAGACAGGTAAAGTGCCAGGGTTGGAAAAATAGTAAAGCGCTGGCTTTACACAGTAAAAAATTGCCGAAGAGCGTGCGTTTGACAATAGCACCGCCTTAATTAACGCCAGCCGGAAATGGAGTCCAGTTTGTCTCTGCTGGCCTATCAGGGGGACTTCTTAGGAGACAAGGGGACTCATGATTGCCAATACCAACAAGGAACTGTCTGACTGAGTGGTCTCTTGAATGAATGTTATACAGTGCACAAAAGAAGCCTCATACAACACTGTCATACTTCGAATCAAAACAAATAATTGATAATCATATTTTCCAGCATTATCGAAAATAGCAATATCTCAGCTCTAAAGAGCATGCTAGTTGATATCTGGTTAACCAAATGTAATTGTGCACAAGTGTAATGTCTTCACAGCATTAGCCTTTCAGTCTCATCCGGTGTTAGACTTTAGCTTCAAAGTAGATTTTCGTTGTTGTGTTTCAGCTCAAGGCTCTTGATTTTTCAACTGAGCGATTTAAAGGCATTGTTGATCTTATCTCCCAGCTTTGCCAATTTACTCAATTTATAGATAGGCACTTTCGCAGCTATCGAGGCATCCAGAGAAGACGTCCTGAGGGCAGAACTTTGTGGAAAGGGTGCATAGGCTCCAACCAATTGTTTAGAGACACGGAGGATGACTGTTTGATTTGAGCCAGTAAGGCAGAAAGACAAATGCATTAAAAGGGACAAGTTTGTGGAGGCTTGTTGCCTTGCTTCCTCTCGATGCCAATGTTCTCAAGTCATATCACACTTGCCCAAGTCCAACAGGATCTACATCGAAAATTAGCATGCTTGCATTTTTGTATCCTGCACAAGGTTTGCCGCCTGATTACAGCAATGTTCATAACACTTGTCAGGCATGCTAAAAAAGTGACACAATCCCTTTCAAGTAACATCTGTGTTGTTTTTCCTGAAAATACAGTTCATATTCTCTGGTTAGCTCTAAATGCTGCAGTGCTTCTGGTCATGTACAATGACAGTTGTACATTTGTATAATTGAACAAACTATGATCCCAAAGTAAAAGGCCACATTGACTGCGGTACAGTAATACGTTCCAGGAATTACTATAGAATAAAACTAGTATAATGTCTTGGTTTGCCAACAAGTATACTCAATGAAACAATACACTGGCAACAGGCAAGCACCATATGCTCTGCTCAAGAGCTAAGCTAAAACAATTCTGAAACAATTAAATATACATGTTAAATGAGAATGTCCTAAAGCCTTTAAAAGAGAGTGTTTGTATACTTGGTGATGTTTGAAGCTCACAATAAGGGGACATAGACTGAGGTGTGAAAAGCGATATACTTGTAGAGTATTTTGTTTAAAACAATATGTGTAATATCGAAAATCGTACTTTTGAGATAATTGTAATATTTGTAATGTTGAATAAATTAACGTGAAAAATGGTATTTCAGAATCTAGACACTACTGTGATGACCCTCCCATTCTGTCTGCCGTATTCTTTCTCTTTGCTCTTGTTTTCCTTATTAGGATGTCGGCGGGCGGAGCTGGGAGGGGCGTCAGCGACATGGGACACACCTGGGCCCGGGTGTGTCCCAGGATATATACACCTCTTCCCCATTCATTGAGGAGACTCTCTCCATGCAGACACACTAATAGATTTTGTTTGTTTGCGTTGGCACCGTTCAACACCCCTCATTATCACATTTATGCACGCAACCACTCACTAACACTACTGATTACACACACACCATTGTTAATTGTATTTAGTTTACTTTAGTTAAAAAATATATTTTGTTATTCGTCGTCTCCCTTTTTTAGTTAAACTTTGAGCCGGTTCGTGAAATGTGGGAGCTCGTCCGGGATCTTGAAGGTATTGTGTTTGGGAGAGTTGTTTGAAAACTCTGTAGGTGGTTTGTTTGAGTTGTAATGTTTGGTGCCCAGTTTTGGTTGCCTTTGTTTGTTTGGTAAACTTGCCACTGCGGTGGATAGTTTGTTGTGTGCTGCGTTGGAGAGAGTATATTGGTTAGTTTCCAGGCCCCTGCCCAGGCTGGAGACTTGCTCTACTTGCTGTTGGGACATTGGTCTGAGGTGAGTACAATCGGCTGTGTACCTCAGTGGGAGATTTGGGTAGGGTAGTGACACTTACTACCCGGAGCTATAGCCTTTTTCCCATGTTAGGCTTAGTGACGTGTTTCACTTTGGAATATGTTGGGCATGGTTAATGTTTGTTATTTTTGTGTGGTGTCTGTGGACTGAGCAGTTGTCTCGGGGGCACATCTGTGGCTTGGGGCAATCTGCCAGTGTGCTGGGTGGTTTATTTCCTTGCCAGCGGGCTACAGTGCGTAATTACCCACTGCAAATCCGCACGAAGACTAGGGTTGAGTTATTGTAGGTTTTGGGGAAGCTCCATATATATCTCTGTGGTGCCCAGTGTGAATATAATTTATCTTGTAGTGGTCTGGTGTGCTCAGCAGAGGGGAAGAGCGAGATTCTTTTTTAGTATTTACTTCTGACTATGGTGTCTTACGTAGACAAGTTTATTTGCTTTCCATCAGAGGAACTGTTAGAATTATGTACTAAACAACAACTGTTGAAGATTGCTGAACACCAAGGTTGAAATGAGTGAAACGGCTATGTTATGTTATGTTATGTTGCCAAAATGTAATGAGAAGGACCCTGAGATGTTCTTTTCATTGGAGCTTGTTGCTGACGTGCGCCCTGTTCCTGAATGTCTACGTGACTGACCATTGTTTGGTATTGTCCTGTTTTGTCGCTCCTGTCTGTTCCCTTCTGGTCTCCTTTTCTTTCCTCTTACACTTCGCTTCCTGTGCGCAAATGTTGCTGAGGTCTGGGGAGGACGAGGTTGGCTGGAGCAAGTGGAATTGTGAACACGTACCCCCTCATCAATTTGGGATGCAGAGGCTGGGTGAATTTGGGACGCAGAGGCTGGGTGAATTTGTTTGTGTGACTGGTATGGTGTTCCGGGGGTGTGATGACCCTTCCACTGTCTGCTGTGTTCTTTCTCTTTGCGCTTGTTTTCTTTATTAGGATGTCGGCGGGCGGAGCTGGGAGGGTTGTCAGCGACATGGGACACACCTGGGCCCAGGTGTGTTCCAGGATAAACACACATCCTCCCCATTGAGGAGACTCTCCATGCAGACACACTGATAGATATTTTTGTGGCTGTCTTGTTTGTTTGCGTTGGCACCTTTCAACACCCCTCATTATCACATTTATGCACACAACCACTCACACCATTGCTAATTGTATTTAGTTTACTTTAGTTAATAAATATATTGTTTTTCGCTACGAACTTCGAGCAGGTTCGTGACACTACTTACTTCAGAATCTACTCCATATTTTAGAGCACACTATGTAATATAATGATATCAAGATGTTGTATGTACTATTTCATCCATGCACTTGTCTTCTCCTGTCTGGACTACCGCAACRCGCTGTAGACTGGGCTCCCCACTTGTGCCTTCAAACCCCTGCAAATAATCCAGAATGCAGCAGCCCACCTGGTGTTCAACRTTCCCAAGTTCTCTCATGTCACCCTGCTCCTCCACACACTCCACTGGCTTCCAGTTGAAGCTCGCATCCACTACATCACCATGGTGCCTATTACGGAGCAGCAAGAGGTACTGCCCCTACCTACCTTAAGGCTATGCTCAAACCCTACACTCCAACCTGAGCACTCCATTCTGCCACCTCGTGGCCCTCCTACCCCTACAGGAGGGCAGCTCCCGCTCAGCCAAGTCCAAGCTCTTCTCTGTTCTGGCACCCAATGGTGGAACCAGCTTCCCCCTGAAGCTAGGACAGAWGAGTCCCTGCCCKTCTTCTGAAAACATCTGAAACCATACCTCTTCAAAGAGTATCTTAAATAATCCCTCAGCACCCCCTAGATCCCTGTCTCTTATACACATCTAGATGTGTATAAGAGACAGGTCTATGACTGTCCCACCTAGCGATCAAAAGATGAATGCACTAATTGTAAGTTGCTCTGGGTAAGAGCGTCTGCTAAATGACTACAATGTCCGGTTCACGGAGTCTTACAGGAGGCATGTATAGGTCTAAAAGGAGCTTAAAACAGTTACATTCATGTTTATTTTTTGTCTTCACAAATGGTTTGTGATACCGTACAAATGTAAAAACCATATCAAACATCCTCCTCCTAATGAAGTTTCTATTGTGGAATTGCCAGGGCAATCTGATACCAAAAATATCTGCTTGCCACACGGGCACGCAGTCATCCATATGGTTCAATGCAGGAACCTCAAAGGGGTAGCACTGACTAAAATGTAATTTTTCTTTCAGTAGGTATCACTACTGGAGGTTGCATCACCACAGTCATTGGTTATGGGGATGAGCTAGTATGGAAAAACAAATCTAGTGATCATATCCATTTCCAGACATAGCATCATACCAATTTTGTTCACAGACTATGCACAACTGACAAGATCTCAGAAATGTAAGCAGGAACATTGTACCAGATCAATCCCTTGGGGCTTCACAGTAATATGGTCATGGAAATTATTATTTAAGGTTGTCTACCTCCCTGGTGATATATTGTCAATGAGCACAAGATGCAAAAGCCATTAAAAAATGACTGTTGTACTTCATGGGCCACGTTGAGGAATAACCATAGGCTGGTTAGCAAAGTTAATGTAGGTAAATAGGGGTTGGGGTGGGCATATTAGGCTAAATCATTTCTCTAAGAGCTTGGGAGCACCAGAGGGAGTTCTGTCACTGGGAGGGTTCAAGGTATGCTCAAAGGTTTCATAAGTATGTATTATGGCTTTAACAATGCTAATTAGTCAATGTGCCATCGTCAACAGCATGCTTCATAAATCGCAAACTAGGATCACATTTGAATATCTTCTTTGATAACAGGTCATACATTTCCATATGAATGCAGTTAATTTGCATATAAAATATGTACACATAAAATGTTTATGTTATGCTAAGACAAAATAAGGAAGCTTTGTTGAGTGCCCCTTTGAGTGCTTTGGGAGCCTGTTCAGTTATGCATTATGCTCTAGTTGGACTTTTGAAGGCCTTTGTCTTGTTTACTCTGCTGTGAGAGGACAACACACACACATCACTTTATTTAGAGTTTAGTAGGTTCTGAAAATTATGTTGGACTTCATCCAGTAGTCTATTCTCTTTTTACTCCAATGCAATCTTTAGCAAGGTCAGTTATAAGACGTTCTGTTACCTGTATGAATATTCCCATCCAGTCAATGGTATGTGATGCTGTGGTTCACATTAAATGAGTTGAACTTGAATAATCCTGGGTGGAAGTTAGGAGACTGAGGCAAATAGTTAGGAGACTGGGATGCACACAGCCATAGTGGATTACACTTTGTCTTAGCTTCTTCTACACCTCTACCTCAGCTAATTGAGAATGCACTGCGCAAACACCTAATCCCATAACAAATGGAGGTATCTGTAATTACTGCATTACAATTTAGTCTCTGTTGGGGTACGTCAGTGCTGTCACCTAAAACAAAGACTGGCTCCCAACTAGGAGGTAAGAGCAGAGAAAATGAACAAAGGCCTAGCAATGCAACTTTGACTGCACATCTGAAATGATCTCTTGTCCCAAATAATATTTAGAATAATGCCATGGATGGGTAAAACCAGTCATGCAGGGAAGGTTCATGGGGAACATTTGAATCTGTCAACAGGGGTTAACTGAATCAGGACCCGAGTTGTTTTTATTTACATTTGTAATGGGATTCCCTGAGTCGTCTCCTTCGGGGCCTGCAGGGAAATGTTGTGATGCTGACAGCAGCCTAGGTGGCAGAGAAAGGCCGTCTTAGTGTTACTCCCAGGCTTCCTGGGGTATTGTTGGCAGTGTTTTGCATTCCAGGGAAAGTCAGCAGGCACTTACTGCTGTGCCCAGGGAGATTCCCTATGCTGACCTTTTTGGTGATTTATCAGCTCTGACAGAGTGTGGGTTAGTGCTGGGGACATGCAAATTCAGCCAAGGCAGAGAAGGGTGAGAGACGGCATGGGCATCACCAAGCAGAATAGGAGGAGGGTCATTCTATTTCTATGTGTAGAACATTATTCAATGTTTACAAAATAAAAAATATCTTCCATTATCCATATGACGAAACAATTAGAACTGAACACAATCAATCATTGCATCAATGACCCATGCCAGATTCCTCCTTGACCATGTTTCTGACTGAGGCTTGACCGGCTGAGGAAATTGGTGGTGTGCCAATCCTGCTCTGTTTTTGTCACTTCTCTATAAGCACTCTGATATTCCTCTTGTGTTCATTCAAAGCCATAAACATTGTTTAAAGACCCATTGTAAGAGGACAGACACAAAGGAATGTTATGAATTATCCCACACTCATCTCTCTTAGACATGTCAGAGCAGGGCACCTTTCAGCTACATTACTGTGACTCTTAATTTCACGGCCCGTCGCTCTCGGATCAAACGCTATGGCAAAAGGCTGTCGTGCAGGCCAGGGGGGACACAGGTCGATGAGGGAGGGGGGTCATGGGAGGGTAAGAAAGACAAGAAGAAAGCTATTACATTAATACAAACAGGCAATTCTAAATTACGGAGCTGTGCGGAATCGGTTGCACAAGTCTCCCAAAGACGGATTCAAACTCTCGCTTTAAATCCCCCACATTTCCAAATTCATCATAACACTGATGACAAGCCATTAACTACATCCTCCTCTCCAATAAAAAAAAATGCTGACCCCAAAGCATTGTGATTTATGGATGTTTAACTTTGTCTTCACCACCTGGGAGGGATTGACTGTGCCTGTTAAAATCAGAGACAGCAACAGAGAGGTGGAGGAAAAGGATTACACCTCTTGAAATGAAAATCACCCATGTGGAATACATTTTAATATTGTGTTATACCTTTCTTAGTGTGGGATACAGTATCAGCCAACGCATCCAAAGATTAGATAATAATAATAATGAAAGTAATAGTAATACAAATAATAATAAAATAATAATACATTTTATGTGCGCCTTTCAAGGTACCCAAGGTACATGACAATACCAAAAGCAAAGTGCATTACAAAAAAAGGCACATGGCACCACAATAACAGCAAGATCAATAATACCTGGGGAAACAACAACAACAGCGGAAAGGTTATCAACGCAGTTCAAATTCGAAAGGCTACTTTAAAGTACCACAAGAGTGGAAATGTACTTTTTCTCAGGTGAAATACGATGCCTAGAGCTTACCCATGATGTTGAACAACAATTTAAGTCATATCGTTTAAGTCAAAGTCTGATAGATGGTCTCCCTTGGGGCTCAGTTGTTAAAGGACGGTGTTTCCAACACCAGGGTTGTGGGTTCGATTCCCATGGGGGACAATTATGAAAAAAGTATGAAAATTACCAGATTTAACTCTTGGTTTAGAGCTTAGGGAATGAATTGTACCAGATACAATGCTCTTAGTTTTAGATATTTTCAGGACCAGTTTATTACTGACCACCCATTCCAAAACTGACTGCAACTCTTTGTTAAAGGTTTGAGTGACTTCATTACCTGTGGTTGCTGACACGTATATGGTTGAGTCATAGACGTACAGGCGTTGTTTAATGCCAGTGACAGATCATTGGTAAAAATAGAAAAGAGTAGAGGGCATAGAGAGCTGCCATGCGGTACACCACACCCTACATGTTTGACATTAGAGTGACTTCCATTAAAAACCTCAGAGTTCTATTATATAGACAGCTCTGAATCCACAATTTTGCAAAGGTTGAAAAACCATAAAACATAAGTTTTCTCAACAACAGGTTATGATTAGAGCTTTTGCAGTGACTGTGTTACCACCACACTGGCAGTCATGAGTCATGACAGCAGCAATCTTCCACATGACCGTTGAGTCACAGAAATCTCCTTTTATGCACTCTGGACGTGCTTTGGTAGTACCCAACTTACTAACGACCATCAGGTCCTAATGACCTGGTATTCGGGGCTCTATTGTCCCACTCTGACATCAACGCAAACGCTTTCGAAAATCACATCAAACATATCTCATCAAATCTGTAGGCTTATAGTACTTTTAAAACTCACCTCACTGTGCTGATCTATTTGAAGAGAGAAGTTCAACAACAGGTTGAAACAGTGTAAAACATGGTTGTTGTGGATGATGTTTCAAAGCCTAACACAACGAAATGGACATCGCTTTCTAAGGTGATGATTGATTAAAAACACCAGATGCATATTAGACCTTATGCATATGCATAGGTTTCTGAGCCCAAGCCTGAAAAAAACAACTGAATGATACGTTATACAATACATAGCTTACCGCATGGCATAAATCATAAAACAAAACTGATTTAAGATGTCTTTGGTACATAATTGGTCTAGTCTGTACTCCAAAATGAAACAAATTTGAGTAATCGCCTTTGAGTGTGGACTGCGTTTCCATCTCCTCCTCTCTCTCCTTTATTCCTTTCTCGAGCACGTAGAAAGGCATCCGACAGTTTAGTGAAATATGTTTTGTTGCAAAAACATGTTACTGTCGATGTTTCCAAACAGACTTTACTTGGTTTCCCAAATTAAGTACTGGGTAGCAGCAGGAACAAGGTTGGAGAGCCCATGGCATACGGGGTTTGGGCGGAATATCACCTGTCGGGGCAGCGAGAGCGTGCTCCTCAAACGGTGGTTGACGCGTGGAGTGAAATACGTTTTCTTATATTCATTTCTCATCACATGCTCCTCCAATATAAATCCGAGGAGGCCTACAAAACGGACCGGTGGGAATGCACGTGGCTTCCATTCGCTATTCGAGTGCATACAGATGACATGTATCTCTTCCCGTGTCCCTGTTCCTGCCCATTTGATAACGGGCCATTCTAAATCGAAACAAATTTGACATATTAGTAAAGTCGAGATTAAGTTGAGAATTGTCTGACGGGTGAAAATATATGATATGATATAATATATGATCACTTGATGAGAGAACAGCTGTGCAGCCTGAGGCAAGGAACAGAGCGCAAGCATTTTTTTGCTACTTTCTCAAATCTTCAACAGCCTATAGTTGCCTCATGCAGCCCACACATGTTTTGATTTCTAAGACATTCCAACGTTTGAATAATTCACAACTAAATTTGCCAAATAACTGTAAATCTAGCATAGGACCTGTTTCAAATGATCACTTTTACGCTCAACATAGCCACTTCTGTAATGGGAAAAATATCCTTTCTATTTCATTCATCATATTCTTCTTACCATAAATAATAGCACAAGACTTATAAGCATATCTTATCAGCTAAATGAACAAGCCTACAGCCTATGGCATGGAGCGTAGTCAGATAATGTAGGCCAACTCCTATTCTGTTCTTCTGAAACACATTTTCTTCATATCATAATGTTTCTTTAGACCTGACTAAAATAAATAATGGATTCATTGTGATGGTGTAAATTAAATTGATTTATTAGACTTTTTAAAATGTAGATGTTCCAAAGGTGCGCGTATCAGCGGCTTGTATGCACTGAAAGGCTGCACTGAAATCTAACAGAACAGCTCCGACAATCTTCTTATGATCAATGTATTTCAACCAATCATCAATCATTTTTGTCATGGCAGTACATGTTGAGTGCCCTTCTCTATAAGCATTCTGAAAGTCTGTTGTCAATTTGTTTACAGAGAAATAGCCTTGTATTTGGTCAAACACAATTTTTCCCAACAGTTTGCTAAGAGCTGGCAGCAAGCTGATAGGTCTGCTGTTAGAACCAGTAAAGGCCGCTTTATCACTCTTGGGTAGCGGAATGACTTTGGCTTCCCTCCAGGCCAGAGGAGAAACACCTTCCTCTAGACTCAGATTAAAGATATGACAGATAAGAGTGGTCATAGAGTCAGCTACCATCGTCAATAGTTTTCCATCTAAGTTGTCAGTGCCAGGAGAATTGTCATTATTGAGCATAACAATAATTCAATAATTCATTTTCTTTCTTCATTATTTGTTTTTTAAATGCATGAATATGATGACTCACTGTTCGTTGTTGGCATTTCCTGCCTAATTTTGCCCACTTCACCAATGAAGTAATAATTCAAATAATTGGCAACATCAAATGGTTTTGTGATGAATAAGCCATCAAATTCGAATTCGAAATTTGTCTTTATGCCCACACGTCATTCTTTATGTCATTGATCTTGGCTTCATAATAACGTTTCTTCTTCTTTTTGTGGAATTTAGTCACGTCATTTCTCAATTTGCAATAAGTCAGACAGTCAGATGTGCAGCCAGACTTATTAGCCACTCCTTTTGCCCCATCTCTTTCAACCATACCGTTTTTCAATTCCTCATCAATCCATGGAGCCTTAATAGTTCTAACAGTCAGTTTCTGAACAGGTGCATGTTTTTTCAATTATTGGAAGAAGCAATGTCTGTGCAGCATCTGGATGCTCTGTATTAATCACATCAGATCAAAAGAATATCTTTAACCTCATCCACATAAGAGTCACAGCAAAACCTTTCGTATGATCTCTTATCCACTATTTTATGAAAATAGCCACTATATTGTGATCACTGCATCCAAATGGTTACGCATACAGCTTTAGAACAAAGTCTAAAAGTATTAGTAAAAATGTGATCAATACATGTGGATTATCTTGTTCCTGTAGTTTGTAAACACCCCGGTAGGTGGATTAATAACCTGAACCGGATTACAGTGAGAAGCTTCCTCTTGATCGGACAGCTTGATGAAAACCAGTCAATATTCAGGTCCCCAAGAAAGTAGATCTATCTGCTTACATCACATACTGTACACTATCAAGCATTTCACACACATTATTTTGATACTGACTGTTAGCACTTGGTGGCCTATAACAACACCCCAAAATAATAGGCTTTAGATGAACCACAGCACTTCAATAACACTTAACATTAGATATTCTCCCAAAAATTACAGGGATATGGCTCTAAATATATATAGCAACACCTCCCCCATAAGCATTTCTGTTAGAGGTCCAAAAAGCACAGACATCCCTGGGTCGCTCATCTTTTCAGTTTGCTGCAGCTAGCGACTGGAACGAGCTGCAACAAACACTCAAACTGGACAGTTGTATCTCAATCTCTTCATTCACAGACTCAATCATGGACAGTTGTGTCTGTTTTGCGGGATGTATTGTTGTCTTTACCTTCTTGCCCTTTGTGCTGTTGTCTGTGCCCAATAATGTTTGTACCATGTTTTGTGCTGCTAACATGTTGTGTTGCTACCATGTTGTGTTGCTGCCTTGCTATGTTGTTGTCTTAGGTCTCTCTTGTCGTGATGTGTGTTTTGACATATATTTATATTTTATAAAAAAAATATATATAATAATAATCCCAGCTCCCGTCCCCGCAGGAGGTCTTTTGCCTTTTGGTAGGCCGTCATTGTAAATAAGAATTTGTTCTTAACTGACTTGCCTAGTTAAATAAAATAAATAAATACATTTCTGTCTCTTCTATAGATTGTATATCCTTGAATTGCTACTGCTGCATCATTATAGGAATTATAAAAGTGAGTCAGAAATGGCTAATATATGAATGTTATCTGATAGGCTACTTTCAGCCGTCTCCTGGGTAGCGTCTCGGAGGCAGACATAATATGAAACAGAACAAATAAAGCAAGAAGAAAAAAAAGACCTTCAGCAGTCTATTAATACATTGGTGTGTGTAAGTGTGTGTGTCTGCTGCGGGGTTGAAGCTACGAACCCATAGGCTTGGCTCTTTAATCCTTTCTACGGTTTTGGGGCGGAGGGTGGACAATGAGCCTGTCGAAGCGGATGTAAGCAATGTCCCCACGCGCTCTTGCAGCTTTCATGGCCGGGATGAGTTATTTTCTCTTCTGATGCACAGCTTCAGGATTGGAAGTGCCCCAGGGTCACAAACTGATGCCTGTCCGACAGGTAGGACCTGAACAAGGCCTGGGCTGTTCACGTGATTCCCATTGTCCTCTCCATTCGCTAGTAGGAGATCATTGACAACTTTGACCAGAGCCGTTTCCGTGCTGTGATTGGCCCCAAACCCTTATTGAAGACGCTCAAAGAGGTCATAGATGAATGTTCTTGGGTCATAAAGCAGGTCACCAACACAAACCACAGGTGATAAAGTATTAATGAGTTCATACTGTCCACAATATATCCACACAGAACATAAAGTATCTGTCATATCAATGGATAGCACACACCTCTACTTAATTCAAGACGTGTCTGTGATAAGCCATTCATTCATTGAATCCCATAGGAGCGACGGATACAATGGAACCTAGTTAGTTAGTTGGAAACATGTTATTGTTAATCCAGATGGTAATTTGAAAGGAACATGTTTAATTAAACATTAAAATCACACAGACACTGCAGATTAATCATACCGTAGGTCGTAAATGTTTCCCTCCGACTATCAGGGAAAATTCCTCATCAACCTCCCTGAACAATGGCTGTTATTCTTTGCCTTTCCCCATGGCGATGGATGACAAATGGACTTTACGTGTGTTACCTAATTTTTATACCCCAACGAAACAGGAAGCAATTGAAGGCCACAATACAGTTCCTTAAACTGAGAGGAACTTTAAAAAGTTGAATTTGAATGCAGATTTGTTTCGTTTTTTTGTAAGAATCTTTAGGGTGCCAATAACTTTGACACTTAAATCCACCATGTTAAAGCTAATAGGTTCAGTTGAAATTGATGGACCATAATGGTGTAGGGATATATTACAGTCTCTCATTGTCTGATTGCTTTAATGTGCATCATGACCACAAAGTTTATCCTGTGTGATATTGGAAAGTTCTTCCAAAATAGTTGGTCTAAGACTATTTTCAGCTTGTTTGCAGAAAGGTTGCAGAAAGGGTAGCAGGATTGCTGAAAGCGTGCTCAAGGTTGACCTCATTCAATTCTCCCTCTTCGGTTGGCATGTTCAGAATGGATGTTGGTACTACAATTGAAGTTCACACTCCCACTGACCATGTCTTTATAAGCCACTTCTCATAGGAGGTCAGGTGGAACTTCTATAATTGTGCCGTTGACACCCTCCCTTCAGTCCCCAGACACTAAGAGGTGCACCAGAGGTGCGTTCAACACGGGAAATAGTTTGCGAACGCTTGCTAACGTTTGATAATATATTCCATTTGTTTTGTGTCAGCCGTGACCGTTCGCTAACATTAGTTAACAGTCTGAGAAGATATGTGCAACGAACATAAGTGTCTGTTTTGGGTCTAAACTACCTCTAAAAATAATCAAGTGGCCATGTAGACTTTCTACTATATTTAGGAATAGCTAAGTCTTTTTCAGTTTGAATATTTACACTAAAAAGACACAGTAATCCTTACAAAAAGTCGTTTTTTGAAGTTTCACCGTAACATTTTGGAACATTCATTCAAATTGTTCAACTGAAATTGTTAACTGAAGCATGTCGCCGCAAACAGAAGCCTTGTTGAACTCACCTCAGGTACCAGACCATGGTGAAAACTCTCTCAAAAAGAGATTTTGGGGTTGTGGGTTAAAATACCCCCCCTAGGTTGGAAAAACATGATGAGGGATATGTCAAACTGCTGATTTATGGACGTTTCCACGTGGTCTATATTAACGGGGCCTTTATTTTTTAATTACAGGCTAATAAAATTCAATATTGGTGCAGTATTTTCTACTGAAAATATCAATGAGACACAAAATGTACTCTATTTGTGGAATGACCCGCCAAACCTCCTGAAACAATGGGCATGCAGTCTAATTTAAGATGGCACCTGTGGGTTGGACATCACTCCCAACACGCCCATACCTGCAGCCTGCTGCATAATGGGCAATTATCATTACGATATAGTGTGTTAAAATAGTATTGGCTAACATTAACACATTACTTATTTAATTTATTTTAAGGGTAATGTTTCATTTCATTTTCAATTCATGCTTTCATGGTAACACGTTACATTGCAAATCTACAAAGTCTAAAATCAAGTTCAAACTGGGAGATTTTTACACATGGAGATTCTTAAAACCTCCACTGACATAACCCAACTCAAACACATCTAAAGACCGAATCACACGGAGAGACGCGGTGCACGAGAGTAGAGAGAGTCATTTCACATACACTGCTTGGCGTATGTTAACTTAATTGTCACGAGAATCCATAAAAAAAGTTGTATTGGTTATGTTCCCTATGTAGCCCTTGTGAATTATTGTTGTGTGTTCCTTTTGACTCACCTTACAGTATATGTCATACGGGAGCCTGCCTGCTCTAGCATGCCTGCTCTAAACAGTTGCTATGTTAGCTCACAAAATAGTTTTTAAAGAATTCAGACAATGTTGGGCCAATTGTGCACCACCCTGTGGGACTCCCAATCACAGCCAGTTGTCATGCAGCCTGGATTTGACCCAGGTACTGCAGTAATGCCTCATGCACTGAGATGCAGTGTCTTACACCAACGCGCCACTCGGGAGCTCGAATGCCTGTGATTGAAATAAACACATGTAGGCATAACGTTATTAATTTTCAAATACGTATTATTGGCACTGGCAGTATTATTATTATCAACACTAAATAGACAACTTTAACTTTACGTGTCACAATTTCAGACATAACAATGCACAAACAGTCTAATTTGACCTATGATAACCCATCTGTTTTCTCTCATTCACTACCTTGCATTCTAATTCCAGCGTGTACACACTCTTTAACCCTTTACGTGCACCTAACTCGGGTCTAAATTCCCCCAATAGTGGTTTCGTCATTATGCATGTTGTTCTCACCTACGATTGAGCCAAAATCGACTTGCTGTACGTGTGTGTGTTTCTCTGTGTGTGTGTGTGTGTGTGTACCAAGATATCATGGTCTTGTAACTCTCAGATATAGGACAGACACTTCAGAACACTTCTTTAGATTTTTTTGGGGGGGACTGTTGTTCAATGTAGTGAATCTGTTATTCAGTGAGTTTGTATGGGCTAATAGTAGTAAGGCCCAATATGTTTATATATATATATATATATATATATATATATATATATATATATATACATACATACAGTACCAGTCAAATGTTTGGGCACACCTACTCATTCCAGGGTTTTTTCTTAATTAGTACTTGGTTCTACATTGCTGAATAATAGTGAAGACATCAATTACGAAATAACACATATGGAATCATGTAATAACCCAAAAAGTATTTTACAAATCAAAATATATTTTATATTTCATATTATTCTAAGTAGCCAGCCTTTGCCTTGATGACAGCTTTGCACACTCTTGGCATTCTCTCAACCAGCTTCATGAGGTAGTCACCTGGAATGCATTTCAATTAACCTTGTTAAAAGTTCAATAGTGGAATTTCTTCCTTCTTAATGCGTTTTAGCCAATCAGGTGTGTTGTGACAAGGTAGGGGTGGTATACAGAAGATAGTCCTATTTGGTCCAGAATATGGTAAGAACAGCTCAAATAAGCAAAGAGTAACGACAGTCCATCATTACTTGAAGACATGAAGGTCAGTCAATGCGGAAACATTTCAAGAACTTTAAAAGATTCTTCAAGTACAGTCGCAAAAACCATCAATCGCTATGATGAAACTGGCTCTCATGACAACCGCCACAGGAAAGGAAGTTACCTCTGCTGCAAAGGCAAAGTTCATTAGAGTTACGAGCCTCAGAAATTGCAGCCCAAATAAATGCTTCACAGAGTTCAAGTAACAGACGATCTCAACATCAACCGTTTAGAGGAGACTGCATGAATCAGGCCTTCATGGTCGAATTGCTGCAAAGAAACCACTACTAAAGGATACCAATAATAAGAAGAGACTTGCTTGGGCCAAGAAACACAAGCAATGGACATTAGACCGGTGGAAATCTGTCCTTTGGTCTGATGAGTCCAAATTTGAGAGTTTTCGTTCCAACCGCTGTGTCTTTGTGAGACGCACTATAGGTGAACGGATGATCTCCGCATTTGTGGTTCCCACCGTGAAGCATGGAGGAGGAGGGCTGATAGTGTGGGATGCTTTGCTGGTTACACTGTCAATGATTTATTTGGAATTCAAGGCACACCTAACCATCATGGCTACCACAGTATTCTGCAGCGATCTATTTCAACAAGACAATGACCCAACACACCTCCACAGGCTGTTTAAGGACTATTTGACCAAGAAGGAGAGTGATGGAGTTCTGCATCAGATGACCTGGCCTCCACAATCACCCAACCTCAACCCAATTGAGATGGTTTTGGATGAGTTGGACTGCAGAGTTAAGGAAAAGCAGCCAACAAGAGCTCAGCATATGTGGGAACTCCTTCAAGACTGTTGGAAAAAGCATTCTAGGTGAAGAATGTCGAGAGTGTGCAGAAGAAAATAGTAAAAATAATGAAAAACCCTTGAATGAGGTGTGTCCAAACTTTTGACTGGTACTGTATATTTCTTATATTTAAGCGGTCTTGAAAGTATGAATCAAAGAGCTAAATGATTCTTGGTATGACCTTCTTAAAACAATTCCATATACCTTAGTAGAACCTGCAATCCCCAGAGCCATAGCCTGTGGTTTAAGCCCTTTTTCTATCCCCATCCACAACTGGTACTGAAGACATCTCCCAATGCCCTGGGGACCTGGAGAAACGTTGAATACTGAAGTCCATCTGGTGTGATCTGGCTGGTGTGTGTGTTTACACATGTGTGTGCTTGCTGTGAAGTGGATGTAAATGATGTAGGAGTACACGTTTAATGGATATCTACGACAGTAACGGCAGAGCATGCAAATACACATATATACTCAATCTATCAACCTCTCCTAGTTGATTGATATTGCCTTCATAAACACCATGGCAACATTCAAGGTTCAGAACAGAAATGACCCAAATCCATCCATCTCCCAAATCACTTTTCCAAATAGATTGTTCCATCTTTGCAACCTGCTAGCAATGTATAGACATTCTCATTTATTATTGCCTTGTCATCAGGGTATTAAGATGGTGGTCTGTTGATATCCCTCTAGTGGTATGGGGGCTGTGCATGGCAAAGTGGGTGGGGTTATATCCTGCCTGGTTTGCCATGTTCAGTTGGCCCTGTCCAGGGGAATCATCGGACGGGGCCACAATCTCCCCCGACCCCCCTGTCTCAGCCTCCAGTATCTATGCTGCAATAGTCTATGTGCCGGGGGGCTAAGGTCAGTCTGTCCTATTTGGTGAAATTGTACTGTCTTATGGTGTTCTGTGTGAAATTAAGTACTCTCTCTCTCTCTCTGAGGAGGAGGAGGAGGATGTGCCTCAGGACTACCTGGCCATGCCTCAGGACCATGCCTCAGGACTACCTGGCCTGATGCCTCCTGGCTGTCCCCAGTCTACCTGGTCATGCTGCTGATCCAGTTTTTGCTGTTTTGCCCCGTGGCTATGGAAGCCTGACCTGTTCACCAGACATGCTACCCTGTTGTGCTGCTGCTCCAGTGACAACTGTTCTGCCTGCGGCTATGGAACTCTGACCTGTTCACCGGACGTGCTACCTTGTCCTGGATCTGCTGTTTTTGACCCTCTCTCAATTCAATTCAATTCAAGGGCTTTATTGGAATGGGAAACATATGTTTCCATTGCCAAAGCAAGTGAAATAGATAATAAAACAAAAGTGAAATAAACAATAAAAAAAATTAATAGTCAAGATTACACTCAAAAGAAAAAAAAGACCCAAAAGAGTAAAGACATTTAAAATGTCATGTTTTGTGCAAATGGTTAAAGTACAAAAGAGAAAATAAATACACATAAATATGGTTTGTATTTACAATGGTGTTTGTTCTTCACTGGTTGACTTTTTCTTGTGGCAACAGGTCACAAATATTGCTGCTGTGGTATTTCACCCAATAGATATGGGAGTTTATCAAAATTGGGTTTGTTTTCATATTCTTTGTGGATCTGTGTAATATGAGGAAATGTGTGTCTCTAATATGGTCATACATTTGTCAGGAGGTTAGGAAGTGCAGCTCAGTTTCCACCTCATTTAGTGGGCAGTGTGCACATGGCCTGTCTTCTCCTGAGAGCCAGGTCTGCCTACGGCGGCCTTWKTCAATTGCAAGGCTATGCTCACTTGAGTCTGTACATAGTCAAAGCTTTCCTTAAGTTTGGTTCAGTCACAGTGGTCAGGTATTCTGCCACTGTGTACTCTGTTTAGGGCCAAATAGCATTCTAGTTTCCTCAGAGTTTTTGTTGATTCTTTCTAATGTGTCAAGTAATTATCTTTTGTTTTCTCATGATTGGGTTGCTGTACTGGGGCTCTGTGGGGTCTGTTTGTGTTTGTGAACAGAGCCCCAGGACCAGCCTGCTTAGGGGACTCTTCTCCAGGTTCATCTCTCTGTAGGTGATGGCTTTGTTATGGAAGGTTTGGGAATCGCTTCCTTTTAGGTGCTTGTAGAATTTAAAGGCTCTTTTCTGGATTTTGATAATTAGCGGTTATTGGCCTAATTCTGCTCTGCGTGCATTATTTGGTGTTTTACGTTGTACATGGAGGATATTTTCTGTATGCAGATTCTCAATATGGTGTTCATCCCATTCTGTGAGTTCTCGTTTGGTGAGCCGACCCCAGACCTCACAACCATAAAAGGCAATGCGATCTATAACTGATTCAAGTATTTTAGTCAGATCCTAATTGGTATGTCGAATTTTATGTTCCTTTTGATGGCATAGAAGGCCCTTCTTGCATTGTCTCTCGGATCGTTCACAGCTTTGTGGAAGTTACCTATGGAGACGATGTTTATGTATAGTTTGTTGTGTGCTCTAGGGCAACAGTGTCTAGGTGGAATCTGTATTTGTGGCCCTGGCAACTGGACCTTTTTTGGAACACCATTCTTTTTGTCTTAATGAGATTTACATTCAGGGCCCAGATCTGACAGAATCTGTGCAGAAGATGTAGGCCCTCCTTGGTAGGTTGTGGACAGAAGCACCAGATCATCAGAAAACAGTACACATTTGACTTCAGATTCAAGTAGAGTGATGCTGGGTGCTGCAGACTGTTCTAGTGCCCTCGCCAATTCATTGATATATATGTTGAAGAGGGTGGGGCCTGCATCCCTGTCTCACCCCACGGTACTGTGGAAAGAAATGTGTGTGTGTATGTGTACATAGATTTTATAATGTCATATGTTTTTCTCCCAACACCAATTTCCATCAATATGTATAGCAGATTCACAAAGCATGAGAAGACTTTGCCTTTATTTTGGTTTGTTTCTTTGTCAATTAGGGTATGCAGGGTGAATATATGGTCTGTCTTACGGTGATTTGGTAAAAAGCCAATTTGATATTTGCTCAGTACATTGTTTACACTGAGGAAATGTACCAGTCTGCTGTTAATGATAATGCAGAGGATTTGTCGATGGTTGCTGTCGACGCATATCACACGGTAGTTATTGGGGTCAAATTTGGGGTGATCAGTCCTTGGTTCCAAATATTGGGGAAGATGCCAGAGCGAAGGATCATGTTAAAGAGTTTAAGTATAGCCATTTGGAGTTTGTGGCCTGTATATTTTCTCATTTTATTTAGGATACCATCAACACCACAGGCCTTTTTAGGTTGGAGGGTTTGTATTTTGTCCTGTAGTTCATTCAATGTATTTGGAGAATCCAGTGGGTTCTGGTAGTCTTCAATAGTTGTAGTTAATAGTCTCTCTCTCTCTCTCTACCGTACCTGCTGTCTCGACCTCTGAATGCTCGGCTATGAAAATCCAACTGACATTTACTCCTGAGGTGCTGACCTGTTGCACCCTCTACAACCACTGTGTTTATTATTTGACCCTGCTGGTCATCTATGAAAGTTTGAACATCTTGAAAAACTATTTGGCCATAATGGCCGTGTACAGTACTCTTATAATCTCCACCCAGCATTGCCAGAAGAGGACTGGCCACTTCTTTCTGGGTTTCTTTCTAGGTTCCTACCTTACTATGGAGTTTTTCCTAGCCACCGTGCTTCTACATCTGCATTGCTTGCTGTTTGAATGGTGTCGGGGTGGGTGGCTGCCGTTTTACAGGCTCCTAACCAATTGTGCTATTGTGTGTGTTTTTTTCCACATTGTTTGTAATGTATTTTGTACATAATGTTGATGCTACCATCTCTTATGACCAAAAGGAGCTTGTGGATATCAGAACAGCGATTACTCACCTCAAACTGGACAAAAATGTTTTCTTTAATGAGTCTGACAAGAATGATATAATGTTGCTCCCGGGACAAGGTCCAAATCACTGTCATTCGCATGAAGAAGAGAAGGAAATACAGGGGGCGCATATCAGGGTGCCTTGTGGGAAATCCTCCGCGAGTGTGTAACCCGCGTCAACCATCCGTTCTATTGGCCAACGTGAAATCACTGGAGAATAAACTGGGTAAGCTCTGTTCGAGACTCTCCTACCAACGGGACATTAAAAACTGTAATATCTTATGTTTCACTGAGTAGTGGCTGAACGACGACACGAATAATATACCGTTGGCTGGGTTTTCCGTGTATCAGCAGGACAGAACAGCTACGTCCGGTGTGTCTCTATTTGTTAATATGCTGTAGACCACACTATCTACCAAGAGAGTTTATCTATATTTTTCGTAGCCGTCTATTTACCACCACTAATCAAATGTTATTTAGACCTATGTAGACCTTACCATGAAATGCTTACTTACAAGCACTTAACCAACAATGCAGTTCAAGAAATAGAGTCAAGAAAATATTTACTAAATAAACTAAAGCGAAAAAATAAATAAATTACATAACAATAACGGCGCTATATACAGGGGGTGTCGGTACCGAGTCAATGTGCGGGGTTACAGGTTAGTCGAGGTAATTTGTAAAGTGACCGGGTGGCCATTTGATTAATTGTTCAGCAATCTTAAGGCTTGGGGATAGAAGCTGTTAAGGAGCCTTTTGGTCCTAGACTTGGCGCTCCAGTACCGCTTGCCGTGCGGTAGCAGAGAGAACAGTCTATGACTTGGGTAACTGGAGTCTTTGACAATTTTTGGGCCTTCCTCTGAAACCGCCTATTATATAGTTCCTGGATGTCAGGAAGCTTGGCCCCAGTGATGTACTGGGCCATACACACTACCCTCTGTAGCATTTTCTTGTTTGCTTATGGCCTTATCCAACTCGTTTAGTGCTCGGCATCCGACCGTAAGGCGCTACACGGGGTAATGAGTATGGCCCAGTACATCACTGGGGCCAATCTTTATACTTTTTTTACTTATCTATTTTTTACTTAACACTTATTTTTATTAAAAMTGCATTGTTGGTTAAGTGCTTGTAAGTAAACATTTCACGGTAAGGTCTACCTACACCTGTTGTATTCGGCCCATGTGACAAATAACATTTGATTTAATTTGTTTGGGGTTTTAGGTTGGGTTTCTGTATAAGCACTTTGTGACATCTGCTGATGTAAAAAGGGATTTATAAACAAATGTGATTTGACCTAATATGGCAGACTGCATACATTTTATTACGTGTCATTTATAATGCTTTGATTTAATTTGACTTATTGTGTAATATTAGATCAACTGTAGTCTCTGATGGATCATGGGTAGCAACAAAAAAATGGAAGTCTTCGGTGGGATTTCATGTGCATTTCTGTAATTTCAAAGGCACTCATTCTCGAGCCATTAACACAACAATACTGTAACAGGGCAACCACGTGTTACCATGCACGGCAGTACCTATTACGAGGATAACACATTCAACAAAATGTCGAATAAAATGAGAAAAAGTTCAAAGTAAATAGCTTTTCTGTTTAAAACCATTTATCGGTTTTAGCTTATAACATGTAACTTTGAACATTATATAATCACACCGTAACCATGATTACAGTGTGGCATACAATAACAAATGAATGGTCAGTCCTGACTAGGATCACAAACACCCCTCTTTTATAAATAGAGACAGAAAAAGAAGACATGTGTTGCGCATACAACCAACCCGTTCACATGTATCGCCTTAAGACTATAACAGCAGATACATTCTGAAAGGAATCATTCATAATATGCCCATCACTGACTATTTGTTCTCCATTCAGGCCTGCCTAATGGTAATCAGTGGTACTAACAAACTGAAGGTTCTGAAGAGGAGCCTGCCATGCTGGGAGAGAGGTAGGAGCCACATCAARGAGGGGGAAGTGGAAAATTGTTTGAGGCGACCTCACAGGGCAGAAACAAGACCGTGATTGTGTCTCGATGGTCTCCGGTGATGAGGTGATAAAGGTGTTAAACTCCCAAGCTATACTGTGTGTGAATGATCTGAGCGTCACACACATAAAGACAAGGTAGTAACTTGTGAAGAGTTGATGTATACTACTGTAGTCCAAATTATAATCTATAAAGCATGACAATGGGAGGTAAACAGTAAGTGGTATTACATACACTGGGACTGTGTTATTTTGACTTGTGATTGTGAATGAACCCATTCAAAGTAAGCATACAACAGTTCTGATGTGTCAATGGACTCGTTCCACCAAGCGGAAAGAGGATTTCGACACCCACCATCGCAGATTGTTCTGAAATCATTTCAGTAGTTAAAAACAGATAAGATAGGCAATCCTGCATTATTATTTTGTTGAAAGGCAATTTGAACTCTGAGAAATTTATCTGGTTGAACCCAAATTGGCCATTTAAATTGGTTGAATTTGTATAATATTCAATAAAATAGTACTTCTTAAGAGTGATTGATCCAAATAAATGGTAAATAACCACCCACGGACCCCCAAAATCCCACACCATCGTCCAGTATACAGTATCAGTTCTCTATGTTTGACAAGTAGTATGAAGCTGTGTATTATTTGTCGTTTATTCATACAATGTAATGTATTCTCAGTGAATTTAGTAATGTGTTCATTAGCCATTAAAGTCGTTTGCATTTCCCTGCATAAATGAGTGTGGAAGTACCTGGTTGTTCCCTTTAGATGCCACTGTTCCTGCTACTGCCACACCCTTTTATATTTTTTTCTTGTCTCTTGTGGATCACAAAATTTTCTTTGCAACTTTGCTCATTGCTTTTGCTCAGGATGAAAATAAATGGTGTGGTCATTCTCACAACTCAAAGCAGTCCTCCATGTAAGCAATTCAGTTTGTCCTTCTCATAGGCTTAATCTGTGTCCAGGAAACAGCCCCTGTGTGTGAGGTTTTTTCCCTTATGCAATCCCGTTAACGTGATCGATATGACAACAGCCAGTGAAAGTGCAGGACGCCAAATTCAAACAACAGAAATCTCATAATTAAAATTCCTCAAACATACAAGTATCTTATACCATTTTAAAGGTAATCTTGTTGTTAATCCCACCACAGTGTCCGATTTCAAAAAGGCTTTACAGCGAAAGCACCACAAACGATTATGTTAGGTCACCGCCAAATCACAGAAAAACTAAGCCATTTTTCCAGCCAAAGACAGGAGTCACAAAAAGCAGAAATAGAGATACAATTAATCACTAACCTTTGATGATCTTCATCAGATGACACTCATAGGACTTCATGTTACACAATACATGTATGTTTTGTTCGGTAAAGTTCATATTTATATCAAAAAATCTCAGTATACATTGGCGCGTTATGTTCAGAAGTTCCAAAAACATCCGGTGATTTTGCAGAGAGCCACATCAATTTCCAGAAATACTCATAATAAACGTTGATCAAGTGTTATACATGGAATTTTAGATCCACTTCTCCTTAATGCACCCACTGTGTCAGATTTTAAAAAAAGCTTTACGGAAAAAGCAAACCATGCAATAATCTGAGGTCGGCGCTCAGAGCCCAATCAAGACAAAAATATATCCGCCATATTGTGCAGTCAACAGAAGTCAGAAATAACATTATAAATATTAACTTACCTTTGATGATCTTCATCAGATTGCACTCCCAGGATTCCCAGTTCCACAATAAATGTTTGATTTGTTCGGTAATGTCCATCATTTATGTCCAAATAGCTACTTTTGTTAGCGCGTTTGGTAAACAAATCCAAAGCCACGAAGCGCGTTCACTAAAAGCAGACGAAATATCAAAAAGTTCCGTTACAGTCAGTAGAAACATGCCAAACGATGTATTGAATCAATCTTTAGGATGTTTTTAACATAAATCTTCAATAATGTTCCAACTGGAGAATTCCTTTGTCTTCAGAAGTGCGATGGAACAGAGCTCGCTCTCACATGAACGCGCATGGTCAGCGCATGTTCAGGTCATGGTAGACCTTACTCAATCCCCTCTCATTCGGCCCCACTTCACAGTAGAAGCATCAGACACGGTTCTAAATACTGACAGCCTTAGGAAGTGCCAAATTACCCATATCCCACTGTGTATTCGATAGGCGGTGAGTTGAAAAACTACAAACCTCAGATTTCCCACTTCCTGGTTGGATTTTTTCTCAGGTTTTTGCCTGCCATATGAGTTCTGTTATACTCACAGACATRATTCAAACAGTTTTAGAAACTTCAGAGTGTTTTCTATCCAAATATACTATGAATACGATTAATAATATGCATATATTAGCAACTGGGACTGAGGAGAAGGCAGTTTACTCTGGGCACCTCTGGGCACCTTTTCATCCAAGCTACTCAATACTGCCCCACAGCCTTAAGAAGTTTAAAAAAAGGTCTCAATTAGTTAGACCATTCCTGGTAAACAAGAAAACCATTAAGCTACAGCAGTTCTAATGGTTTCAATGCAATTGTCTCTAAGGTTATTCAATGGTAAATGTCCCAAACACTGTTTGCAATGGTATCGGGTTGGGTTTAATGGTAAATGTCACTATGAAAAAAAAGAAGACTGCCATATTATTTTATTATTGTTGTCACAACATTTTTGTCACTAGCCCATTTCTCCATCAAATGTGTGGGCTTCATATGAGAATTGCGCCAAAGCGATAGCCCTCTCAGAGAGCTGTTTCTCTTTCGACTATTGAAGTAGAGTTGGGATAAAGCATTAGGTTGCAAAGAGAATTACAAACTGAATTGCTTTAATTGAGAACTGGCTTTACTTGTGAGGATGACCACTATTTATTTTCATCGTGAGTGAAAGCTATTGGTTCTCTTTCAATTATTAGTTTAGACATCTCACTAGTGGGATTCACCAGATCCTCCAAAGTAGCTCGACAAACAAATCATGGTAACACTTTACTTGACACCTAGTGTCATGACACCTTATAACCCGGTCATGAAGGTGATATCCTCCAAGATGGCGTAGCAGTAGGACGTGTGTGTCTGTCTTTGTCTTATCCCGCGTAAATAGCCAGTCTTTTTGGATACATTTTAATCTCACTTTCTATCTACGAACTAAATATACTTTCCTGCAACCCGCCTCACCCAATGTGGTACGGATCTGCTATTTGTATTCCTTATAACTGGAACTTCCATCAGGAGCTAGCCAGCTACTAGTCTTTGTTAGCCACGGCTAGCAGTCTTCACCTTTTTCTCGGTCACCAGCCAGCCAGCCTTAGCTCGGACAACACCTGCCTGTCTGCACAGCGCAATATCAACCCAGAGCATATCAGACTGCTTCTCTCTACCACATCACCGGATTCCTGCCGGTCTGGATCATTACATCGGATCATCGCAGCTAGCTAGCTGTAAACGAGTGGCTACTGTTAGCTAACGCCTCTGTCCCGAAGCAAGCACCAGCTAGCCTTGAGCTAGCCTCGAGCTTGGCCCATATACCAGCTAATTCCAGGAATACAATACCTCCTTTGCCAATTGGCCTGAACCCTTTATTGTCGACATGGAGCCCTGCCGATCCATCACGACTGGACTGCCGACGTGATCGCCCAATGTGGTCTCAACAGGCTATTCTGTTACGATGTCCGCGGTCAAACCACTCCTCATCACTGTCAAACGCTCCCTAAAACACTTCAGTGAGGAGACCTTTTAATCGACCTGGCCCGGGTATCCAGGAAGGATATTGACCTCATTCCGTTAGTAGAGGATGCCTGGTTATTCTTTAAAAGTGCTTTCTTCACCATCTTAAATAAGCATGCCCCATTCAAAAAATGTAGAACTAAGAACAGATATAGCCCTTGGTTCAATCCAGACTTGACTGCCCTTGACCAGCACAAAAACATCCTGTGGCGTACTACATTAGCATCGAATAGCCCCCGCAATATGCAACTTTTCAGGGAAGTTAGGAACCAATATACACAGGCAGTTAGGAAAGCAAAGGCTAGCTTATTCAAACAGATAGTTGCAACCTGTAGCACAAACTCCAAAAAGTTCTGTGACACTGTAAAGTCCATGGAGAATAAGAGCACGTCCTCCCAGCTGCCCACTGCACTGAGGCCAGGAAACACTGTCACCACCGATAAATCTACGATAATCGAGAATTTCAATAAGCATTTCTCTACGGCTGGCCATGCTTTCCACCTGGCTACCCCTACCCCGTTCAACAGCTCTGCACCCCCCACAGCAACTTGCCCAAGCCTCCCCCATTTCTCCTTCACCCAAATCCAGATAGCTGATGTTCTGACAGAGCTGCAAAATCTGGACCCCTACAAATCAGCTGGGCTAGAAAATCTGGACCCGCTCTTTCTAAAATTATCAGCCGCAATTGTTGCAACCCTTATTGCTAGCCTGTTCAACCTCTCTTTCGTATTGTCTGAGATCCCTAAAGATTGGAAAGCTGCCGCGGTCATCCCCCTCTTCAAAGGGGGAGACACTTTAGATCCAAACTGTTACAGACCTATATCTATCCTACCCTGCCTTTCTAAAGTCTTTCAAAAGCCAAGTTAACAAACAGATCACTGACCATTTTGAATTTCACAGTACCTTCTCCGCTATGCAATCTGGTTTCGGAGCGGGTCATGGGTGCACCTCAGCCATGCTCAAGGTCCTAACGATATAATAACCGCCATCGATAAAAGACAATACTGTGCAGCCATCTTCCTTGACCTGGCCAAGGCTTTTGACTCTGTCAAACACCGCATTCTTATCGGCAGACTCAACAGCCTTGGTTTCTCGAATGACTGCCTCGCCTAGTTCATCAACTACTTCGCTGATAGAGTTCAGTGTTTCAAATCGGAGGGCCTGTTGTCCAGACCTCTGGCAGTCTCTATGGGGGTGCCACAGAGTTCAATTCTCGGGATGACTCTTTTCTCTGTGTACATCAATGATGTCGCTCTTGCTGCTGGTGATTCTCTGATCCACCTCTATGCAGATGACACCATTCTGTATACTTCTGGTCCTTCTTTGGACACTGTGTTAACAAACCTCCAGACGGGCTTCAATGACATAAAACACACATTCCGTTGCCTCCAACTGCTCTTAAATGCAAGTTAAACTAAATGCATCCTCTTCAACCGATGCCCGCACCCGCCTCCCTGTCTAGCATCACTACTCTGGACGGTTCTGACTTAGAATATGTGGACATCTACAAATACATAAGTGTCTGGTTAGACTGTAAACTCTCCTTCCAGACTCACATTAAGAATCTCCAATCCAAAATTAAATCTAGAATCGTCTTCCTATTTCGCAACAAAGCATCCTACACTCATGCTGCCAAACATACCCTCGTAAAACGGACTATCCTACTGATCCTTGACTTCGATGATGTCATTTATAAAATAGCCTCCAACACTCTACTCAGCAAATTGGATGTAGTCTATCACAGCGCCATCCGTTTTGTCACCAAAGCCCCATATACTACCCACCACTGCGACCTGTATGCTCTCGTTGGCTGGCCCTCGCTTCATATTCGTCACCAGTCCCACTGGCTCCAGGTCATCTATGAGTCTTTGCTAGGTTAAGTCCTGCCTTATCTCAGCTCACTGGTCACCATAACAGCACCCACCCGTAGCACGCGCTCCAGCAGGTATATTTCACTGGTCATCCCCAAAGCCAACTCCTCCTTTGGCCGCCTTTCCTTCCAGTTCTCTGCTGCCAATGACTGGAACAAATTGCAAAAATCACTGAAGCTGGAGTCTTATATCTCCCTCACTAACTTTAAGAATCAGCTGTCAGAGCAGCTTACCGATCATTGTAACTGTACACAGCCCATCTCTAAATAGCCCACCCAACTACCTCATCCCCATATTGTTATTCATTTTTTTGCTCCTTTGCACCCCACTATCTCTACTTGCACATTCATCTTCTGCATATCTATCACTCCAGTGTTTAATTGCTAAATTGTAATTATTTCGCCACTATGGCCTATTTATTGCCTCCCTAACCTCCCTAATCTTACTACATTTGCACACACTGTACATAGATTTTTCTATTGTGTTATTGACTGTACGTTTGTTTTTCCCACGTGTAACTCTGTTGTTTGTGTCGCACTGCTTTGCTTTATCTTGGCCAGGTCGCAGTTGTAAATGAGAACTTGTTCTCAGCTGGCCTACCTTGTTAAATAAAGTTTTTATTTTGATTTTTTTAACAATAACCATATCATAATGTCATAATGGCTGACATAACTTGCAATAACCTGTCAAAATATGGTCATAACCCTATCATGACGAAAACATATACACCTGTTTTGACATATATTGCATTATTTTATGGCTGGTTATGACACCTACATAAGAGTGTCATAACCCACATTTATTCAAATGTGTTTTTCACTGCCAAGAAGTTTCCTTTCTTTTGAAAGTTTGTTTCTTAAAACCTTTGTTGTTGTTGTAATGAATTTTGTACAGCCCTGTTTTCGTTATCATATTTTGAAGAACTTGTAGAAAATACACTTGATACTGTCAAGAAGCATTATGACCATCCTGTGTCACTTTACATGGACTAATAAAATACACTTGATGACACTGTCAAGAAGCATTATGACCATCCTGTGCCACTTTACAGTGGCTTGTGAAAGTGTTTTTCCTATATTGTTGCCTTAAAACCTGGAATTAAAATTGATTTTTTGGGGGGTTGTATCATTTGATTTACACAACATGCCTACCACTTTGAAGATGCAAAATATGTTTTATTGTGAAACAAACAAGAAATAAAACAAACAGAAAACTTGAGCGTGCATTATTATTCACCCCCCCACCCCCCAAAATCAATACTTTGTAGAGCCACCTTTTGCAGCAATTATAGCTGCAAGTCTCTTGGGGTATGTCTCTATACATTTGGCACAACTAGCCCCTGGGATTTTTGCCCATTCTTCAAGGCAGAACTGCTCCTGCTCCTTCAAGTTGGATGGGTTCCGCTGGTGTACAGCAATCTTTAAGTCATACCACAGATTCTCAATTGGATTGAGGTCTGGGCTTTGACTAGGCCATTCCAATACATTTAATTGTTTCCCCTTAAACAACTCAAGTGTTGTTTTAGCAGTATGCTTAGGGTCATTGTCTGGCTGGAAGGTGAACCTCCGTCCCAGTCTCATATCTCTAGAAGACTGAAACAGCTTTCCCTCAAGAATTTCCCTGTATTTAATGCCATCCATCATTCCTTCAATTCTGACCAGTTTCCCAGTCCCTGCTGATTAAAAACATCCCCACAGCATGATGCTGCCACCATGGTGTTCTTGGGGTGATGATAGGTGTTGGGTTTTCGTTTTCCTTGATGGCCAAAAAGCAAAATTTTAGTCTCATCTGACCAGAGTACCTTCCATATGTTTGGGGAGTCTCCCACATGCCTTTTGGCAAACACCAAGCGTGTTTTCTTATTTTTTCTTATGCAATGTATTTTTTCTTTCCACTCTTCCGTAAAGCCCAGCTCTGTGGAGTGTACGGATTAAAGTGGTAATATGGACAGATACTCCAATCTCTGCTGTGGAGCTTTGCAGCTCCTTCAGGGTTATCTTTGGTATCTTTGTTGCCTCTCTGGTTACTGCCCTTTTTGCCTGGTCTGGGAGTTTTGGTGGGTGGCCCTGTCTTGGCAGGTTTGCTGTGGTGCCATATTCTTTCCATTTTTTAAATAATGGATTTAATTGGGCTCCGTGGGATGTTCAAAGTTTGAGATTTTTTTATTACCCAACCCTGATCTGTACTTCTCCAAAACTATGTCCCTGACCTGTTTGGAGAGCTCCTTGGTCTTCATGGTGCTGTTTGCTTGGTGGTGCCCCTTGCTTAGTGGTCTTGCAGACTCTGGGGACTTTCAGAACAGGTGTATATTTATATTAGCACACAGGTGGACTTTATTTAACTAAACAGGTGACTTCTGAAGGTAATTGATTGCACCAGATCTTATTTAGGGGCTTCATAGCAAAGGAGGTAAATACGTATGCACGCACCACTTTTTCATTTTAAATGTATTTATTTCTTTGAAACAAGATATTTTTTTCATTTCACTTCACCAATTTGGACTATTTTGTGTATGTCCATTACATGCAATCCAAATAACAATCCATTCAAATTACAGGTTGTAATGCAACAAAATAGGAGAAACACCAAGGGGGATGAATACTTTTGCAAGGCACTGTACATGTACTAAGAAAATACACTTTATGACCCTGTCATGAAGCATTATGACTATAATGTGTCACTTTACTTGGACTAAGAAAACACACTTTATGACACTGTGAAGAAGCATTATAACCATCAGAATAATGTAAACCAGATAGGCCTATCACGTACATGCGCCGGAGAGGATTGCTACTGTCTTATCGACTCTTAACCAACCATGCTATTTTGTGTTTTTTTTCGCGTTGTTCATAACTTGTTTTGTACATAATGTTGCTGCTACCATCTCTTATGACCGAAAAGAGCTTCTGGATATCAGAACTTGGATTACTTACCTCAAATTGGACAAGAAGTTCTTCTTCAAATGAGTCGGACACGAGGGATATACTACAGTCACCCGATCATGCCCAGATCCCCGTGATTCGCTGGAAAAGGAAACATCGGTTTCGCGGAAAGATGTCAGGATGCCTTGTGAGGATCTGGCGACGAGTGGCTAATCTGCCCCTGCCTTCTGTTCTGATATCTTACGTTCAATCACTGGAAAATAAATGGGACCAACTGAAAGCACATACAGTGGGGAGAACAAGTATTTGATACACTGCCGATTTTGCAGGTTTTCCTACTTACAAAGCATGTAGAGGTCTGTAATTTTTATTCATGTATACGGCGTTCCCCTTCTCCTCATCCGAAGAGGAGTAGCAGGATTTGACCAAAATGCAGCGGGTTGTGAAACATATTGATTTAATAAGACAAAACGGAAAAAACACGACAAACCACTTGAAAAAAACAAAACAAGATAAAACGAATGTAGCAGACCTGGACACGAACTTACATACAACGTGAAGAACGCAGATGACCAGGAAAACAGACTACATAACAAACGAACTAACAAAAACCGGAACAGTCCCCGTGTGGCGTAACATACAGACAACCACACAGGAGACAATCACCCAAAACAAACAGTGAGAAACAACCTACCTTAATATGACTCTCAATTAGAGGAAAACCGCAAAACACCTGCCTCTAATTAAGCCAAGCCGAGCCACACCCAAAACCAACATAGAAACAGCAAACAAGACTGCGCCACGCCCCAAAACTCACGCCCTGACCATTCACACACACAAAACGAAAACAGTCAAGGAACGGGACAGACACCTTCGCGCCCGCTCAGTGCGAACCGCGCGGCGCACCCGCACAAATCCGAGGGAGGGTCTGGTGGTCATTGGCATCTGACCGTGGTGGCTCAGGCTCCGGACGCGGTCCCCACACCACCATAGTCCACTCCCGCTTCTGTATCCCCCTCCCAATGACCACCCTCCAACTAAAACCACCTAAATGAAGGCCACACCGGGATAAGTGAGCACCGGATAAGGGCAGCACCGTGAAAGTCAGGGCACCGGGCTGAGGGAAGCCGCTGGCAGTCCTCTGGCTGAAGGGACTCTGGCAGGTCCTGGCTGAGGACTCTGCAGGCCTGCTGAGGGACTTCTGGCAGGTCCTGGCTGGACGCTCTGGCCTGGCAGGCTTCTGAAGGTCCTGGCTGGACGGCTCTGGCAGGTCCTGGCTGGACGGCTTTTCTGGGCAGGTCCTGGGCTGGACGGCTCTGGCAGGTCCTGCTGACGGGCTTCTGGCTGACGGCTCTGGCGTCTTGGCTGGCGAAGGCTCTGCTAGTCCGGTCGGCGGAAGGCTTCTGGCTGATCCGGTCTGGCGGAAGCTCGGCTGATCCGCGTCGCTGGCGGAAAGGCTCTGTTCCAGTCGAGTCTCGCTGACCGTTGGTCGGAAGGCTCCTGGCTCATCGTCGCGGTCTGGCGTCGCACTTATGCTGCGGGCGTGCTATCGGCTCTGGCCGGAGGTCTGGCTGAATCCGGTTGGCGAAGGCTCAGTGTAGCTCTTGCAGACGGAGCGGCTTTGCAGGCCTCATGGCAAGACGGGCATAGCTTTTGCAGGCTCATGAAGCACGGCAGTTCAGGTCCCGTTTGGCACAGACGGGCGTCATGCGCGCTGGCCAAGACGGGCATCATCAGGCGCGCTGGACAGAGGGCAGTTCCAGGTGCCGCGGGCAAGGGCAAGTTCAGTGCGTCCGCTGGGCAGTACGGGCAGTTCAGCGTGCCGCTTTTGGCAGACGGCATAGTTCAGGCGCCGCTGGGCAGACGGTCAGTTCAGCAATGCCATGCAGGTCGGGGTTTCAGACCGCCCTGATTCTTGCCCACTGCTGAGGCCCACAGTTAGGCCTGGCGTCGCTTGAAATAGGCACTGGCTGCCGCGTGAGAGAGGAGAAGCTCTGACAGCCGCTTGCGACAGGGGGAGCAGCTGGAGAGAGAAACCCGGAGAGAGACAGCCTGGTGCCGGGGGGCCGCCGACCCGGTGAGCTGGTACTTGGAGGTGGCACCGGGTATACTCGCGACCGTGAATGGAGGAACACGTGCTCTGGAACACGAGCCTGCCCACACCTTACCAGGTGAATTGTCGCCGCGTACGCCCTGTTTTATATATAGTGCGGCGAGGTGGAATAGCCCGCACCTGGGCCCTATGCTGCGCGAACCGGGGACACCATTCGTAAGGCTGGTGCCATGTAGCCGCCCGAAGGAGATGTATGGAAGACAATCGTGGGCCGGCTTCATGACATCTGGCTGCGATCCCCAACCGAGCCCTCCCAGTGCGGCAAAGGTGGAAAATAGCCGCACTGTGCTAAGCGACAGCGTACTGGCGGACAACCGTGCGCTTTACCCCGGCAATAACACGGTGTAGGTACCAGTACGAACGCGTTCTCATCACGGAACACGGGGAGTTGGCCTCAGTACACTCCCGGACTGCCAACACTCCTCGTCTGTGCCCCACCCCCAAGAAAATTTTTGGGTCTGACTCTCGGGCTCCCAACTGCGTCGGCGCGCCTCTCATACCACCGCTCCTGGGCTGTGGCTGCCTCCTCTCCTCCGAGAGCGGCGATTCTCTCCCACCTTAGCCCAGGGTCCTTCTCCGTTGAATACTTGCTCCCAAGACCATAATCCTGCTTCGTGCGCTGTCGTTGCTGTCCATTAACCGCTGCTTGATCTGGGTTGGTGGGTGATTCTGTAACGCGCTTCCTCCTTCTCCATCCGAAGAGGAGTAGCAGGGATTTGACCAAAATGCAGCGGGTTGTGAATACATATTGATTAATAGACAAAACGAAAAACACGACAAACACTTGAATAATTACAAAACAAATAAACGAATGTAGACAGACCTGGACACGAACTTACATACAACGTGAAGAAGCATGAACCAGGAAAACAGACTACATAAAACAAACGAACTAACAAAAACCGGAACAGTCCCGTGTGGCGTAACATACAGACACTGACACAGGAGACAATCACCCACAAACAAACAGTGAGAAACACCTACCTTAATATGACTCTCAATTAGAGAAAAACGCAAACACCTGCCTCTAATTAAGAGCCATACCAGGCAACCCAAAACCAACATAGAAAAAGCAAACATAGACTGCCCACCCAAAACTCACGCCCTGACCATCACACACATACAAAACAGAAAACAGGTCAGGAACGTGACAGAACCCCCCTCAAGGTGCGAACGCCGGGCGCACCAGCACAAAATCCAGGGGAGGTCTGGTGGGCATCTGACCACGGGTGGCTCAGGCTCCGGACGCTGTCCCCACCCACCATAGTCACTCCCCGCTTCTGTATCCCCCTCCAATGACCACCCTCCAACTAAAACCACCTAAATGAAGGGCAGCACCGGGATAAGGGCCAACACCGGATAAGGGCAGCCCCGGAATCAGGGCACACGGCTGGACCGGCAGGTCCTGGCTGAGGGCGGTCTGGCGAGGGACTGGCAGGTCCTGGCTGAGGGACGCTGCAGGTCCTGGTGCGGATCGGCTCTGGCAGGTCCTGGCTGGACGGCCTGGCAGGTCCTTTGCGGGACGGCCTGGCAGGTGCCTGGCTGGACGGCTCTGGCAGTCCTGGCTGGACGGCGCTCTGGCCAGGTCCAGGTTGGGACGGCTCTGGCAGTCCTGGCTGGCACGGCTTGGCTGGTCCTGCTTGACGGCCTCGGCTGTCCGGTCTGGCGGAAGGCTCTGGCTGAGACCGGTCTGGGGCTTGCTGACCGTCTGCGAGCTCTGGCTGACTCGGTTCTGGTCGGAAGGTCCTTGCTGACTCCCGGCTCCTGGCGAGGGCTCTGGCTGATCCGGTCTGGCGCGGAAGGCTCTGGCTGATCCGGTCTGCGGAAGGCTCTGGCTGATCCGCTGGCGGAAGCTCTGGCTGATCCGGTCTGGCGGAAGCTCTGTAGGCTCTTGGCAACGGGCGCTTGCAGGCTCATGGCGAGACGGGCAGCTTTGCAGGTCTCATGGCAGACGGCAGTTGGCGCCGTTGGGCAGACGGAGGTCCGGCGCCCGCCAAGACGGGCAGTTGCAGGCGCCGCTGGGCAGAGCGGGCAGCTTCTGGTGCCGCTGGGTGCAGACGGGCAGTTCAGGCGCGGCTGGGCAACGGGCAGTTCAGTCCGGCTGGTTAGCATCGGGCAGTTCAGGCGCCGCTGGGCAACGGGCAGTTCAGGCAGTGCAGCAGCGTTGGCAGACGGCCCTGCGCCTGCTGCGAGGCGCACAGTAGGCCTGGTGCGTGGTATAGGCACTGCTGCGCTGGAGAGGAGGAAAGCTCTGACAGCGCTGGACAGGTGCGGGAGCAGCTGGAGAGAGAACCACGGAGAGACAGCCTGTGCGGGGGGCTGCCACCGGTGGACTGGTACTTGGAGGTGCCAACCTGGTATTACCGGACCGTGAAGGAGGACACGTGCTCTTGAGCACCAGGCTGCCCAACCTTTACCAGTTGAATGGTGCCCGTAGCCCTGCCAGTGCGCGAGGTGGAATAGCCCGCACTGGCTATGTCTGGCGAACCGGGACACCATTCGTAAGGCTGGTGCATGTATGCCGGCCCGAGGAGACGTACTGGAGACCAGATACGTTGGGCCGGCTTCATGACAGCTGGCTACGATGCCGCAATCCTAGCCCCCAGTGCAAGTGTGGACAATAGCCCGCACTGGGCTAAGCACGGTAACTGGGGAACCCGTGCGCTTTGACCGCATAACATCGGCTGACCAGACGACGCTCCTCACTCCACCGGTAAGCAAGCTGGGGAGTGGCTCAGGTATCCTACCCGGCTTTGCCACACTCCTCGTGGTCCCCCCCCCCAAGAAATTTTTGGGTCTGACTCTCGGGCTCCCAACGCGCGTCGCCGCGCTGTCTCCGTCATACCAGCCGCTCCTGGCTGTGGCTGCCTCCTCCCCCGAGAGCGGCGATTCTCTCCCACCTTAGCCAGGTCCTTCTCCGTTGAAAACTTGCTCCCAAACCATAAATCCTGCTTCGGCGCTGCGTTGCTGTCCATTACCCGCTGCTGATCTGGGTTTGGTGGTGATTCTGTAACGCGCTTCCTCCTTCTCCTCATCCGAAGAGGAGTAGAGGGATTTGACCAAAATGCAGCGGGTTGTGAATACATATTGATTTAATAGACAAAACGGAAAAACACGACAAACACTTGAATAATTACAAAACAAAGATAAACGAATGTAGACAGACCTGGACACGAACTTACATACAACGTGAAGAACCGCATGAACCAGGAAAACAGACTACATAAAACAAACGAACTAACAAAAACCGAACAGTCCCGTGTGGCGTAACATACAGACACTGACACAGGAGACAATCACCCACAAACAAACAGTGAGAACAAACCTACCTTAATATGACTCTCAATTAGAGGAAAAACGCAAAACACCTGCCTCTAATAAGAGCCATACCAGGCAACCCAAAACCAACATAGAAACAGCAAACATAGACTGCCCACCCAAAACTCACGCCCTGACCACCACACACACATACAAAAAACAGAAAACAGGTCAGGACGTGACAATCATAGGTACACTTCAACTATGAGAGACGGAATCTAAAACAAAAATCCAGACATCACATTGTATGAATTTTTAAGTAATAATTTGCATTTATTGCATGACATAAGTATTGATACATCAGAAAAGACAGAACTAATATTTGTAACAGAAACCTTTGTTTGCAATTACAGAGATCATACGTTTTCCTGTAGTTCTTGACTAGGTTTGCACACACTGCAGCAGGGATTTTGGCCCACTCCTCCCTACAGATCTCCAGACTTCAGTTTCGGGCTGTCGCTGGCAATACGGACTTTCAGCTCCCTCCAAAGATTTTCTATTGGTTCAGGTCTGGAGACTGGCTAGGCCACTCCAGGACCTTGAGATGCTCTACGGAGCCACTTCCTTAGTTGCCATGGCTGTGTGCTTCGTGCTGTGTGCCATCGGAGAAGACCCAGCCACGACCCATCTTCAATGCTCTTACTGAGGGAAGGAGGTTGTTGCCAAGATCTCGCGATACATGGCCCCATCCATCCTCCCCTCAATACGTGCAGTCGTCCTGTACCCTTTGCAGAAAAGCTCCCAAACGAAATGATGTTTCCACCTCCATGCTTCACGGTTGGGATGGTGTTCTTGGGGTTGTACTCATACTTCTTCTTCCTCCAAACACGGCGAGTGGAGTTAGACCAAAAAGCTCTATTTTTGTCTCATCAGACCACATGACCTTCTCCCATTCCTCCTCTGGATCATCCAGATGGTCATTGGCAAACTTCAGACAGGCCTGGACATGCACTGGCTTAAGCAGGGGGACCTTGCGTGCGCTGCAGGATTGTAATCCATGACGGCGTAGTGTGTTACTAATGGTTTTCTTTGAGACTGTGGTCCCAGCTCTCTTCAGGTCATTGACCAGGTCCTGCCGTGTAGTTCTGGGCTGATCCCTCACCTTCCTCATGATCATTGATGCCCCACGAGGTGAGATCTTGCATGGAGCCCCAGACCGAGGGTGATTGACCGTCATCTTGAACTTCTTCCATTTTCTAATAATTGCGCCAACAGTTGTTTCCTTCTCACCAAGCTGCTTGCCTATTGTCCTGTAGCCCATCCCAGCCTTGTGCAGGTCTACAATTTTATCCCTGATGTCCTTACACAGCTCTCTGGTCTTGGCCATTGTGGAGAGGTTGGAATCTGTTTGATTGAGTGTGTGGACAGGTGTCTTTCATACAGGTAACAAGTTCAAACAGGTGCAGTTAATACAGGTAATGAGTGGAGAACAGGAGGGCTTCTTAAAGAAAAACTAACAGGTCTGTGAGAGCCGGAATTCTTACTGGTTGGTAGGTGATCAAATACTTATGTCATGCAATAAAATGCAAATTAATTATTTAAAAATCATACAATGTGATTTTCTGGATTTTTGTTTTAGATTCCGTCTCTCACAGTTGAAGTGTACCTATGATAAAAAGTACAGACCTCTACATGCTTTGTAAGTAGGAAAACCTGCAAAATCGGCAGTGTATCAAATACTTGTTCTCCCCACTGTATATCCTACCAACGGGACATTTAAAACTGTAATATCTTATATTTCACCGAGTCACGGCTGAACAACGACATGAAGAACACACAGTTGGCAGGTTATACACTCTATCGGCAGGACAGAATGGCAGCATATGGTAAGACACGGGGCAGGGGCCTAAGCGTATTTGTAAACAATAGCTGGTGCACAGTATCTAAGGAAATCTCAAAGTTTTGCTCGCCTGAGGAAGAGTATCTCATGATAAGCTGTAGACCACACTATCTACCTAGAGAGTTTATCTGTTATTTTTGTAGCTGTCTACATACCACCACAGACTGAGGCTGTCACTAAAACTGCACTCAATGAGCTGTATTCCGCCATAATCAAACAGGAAAAATGCTTATCCAGAGGCGGTGCTCCTAATGACCGGGGACTTTAATGCAGGGAAACTTAAATCAGTTTTACCTCATTTCTACCTGCATGTTAAATGTGCAACCAGAAGTAAAACAATTCTAGCCCACCTTTACTCCACACACAAAGATGCGTACAAAGCTCTCCCTCGCCCTCCATTTGGCAAATCTGACCATAACTCTATCCTCCTGATTCCTGCTTACAAGCAAAAATTAAAGCAGGAAGCATCAGTGACTCGATCTATAAAAAAGTGGTCTGATGAAGCAGATGCTAAACTGCAGGACTGTTTTTCTAGCACAGACTGGAATATGTTTCGGGATTCTTCCGATGGCAATGAGGAGTATACCACATCTGTCACTGGCTTTATCAATACGTGCATCGAGGACATTGTTACCACAGTGACTGTACGTACATATCCCAACCAGAAGCCATGGATTACAGACAACATTCGCAATGAGCTAAAGGGTAGAGCTGCCACTTTCAAGGAGCGGGACTCTAACCCGGAAGCTTATGAGAAATCCCGCTATGCCCTACGACGAATCAAGCAAAGGGTCAATATAGGACTAAGATTGAATCSTACTACACCGGCTCTGACACTCGTTGGATGTGGCAGGGCTTGCAAATAATTACAGAGCACAAAGGGAAGCACAGTCCCCTCCTGTACTCCCTGTTCACTCATGACTGCATGAGGCACGACACGACTCCAACACCATCATTAAGCTGGCTGACAACGATGAGACAGCCTATAGAGAGGAGGTCAGAGACCTGACCGTGTGGTGCAAGGACAACAACCTCTCCCTCAACGTGATCAAGACAAAGGAGATGAGTGTGGACTACAGGAAAAGGAGGGCCGAGCATGCCCCCATTCTCATTGACGGAGCTGTAGTGGAACAGGTTTGAAAGCTTCAAGTTCCTTGGCGTCCACATCACAAACAAACTAACATGGCCAAGCACACCAAGACAGGCGTGAAGAGGGCACAACAAAATATTCCCTGTCAGGAGACTGAAAAGATTTGGCATGGGTCCTCAGATCCTCAAAAGGTTTTACAGGTGCACCATCGAGAGCATCCTGACTGGTTGCATCACTTCCTGCTATGGCAACTGCTAGGCCTCCGACCGCAAGGCTCTACAGAGGGTAGTGCGTACTGCCCAGTACATCACCGGGGCCAAGCTTCCTGCAATTAAGGACCTCTATACCAGGCGGTGTCAGAGGAAGGCCTAAATATTGTCAAAGACTCCAGCCACCCTAGTCATAGACTGTTCTTTCTGCTACCGCACGTCAAGCGGTACCGGAGCGCCAAGTCTAGGTCCAAGAGGCTCCTAAATAGCTTCTATAAGACTCCTGAACAGCTAATAAAAATGCTATTCTCTGTTATTATCTATGCATAGCCACTTTAATAACTCTACCTACATGTACATATTACCTTAATTACCTCGACACCAGTGCTTCCGCACATTGACACATTGACTCTGTACCATTACCCCACTATTGTTATTTACTGCTGCTCTTTAATTATGTGTTATTCTTACTTTTTTAAACGTATTTTCTTAAAACTGCATTGTTGATTAAGGTCTTGTAAGTAAGCATTTCACTATAAGGTCTACACATGTTGTATTCAGCGCATGCGACAAATAACATTTTATGACTGTAATATTCATATGTGTTAACACACTGAATTATAATTGGATGCATTTTACCGCCATATCATACTGTGCTATGATTGGTTAAGACCACCCAGATGGTTAGGTCATGGGCAGTTGATCCTGGTTGGAGATACGTGAACATGCAAGTTATAGCTAGCTAATAAAGAGCTACGTTAAGAAATATGCTGTAGTACTGCATTTCATTATTTTGTACAAAGCGTGCAAAACAAGACAATGACAGTCATCAGTCAAAAGAGGATATCTTGTCCTGCTCCTGCATTCATCCAAGTCATCAGCAACAGAGAATTGGGGTAGGTGCATGTCTGACATCAATGTGTGCACAAATACAAGTACAATTTCATAAAATGTTATATAACATAAAAATACTGTTAGACATCTAGGCTATGGTGTAATGGAATGTGTGGTAGTTTTTCAGGGTTTTTACTCTTTCATATCCAGCCAAAAACGAACGCAATATATGTCACAACAGGTCTAAATATATGGGTCATGTCAGCTGTTATGACATGGTTATGACCGTGGTTAATAAGTGTTGCCCCAATCATACACTTCTGTCAGGGTCAGACAGGTCGAGTGGTGACTGAGGGAGCCCCTCCCCTCATACTAAAGAGCCACTCACGTGCCCTCTGACCTCTCTTACTCACAGAAGAGATCTATCTAGTTCTCCTCAGCACGGCTTGATCGGTTTTCTGATCTGTTACCTCATTTGCACACTCTGTATATAGACTTTCCCTATTGTATTATTGACTGTATGTTTTTTATTCCGTGTATAACTCTGTGTTGTTGTTTGTGTCGCAATGCTTTGCTTTATCTTGGCCAGGTCGCAGTTGTAAATGAGAACTTGTTCTCAACCTAGCCTACCTGGTTAAATAAAGGTGAAATAAAAATGAAATACAAAAATCCTGTTTAACTTTTCACAGGTGTACCATCAAGGATAAGCAGCAGTTCGCAGGGTTGTCAGCTTTCATATTTTGAGTTGGGTGACATTACCGAAAGGAAAGTTTTCACTTTGGGAAAGAATTAGCTTTACACGGCTAGCTGCGGAGACTTGGCTAGCTTAGCAAGGCTATCTGTCCTACCCTCGTTTAGTTTAACGCACTACCCGCATTGACTATACCGACCAATGCTAGCTATGTTCCCATTGTTAAAGGATTAGCTTCTCCGGCAACCACTGTGGTAAGCAGCTAGGCTACTATCCCAAGTGGTGAACGCTAGTTCCGTTTCACTTTGTTCTCGGAAGAGCTGTTTTTTGGAGCCGTTGAACCTGGTAGCTCAGGCCAAGGGGAAGTGTGCAAGGCCCCGGCCCCTGTCTCAGCACCTGCACACCTGTGGCACCTACCCCACATTTTCAAGGAATATTCTGATCATGTTACTGAATGTATCCAGAGTATTTTCAGATTTTTTTATCAACAAAGGCGGCAAAAGGTACAGTAAATGTAAAATGCATATCTTTGGTAATTCTGCTTTAAACAGTCAGTGCATTTGGTCATTTTTACATGAACAGGGTAAAGATGTAAATTCAGAACAAGGACAGCAATAATTTTTGCGAGCCACACTGGTCAGAATGGTAAAGTTCCAAACCATTCYCTTTTGAGACAGGGGCGAAATCCAAAACGGTTATATTAATTGGCTATGTATGTCATAGGTCATTTCTGAAGATAAATATTTACATTACTAGCTCAAAACATTTTAATCTGCTATATGACAAGTTGATCAGTGGGACGTAAGGATTTCAGATAAAAACTGGGGGGGATAAAAACACAATCTGATAATGGTAGATGCTCAGTCTGCCCTATGGCTCAGCTCACACACTACATCATTCGCACGCACAAAGCTCAGTCAGATCCAGCTCAGCTCTTGAGCTCCATCAGCATCAGATAATCATTTAGAATGGAAAATGAATGTGTTCATGCAACAATTGTTACTGCACCGAATCGTTTTCGAATCACATCGATTCGTTCCACTAATAAAAGCGAACAGCACCGAATCGTTTCAAACTAAAATCTTGTTCCTGCATCGTATCGGAGCCCGTGTATCTAGATGCCTATTGAATTGTGCTTGTAAGGAGAGATCCCTAGTACTAGGGCCCCTTCTACACACTCATTTTGTAGAAATTAGTGGTACGTTTTTGAAAAGTGGTGTGACCAAAAACAGATAATTCCTTATCAATTCCTTACTAATGGTCTGTGTCCGAGGTTCTATGCTTTCTGCAGGACCTTTTGGACACGGGGAAGGTCCTTCAGCTGAGTAGTGAAGTTGAAGCACAGATTCAACCACAAAGACCAGGGGGCTTTTCTGTTCTTCAACTCATAAAACATTTGAGAAAAAGGCTCAGTGCCATTATGCTCACAAGGTGAGGTATTGAAGGGTATTTATAAACTGGGGTGTCAGTCATTTTGATAAAAAAACACGACTTGCTAGACAAAATGTCTTTCCCTTTTATTAGAATAAAAGAAGATAATAACCCCACATTTTTTGGAGCCCAGTATTTGAACTATTTATTTTATACAGTCATTTTTGCTCATCTTTAACAAGGGTGTCAATAATTTCGAACCATACCGTATATCTTCAATATCATTATGGTAAATATCATGACATACAGTGCCGTAAGGATCATCATAAATTCACGCTATGATATTTCGTTGACAGGTTCCATTAGTTGGATGATGTAGATGTGTTTTGAAATGATTAGGTTGATATTGTAACTGTACAATACAAGAGAATTATGCAGGTTCTATAGGCCTACATGGAGCATGGGAAGCATCTAACAGACAAGATTAAAAGAGAAGGGCTAACATGTTCCTTTCATGTAGTAAAACAGCCAATTTTCTTTTGAGGAATGACAATTTCTTTCACGAATGATACAAATCAGATAAAAGCAAGGTAATGTGGTGAATGTGTTTGGCGGTGAGGTAATCATGGTAATGTGGTGAATGTGTGGGCGGTGAGGTAATCAAGGTAATGTGGTGAATGTGTGGACGGTGAGGTAATCAAGGTAATGTGGTGAATGTGTTGGCGGTGAGGTAATCAAGTAATGTGGTGAATGTGTTGGCAGTGAGGTAATCAAGATAATGTGGTGAATGTGTTGGCAGTGAGATAATCAAGGTAATGTGGTGAATGTGTTGGCGGTGAGGTAATCATGGTAATGTGGTGAATGTGTTGCGGTGAGGTAATCAAGGTAATGTGGTGAATGTGTTGGCGGTGAGGTAATCAAGGTAATGTGGTGAATGTGTTGGCGGTGAGGTAATCAAGGTAATGTGGTGAATGTGTGGGCGGTGAGGTAATCAAGGTAATGTGGTGAATGTGTGGGCGGTGAGGTAATCAAGGTAATGTGGTGAATGTGTTGGCGGTGAGGTAATCAAGGTAATGTGGTGAATGTGTTGGCGGGGAGGTAATCAAGGTAATGTGGTGAATGTGTGGGCGTGAGGTAATCAAGGTAATGTGGTGAATGTGTTGGCGGTGAGGTAATCAAGGTAATTGTGGTGAATGTGTTGGCGGTGAGGTAATCAAGGTAATGTGGTGAATGTGTGGGCGGTGAGGTAATCAAGGTAATGTGGTGAATGTGTGGGCAGTCCAGGATTCATGTAATTATTGGAAGGACACATAGATGACTGAAGGAAATGTGAAACTTGTTGCCAAATGGATATCAAATTGAAGGTAAGCATTTAATAAAGGAAAGAAATGGGACAACCTATAGTGTTCTTATGGGCCATTTGATAGCCATGATAAAATCAAGATTAAACAAAATTAATTATTAACAAATCCATCAGCTAATTCCTTGACCGATATAATTGCTTCCCTTACTGAATGTATTTTACTGAACCACGTACACTCTTCTGAACGCCCAAGTTCAAACATTAATATGTCACAAGCATGTCTCAATAAAACATTTGTTTACATCCCTGGTAGAGAGTGTTTATCCTTTGCCAAGATAATCCATCCACGCTGATTAAACAGCATGGAGGACAATTTCTGTCTGTAATAAAGCCCTTTTGTGGGGAAAAACCCATTTGATTGGCTGGGTCTGGCTCACCCATGGCTGCACCCCTGCCCAGTCATGTGAAATCAATAGATTAGGGCCTAATGAATTTATTTCAATTGACTGATTTCCTTTGAAATTGTTACATGTTGAGTTTATATTTTGTTTAGTACATAGAATTTACACTGAAGGGGCTAGATCTACTGTAAATTGCAATATAGAAATGCCAAACGTTGTCAATATGCAAGATTAAATGAATTATTGAAAAGGCCTATAAAGAGAGAAAATAATTATAATCAAATTTTAAACAAAACTAAACAACAACTTGTTTTAAATACTTACAGGCACCATAATTGCTTTCCATGGGCATATAATATTAAAATGAGAAGTATTGACATGTTGAATGCACAAGCTGTCTGTCTAAACTACAGGCACATAGCTCGGACACCCATGCATACCCCACAAGACATACCACAAGAGATCTCTTCACAGTCCCCAAGTCCAGAACAGACTACGGGAGGCACACAATACTATATAGAGCCATGACAACATGGAACTCTATTCCATATCAAGTAACTGACGCAAGCAGTAAAATTAGATTTAAAAAAAAAACTGATTAAAAAACACCTTATGGAACAGCGGGGACGGTGAAGCAACACAAACATTGGTACAGACACATGCACACACACACACCTGTCTCTTATACACATCTAGATGTGTATAAGAGACAGCACACACACACACACACACACACACACACACACACACACACACACACACACACACACACACACACACACACACACACACACACACACACACACACACACACACACACACACACACACACACACGCATACACACGCATACACACTATACTGTACATACACATGTATTTAGTACTGTACTTATGCGGTAGTGGTGGAGTAGGGACACACAGTGTGTTGTGAAATCTGTGAATGTATTGTAATGTTTTTAAAATTGTATAAACTGCCTTAATTTTGCTGAACCCCAGGAAGTCCTAGATTAAGGGTAGCCTATGTTTTATAGTAGTCCTAGATTAAGGGTAGCCTATGAAAATATGAAATGGAAAACTTTTAAACTTCTAAATACGAGGTTCACCAGTATTCCCCCGGGGTCTCATCACTCGTTTCATGATGGGCATGGACACATGTAGTCTACATCATAGAGGGGGTTTTATGCATGTCCAAATGGGGGGCCGCATGGCTAAAATAATGTGGGCCTGCCTACAATACGTAGATAAAAGCAGAATGTCAGCTCACTATTTTTCTCCTCTCAAACATGATATATATATAATTTAACCTCTTTTTCATGATATCCAATTGGTAGTTACAGTCTTGTCCCATTGCTGCAACTCCCGTACGGACTCGGGAGAGGTGAAGGTTGAGAGCCATGCGTCCTCCGAAACATGACCCTGCCAAGCCGCACTGCTTCTTGACATACTGCTAGCTTAACCTGGAAGCCAGCCGCACCAATGTGTCGGAGGAAACAACATACAACTGGCGACTAAGTCACTGTGCATGCGCCAGTCCCACCACAAGGAGTCACTAGAGCGCGATGGGACAAGAACATCATGGCCGGCCAAACCCTCTCTAACGCGGACAACGCTGGGCCAATTATGCGCCGCCTCATGGGTCTCCCGGTCGCGGCCGGCTGCGGTGCAGTGCCTTAGACCGCTGCGCCACTCGGGAGTCAAACGTGATTCATTTCCAAGCGGTCTCACGTGCCAAGCACTTCATCTATGGTCTTGACTAGCCTACTTGATTGCATTGGGCAGGACAAAAAGAAAACAGCTTTCATTGAGTGGACGGGAGGCTATGAGCATATGGGCAGTGTGTGTCAAGGCTTCATAAACTGCATTTCCCCCTATCAAAATTCTTGCCATAATGAACTGCATTACTGCTAAAGCCAGATTTTGTTTGTTAATAAATATTCCTACCAGTATTGCCTGAAAATAGCAATTTGGATAATGTTTTTAAAACATCTTAGGGATAGCCCCCTTTAAAWWWWWTTGGGGCCTAAAATGACATTTCCAAATCTATGACTGTAAATCAGGCCCTGAAGCAAGGATATGCATATTCTTGGTACCATTTGAAAGGGAACACTGAAGTTTGTGGAAATGTGAATTGAATGTAGTAGAAGAAAGAAAAGAAGAAAAAAAAACTTTCTTTTTCTACCACCATCTTTGAAATGCAAAAGAAAGGTCCCATTTCTAGCAATCACTCTGGATGTAATTTCGATGGTGTCCACAAGATGGCAGCAGTGTATGTGCAAAGTTTCAGATGGATAACATGAAGTATGAGCGAACTACATGACATTTATTGTGAAGTCACCCAGGTACATTTGGGCAAATCGTGAAGGAGACATTCGCATTCATATTACATTTTTCGGCAAGAATATCGTCAAATCTGTATACTTGGACTTTGATTTAGCTTTTCCAGTATTAGTAGCCATATTATAACTTCAACATTTGCAAAACAACCAGTTTTCACAACTTCATAACTCTGAATATTCTTGTAATTTTTGTCCAAAAGAATAAGGAATGCTGTCGCACAAGGTTAGCAGCTACAGTTGAAGTCGGAAGTTTACATACACTGAGGTTGGAGTCATTAAAACTAGTTTTTCAACCACTCCACCAATTTTTTTTTTTTATCAAACTATAGTTTTGGCAAGTCGGTTACGACTGCTTTGTGCATGACAAGTCATTTGTCCAACAATTGTTTACAGACAGATTATTTCACTTATAATTCACTGTATCACAATTCCAGTTGGTCAGAAGTTTACATGCCTTTAAACAGCTTGGAAAATTCCAGAAAATTATATCATGGCTTTAGAAGCTTCTGATAGCTTCTGGCTTTAGAAGCTTCTGAAGCTTCTGGTGTACCTGTGGATGTAGTTCAAGGCCTACCTTTAAACTCAGTGCCTCTTTGAATGACATCATGGGAAAATCTAAAGAAATTAGCCAATACCTCAGAAAAAATTGTAGACCTCCACAAGTCTGGTTCATCCTTGGGAGCAATTTCCAAACGCCTGAAGGTACCACATTCATCTGTTCAAACAATAGTACGCAAGTATAAACACAATGGGACCACGCAGTTATCATACCACTCAGGAAAGAGATGCGTTCTGTCTCCTAGAGAWGAACATACTTTGGTGCGAAAAGTGCAAATCAATCCCAGAACAACAGCAAAGGACCTTGTGAAGATGCTGGAGAAAACAGGTACAAAATTATCTATATCCACAGTAAAACGAGTCCTATATTGACATAACKTGAAAGGCCYCTCAGCAAGGAAGAAGCCACTGCTCCAAAACCGCCATAAAAAAGCCTGACTACGGTTTGCAACTGCACATGGGGACACAGATACTTTTTGGAGAAATGTCCTCTGGTCTGATGAAACAAAAATATAATTGTTTAGTCATAATGACCATCGTTATGTTTGGAGGACAAAGGAGGACGCTTGCAAGCCGAAGAACACCATCCCAACTGTGAAGCGTGGGTGTGGCAGCATCATGTTGTGGGGGTGCATTGCTGCAGGAGGGACTGGTGCACATCACAAAATAGATGGCATCATGAGGTGGAAAATTATGTGGATATATTGAAGCGACAGGCTTTAGGACAACAATCTCAAGGTATTGGAGTGGCCATCACAAAGCCTGACCTCAATCTTATAGAAAACGTGTGGGCAGAACTGAAAAAGCGTGTGCGAGCAAACCTGACTCATTTACACCAGCTCTGTCAGGAAGAATGGGCCATAATTCACCCAACTTATTGTGGGAAGCTTGTGGAAGGCTACCCGAAATGTTTGACCCAAAGTTAAACAATTTAATGGCAATGCTACCAAATACTAATTGAGTGAATGCAAACTTCTGACCCAATGGGAATGTGACAAAAGAAATAAAAGCTGAAATAAATCATTCTCTCTACTATTATTCTGACATTTCACATTCTTTAAATAAAGTGATGGTCCTAACTGACCTAAGACAGGGAATTTTTACTAGGATTAAATGTCAGGAATTGTGAAAAACTGAGTTTAAATGTATTTGGCTCAGGTGTATGTAAACTTCAGACTTCAACTGTACATTTTATGACAGATACATGGTTTCTCCAGTAAAGCTACTCCCGTAAAGCCCAGCTCATTGGCTATCTAGTTAGCTTTGGTTGACCCCGATTGGTGCTAATTTGACAAAGATATACTCGATAAAATGAAGATCTGCGGTGTCGCTCTCTGACCAAATTTGGTGTCCTATAACATATACTACACCCGTAATGATATAGTGAAGTCTGGTTACGTTCTAGGATCTCTGAGGAATACATACAAACGTGATTTGACTGGTTGAAACAACGTTTATGGTTAGACTTTCACAGATTCCCTTCTTTGCAAATTSAACTAGTGGAAATGCAAAATCGATCGTGCATGCTATACTGAACTTTAGTATATGAAAAATGATTTTATCTAACAAAACGACACTTCATGTTATCTCTGGGACCCTTTGGATGATAAATCAGAGCAAGATTTCAGAATGTAAGTACACATTTTGTCACGCCCTGACCTTAGTTCCTTTTTTATGTCTCTATTTTGGTTTGGTCAGGGCGTGAGTTGGGGTGGGAATTCTATGTTTTGTTCTATGTTTTGTATTTCTAGGTGTTTGGCCTGGTGTGGTTCTCAATCAGAGGCAGCTGTCTATCGTTGTCTCTGATTGAGAACCATACTTAGGTAGRCTCATTCCTACCTGTGCTTGGTGGGTAGTTGTTTCCTGTTGTGTGTCTGCACCAGCCAGAACTGTTTCAGTCGTTATTCTTTGTTATTTTTGTGTTCATTTAATAAATATGGACACGTACCACGCTGCACCTTGGTCCTCTCCTTCCAACAGCCGTTACACATTTCACCTTCAGAGGTGAATTGATCAAACTTATCYCGGTGAAAAAAGTGTTTTGTTGTTAGGAGCTCTCCTCAAACAATAGCATGGCATTTTTTCGCAGTAATAGCTACTGTAAATTGGATAGTGCAGTTATATAACAAGAATTTAAGACACTTATATGTACCAACAATGGTTGTTTCTCTCAAATCTGCGATCGTGACACAAGGATGCTGCATGATTTAATACTGTCCCGTTAACGGGACGCCCATCCCTAAGATTTAAGGACACACCTCATAGTTCCACCCCTCCATATTAGACAGGTAAATTGTCAAACCTGGGGTCAGGGATTGATAATGCCATTGAGCCAGTTTTTCCATGGAAAAATTGAAAACGAACGTACGTTTGACACTAGTCCCGCCTGAATGGGATGTCCCTCCTATCATTTAATTCGCTCTTATGACTATCCATCAACTCCTGTCACAGCCACAGACAAAGCACATGCCTGCAATCTTTACATCATTGCGCAGAGTGGATTCGTCACTCTAGCACATTAAAAGATTGATTCATAGCCAACTTTATCAAAGTAATCTAAAATGATTTAAAGATTTGAAACAAACCTATTTATGTTTAATATGAGATGAAAGGTGAGTTCCTAACGAGTTCAGGAAGCCAAGATAGAGCTGTGTGTGGGGGCAGACGTAAATCAGGACAGACCTTTAGAAATCATGCTCATTTTCTCTACCACTAAACACATAAGTAGTGTATTTATTTTACAGTTGTAAGGAAGGTGAAATCTTGTAGTCGTTTTATAATTTTATTATACTACACTGAACAAAAATATAAATGCAACATGCAACAATTTCAAAGATTTTACTGAGTTACAGTCAATTTAAATAAATAAATTAGCCCCTAATCTATGGATTCCACATGACTGGGAATACAGATGCATTTGTTGGTCACAGATACCGTAAATAAAGTTGGTACGTGGATCAGAAAACCAGTCAGTAGAGTTGATCAGGCTGTTGATTGTGGCCTGTGGAATATTGTCCCACTCTTCTTCAATGGCTATGCGAAGTTGCTGGATATTAGTGGGAACTGGAACGCGCTGTCGTACACGTCGAACCAGAGCATCCCAAACATGCTCAAAGGATGACATGTCTGGTGAGTATGCAGGCCATGGAATAACTGGGACATTTTCAGATTCCAGGAATTTTGGACAAATCTTTGCAACATGGGACCGTGCATTATCAGCTTGAAACATAAGGTGATGGCGGCGGATGAATGGCATGACAATGGGCATCAGGATCTCGTTACAGTATCTCTGTGTATTGAACTTGCCATCGATAAAATGCAATTGTGTTCGTTGTCTATAGCTTATTCCTGCCCATACCATAACCCCACCGCCACCATGAAGCACTCTGTTCACAATGTTGACGTCAGCAAACCGCTGGCATTGTGTTGTGTGACAAAACTGCACATTTAACAGTGGTCTTTTATTGTCCACAGCACAAGGTGCACTTGTGTAATGATCATGTTGTTTAATCAGCTTCTTGATATGCCACASCTGTCAGGTAGATGGATTATCTTGGCAAAGGAGAAATGCTCACTACCAGGGATGTAAACAAATTAGCTTTTTGTGCTTATGGTTCATTTCGGGGAACTTTTATTTCAGCTCATGAAACATGGGACCAACACTTCACATGTTGCCTTTATAATTTCGTTCAGTGTAGTTATTGTATACATTACATCTATAACATGTGAACATCTGGGCTGAGCAAACATTTAACAGAGAACACACAAAGCCCCTACTCCTCTCCGAATGCACCAGAAATCTGTGGATTATGTTACTGTACTTACATTGGAGAAAGACTGCCACTTAAATACTGCGGTCAGTTTGTAATACCTTGTGAATGAAATCAAAGTAAAGTGACTGGTGGGGCTCCACCAGGAGACTGACGTGAGATGAGTGGAGGCACCACACACACTTCAGGGAAGTGTCTGAAGCCTTCCCAGCTCCCCTGTCCCGATCCCTCAGATAGAGCCCATCTCCACTCTCGCCAATAACAACCATTGGATCTTAACTATAATGGCAAACAAGGAATAATAATGACTTGACGTCCTCTCCTCTCCATTTTACAGCAGGTTTGCAAGTCACAAAAATAGATACAATTACATTGTAGCGTCCCTCTTCAAGTCCACCTCCCAGTCCCCCCCCCCCACCACCACCTCCTTGCCAACCCTTACCCACCCACAATGTTGTTCTATGACAGTACAGTAAAGTGTCATACGTTGAGATGTGTCGGTCGCATCTTCCCATGGATGATGTGTTCGAGTCTCTCTTAATGAATCCCGTTCACAATGGAGCAGCTTGGAATCACATATTAGGTATGTCTGTGCTTGTCAGGGATTAACAATTGCTATAAGAATCCAGTGCATTGAACCGCCCACAGAGTCCCCCGGTCCATTGCCAGGAGCGAGGGTGTGATCTTCGTCCTCGCTAAATGAGATTAGGGCCAGTGCTATGACAGATGAGCCACCTCTGGCGCCAGCGCGGAGAGACAACGTCTTATCAACACCAAGGAACGGGAATAACACAATCATCTATGGATCCCCAATGTATAGTATATCTGTAGTGCCAAGCAGAGGCGGTATTGTCCTTGAAAGATGTACAGAGACACTCTGCTCGCCGGATAATGCAAGGGATTGGTGACTGAGATGATAGGGTTTATCACGGGCAAATAATAGTCTCTTCGTGAAGTCTTTATTGTCAAAATGCAGATGCGTAGACCAAACTAAGGAATTACCATAAGAGCCACACAATTCACTGGTTGGGAACTAAGTCGCTTTTCTCTTTAAGCCACTCACTCTGTTGGCTCAACCAATAGCAGGACAGTAGGCTTGTCCTGTGCTGTAGGGAGATGAATATTGGACGTGAGTCGACGTTAGTCAGGTTGTGCGAATCCCGTCTAGCTGCTCACTCTACCCACACTGCACCTGAGAGATTCAGCGACTCACCACACCAGCTGAAGAAGGTGACTCAACTTGCAACGTCTCCAGGGACCAGATATACTTTTTCCCTTTAGTTCTCTAACTGAGCATGAAGAAACTTATTGTAGAAAATAAGATTTGTTGGTCTATTTGGTGCTTTCRGACTTAGTTGCCTGAGAGTAAATAAATATAGTTTGTCTCTATTCTGGGCAGCTCCTCACACTATCTCACCCCAGCTTTAGCAGCTTACCACCTAATGCGCAACATTAATTATACAGATTCTCATTCTATTAAGTCGATTACAGCTTGGAGAAGAGCAGAAAAATGTGCTGCCATTTGGGTCGGGCAGAATACTCAAGCTGTTTCTCATTTGCAGTTACTTATCAAGATTAATATTCTATGCAAATGAGATGAGCTCCGATACACCCACTCTGAAAGCATACCTCCAGAAATAATCACAACACAGCCTTATGATTTATCTTAAAAGGTCCAAAGCAGCCGTTTTTATCTCAATTTCTGGGTAACATTGAAGTGCCTTATTGTTTTCAATTAAAATTGTAAAAAAAAAWTACAAAAATAGCTTCTTAGCTTAATGTAATTTCTCAAGCATGAATTTTGCTAGGACTGTCTGGGAGTGGTCTGAGAGAGGGGCCTAATTGGAGGAGCCTAATTGGAGTGATGTGTAACCTGAAAACTAGCTGTTATTGCCAGAGAGGAGGGCAAACTCCTTTTGTTATTGGTCTATTAACTTGTGACATCACCAAAAAAGCCCCACCATCCCAAACAGCTAATCATCATCATTTTCAAAATGTCACAGTATTATTCCAAAATCACTTTTTTGACTGGGGCTTTAAGGAGAACACGCCGTACCAAAGATGCAACATGACAAGTGAAAAACACTACATTGCCAGTGACTCCCTAAAATGAGTAGGCCTATTTTATAACGTGACTTGGGATGTGATACAGGAGTTTGTTGTTGCCATGTTCCAAATATGTTTACTACACAATGTTTGACTTTAAAGACCATCTCATGTGTGTTTATGAAATACCTTCACTATCCCATGTGGCCTAGAAGAGTTGGGCCACTGTTATTATTGGACACCTTAATTGTTTTTTTTCTGTGGGCCTCAGGCCAATAACATTGATGATGAGGCACATGCATTTGAGCTAAGATACACACAAGCACATACGGAGACACTCATACAAAAATGCATGTGTACTCAAGAGGATATATCGCACAGATGTGCTCCGTTTTCCCGTATATCCAAGAAGCACATAATTACTTTCAAAACCATGATTGTAGGTAGGCCTAGATAATAGTCCAATTTCACAAATAGAAGTATAGTTATGAAATTGTTTATTTGGATGCMTGCAGGTCTTTCAGGACTAGGGTATGGATACACCCAGATAAAGCACCATTGCAAAAGGTACATTCACTTAGAAGTTTAAAACATCAGTAACTTAGTGTAATCCTTAAGGGAAGCAATGAACGTGGAATCTGAAGAGGTTCAATGTCGAAGATTGACTAGTGTCATGCATTCCCGCTCCAACCTGGCATTGCTAATCCAAACCTGTTCAGAATGGCAGTGCTACAAAGTTCACATGTCAAGCATTCATCTAGTGTGCCTGTCATTCCTACTGGTCCTGTTGCCAAAATGTAACACATCCACAACAGCATTTTGTTGTGATGCTGCTTCTTTCCAGGTGCCCTCTGCCCAAACCGTCATATACATGTCAATTGTGGTGAATTGTGTTCTGTCGCCCTGAAGGTTCCCACAGGAGAAGCCAGCTGAGGTATAATCACTTCCTATTCATAACGTGCAGGCAAGTATTAGACGGTTTCTGTTAAGCACTCGCTCATAGATAATATTGCCATGGCTCTTTGGGTTTGAAGGAAACGCTGCAATGTGTGATTATTATGCCTACAGAACTATGTAATAGAATTACTCGTATTCATGATTTTCACCGACAAAACAATCAGCCTGAATGGAAGACCTAATTTATGTTGCATGATTTAACAAGTAGCTTCTCAATATGCACAATTATTGCTATGTGTATAGTGTGATCAGTATTATTGTTTGAACAAGATTTTGACTGATTTTGACTATAATTACAATTATAATACTAATATGTTGTGGAGCCTTGTTACAGTCTATCACAGCTAATTGTTTCATTAAACGAAAAAAATTCAATTTTGAATAACCCAGGTATCTATTGTGTACCAACGAAACAAACAAAACATTATCTCATTAACAACAACAAAAACTTGTTGGAATGTAATTGGTATTTTATTCTCAAACAAAATACATTGCTACAAAACAAGGATAACATCTTAAAGAAACACTCCAGTGGAATGTTTTAGCAGAAGGTGACAGTGTAATGATCCAACTGAGTAGCACATTCATCTATTTCGAACTGCATACAGTCAGTGTGCCCACAGGACTGAATATGTTTGGAACGCTAGCCGGTGAATGATTGCTAAGTGGAGCTTTATTGGGACAAGGAGGTAGATGGGGTATGTATGAGGGATGTATCCTCTAGGACCCTCAAACTTAACTCCGTACCTCATAGGGTAAGAGTTGAATACCTTTGCTTTAGGATATAATCCAACATTACAGCTCTGTCACTCGGCAGCAGTGGAGGAACGGGAGAGGTGAGGTGCTGTAACAGAGAAACTGGGCTAGGACCAGGACAGTGGCAGGATAGTGTGGGGGTGGGTGAAAGATGTGCTGCTACATTTATTTCTTACAAATGACTGAAATATGGAGGGATATATGGTATGCAGCTATTGCCTAAGTCTCTTGTRATATGTATCATTGACATGTATTGTAATGAAGCCAATGGGCAACGGACCAAAGCCTGTATAGTCTTATGGGTGCTTTCATGTATGGCAGCCATACCTCCCAAACTTTTTATTTTAACCGTGGCACACCTTGATGGGATAAGGCATTCTGTGGCACACCTAAAATGTCCCAATTAATACATTTTGTGTTAATAACCTACATGTCATCAGATCCTACTGCAAATCATCTATTTTCTGTGAAATTTTTTAAAATAMATTATTTGAAATATTTGTATAGTTCCTTTTACTCATGATTAATTTGTGTGTGCCCCTTTAAGAGCATCCTGTGAATCGAGCTGAGCTTAGGTGAAATAGGTATTTAGTTTCAAACGGTTTGGGCAAAAAGACGAACTACGGACACAAAGCCATGCTCCATTTGTTTATATGGCAAAGGCTTTGGTACAGCTACGCCTAATTAGACTTCTCTTGCCTGTGCTAACTATTATTATATATTACAGTATATACACTGAGTATACCAAAACTTTAGGAACACCTTCCAAATATTGAGTTGCCCTTTTGCCCTCAATTCGTTGGGGCAAGAACTCTACAAGGTGTCGAAAGCGTTCCACAGGGATGCTGGCCCATGTTGACTCCAGTGCTTCCAACAGTTGTGTCAAATTGGCTGTCCTTTGGGTGGTGGACCATTCTTGATACACACGGGAAACTGTTGAGTGTGTGAAATCCAGCAGCGCTACAGTTCTTGAAACAAACCGGTGTGCCGGGCACCTACAACCATTACCCCTTTCAAAGGCACTTACATTTTTAGTCTTGCCCATTCACCCTCTGAATGGCACACATACCCAATCCATGTCTCAATTGTCTCAAGGCTTAAAAATCCTTCTTTAACCCGTCTCCTCCCCTTCATCTACACTGATTCAGCGGATGTAAAAGGGACACCAATAAGGGGTCAAAGCTTTCACCTGGTCAGTCTGTCATGGAAAGAGCAGGTGTTCATAATGTTTTGTATACTAAGTGTACATTATTAAATATTATACTTCGCCCACAGGAGAAGTATAATGATACAAATGACTTTGCTCGTGATGCGTGTCCCTCAAATGACACAACTATAACAGCCTGAGCGCACCAGATTTGGAACAGTGATACAGATGTAACCATGTGCCATTCAATGTATTATATGAGCGACACTGGTGCTACCAAGTCAACATTTCATGTGCATTCCACGTTTATAAGTGAGTGTTCCCAAAAATAATAGAGATTAGGAAAAGTTTCGCGGCACACCTGAGAGTTCCTCACTGCCATAGACCTATAGCATATACCATACATATATATATACCATAGAATCCTTTACAGTCTCTGCCAATGTTTTAGCCTCCCAGGTGACTTTGTTTTATTTTTTCTCACCTTAATTTGATCTCTATAAATAACATTTTTAATGTTGATTTCATGTGATATGAAGAATGAGAGCATCAGGGGAGTAGACTGAAGTTCAGTACACTCAAGTCTTCTCAGGGATATTCTATGTTAAGAAAAGTGTGATTGGTTTACATTTGGTGCTGAACCATTGTAACCTCCTTCACAGTCTTACTGCCTGTAGCCAAAATGTCAGTGTCCTTTAATTACTTATTAGTTCCAGTAGATTTAAACAGAATGCTGTGCACCCGCTAAATGGAGAATGTGTGTCTGCTCTGCTTAGGGTATCTGGCTGCACCAGTGTGTTTGAACTCTGTCGTGATAGAATGGGTGTCTGAGCCCCAGGCTACCCGAGTCTATCAAGGCACAAGGCGAGACCCAAATGCAGACACAGGAGGCAGATGGTTGGAGTCTTACAATGTTTATTAATCCAAAGGAGTAGAAAAGAGAATTGTCGTGGACAGGCAAAAAGGTCAAAACCAGATTAGAGTCCAGGAGGTACAGAGTGGCAGACAGGCTCATGGTCAAGGCAGGCAGAATGGTAAGGCAGGTGGGTACAAAGTCCAGAAACKGMCAAGGGTCAAAACCAGGAGGACTAGAAAAAGGAGAAATGCAAAAAGCAGGAGAACGGGAAAACCGCTTGTTGTCTTGGAAACATACAAGACAAACTGGCACAGAGAGACAGGAAACACAGGGATGAATACACTGGGGAAAATAAGTGACACCTGGAGGGGGTGGAGACAGTAACGAGGACAGGTGAAACCGATCAGTGTGTGACAGAGTCCCTGAAACATGTATAGCTAATTACTGAGGTAGACATTGTAAAAATGAGGAGAACACTGAATACTGAATAAATGATGAACAGTGACATTGCAAAATCAACAATGAACAGTCAACGAATAACACTATAAAAATGCAGTACCGACAAATGTGTTAAATGTACAACTTAAATGTTAAATGTACATCTTCTCAGGAAACATAATTAAGCTTCAGGATGCTAAATTTAGTTTTAAAGTCATGCCCCTATTATAAAAATCCCCACTGTGTCTCCGTCAAGTAATGTAGGCGTGTTAATTTGAGTTCCTACAGCAGACTATCATTGAAGCAGCACAGCCAAACACGTCAGCTAATAGAAGAGGACGTTTCTAGAAGAGGAAGCTGTAACCAAGGTGAAATAAAGACATTAGCGCCTAAGACCCCTGACACAAATTCAACATTTAATTACCATAGTCATTCAAGGTTGAATATCTATTTTTAAGACGGGGAATAAAGAAAGTGAACAAATATGCTTCGTTTTTTTGCAATATGTTAGAAGTACTATAAATCATTACTACGGGCTCCAGTGGATGTTGGGTTTGTTTGTTTTTGACAGAAGATTCCTTTTAAACACAAGATCGATGTAGGCCTGTGTGGGCAAAGAAAGCAGYAGAAAGAGTTTGATCAATGTTTTTGGCTCTGACGGGTTTGCACTACAAAATAAAAACATAGAGGATGTTCCATTGTCTCTCCAAGTTTCGGTGTATTCACTTTCTCATAAAGGCCCCCAGTACCTTACTTTACCTTACTTATCTAGGAATAATTTAAAAAACATACCACAGTTCCCCCCTCTATTGTTTGATGATATATGAACAGAGAAACACATTTGTCTCCTCTATCTGGCCAGTCTGAGAGTAGGTGCACATAATATCCTTACGCAGAGTCTACTATTCCGGTCCAACCATCACCTCCAACCCTCTCTCKATCCACAAAGCTAGAGGTGAGCGAAAACACTGCTAGTTGAACCATGTTAGCCCCTGTGTCTGTGGAGCGCAGCCACAACATCCCATTTAAATCTATAAAAATCTCTAAAGTATTACACTCAGGGTGAACAGAGTTAGGTGGAGGAACTCTAACCTTATGTCCCATTCACAATTCTGTCAACTCCACCAGACAAAAAGTGAAGCTCTCCTGTATGCTATAAGTGGTTCTCTGATCTTGCCCCGTCTGTGAAACAATCTGTTCAGATTGCTTTTAGTGCAGTTTTGAGAGGCAGCCAGTTCAGGTGCGAGCCGGAGCCGGACGGCAACTCTGTGTGAAAAGTGGGCAGAAATATATATTTAATCCGCCTGTAAAGATCTTGCCGTGAACCCGCCAGAACCGTGCAAGTGGCTTTGTAATGTGTCTAAGGCTAGAGACCTCCATTTCAGAGCTCTCCATTATGTAACAGGGCAACATTGAGATGTGTGTCCGGGCGAGCCGCTTGCTATGTCCTTTACTGATGATATGACTCCTCCGTTACAATTATGCTTGAGAATGTGCATCGGCCACGCTTGGGACAGTGTGTTGAAAGCGGAGAGGAGGAGGGAGGAGAGCAGAGGAATTAAAAATCACCCACTCAGTCGCTCCTCCAGAGGTTGGGTTAGAGTAACTGGCCTCTCCTTGAAAACCTTCTGCATAAAAGTGTGCCGAGCAATTTCCCGAAGACAGCAAAGCTCTAGCTAGTAATGACACTACGTCTTAGGCGGGAGAGGATATTTCATCAAGACTCAACACTAAAGTTTCCTTTAGCAGTCATTATTTCCATTTGTTTGAGTTGGCAACACAAGACGACTCCCTGAAAGGATTCCTCCTAATCAGAGTTGGTGATGCTTCAGCAACAACAAAAAATATGCAACCGAGATATTGATTCATTTAGAGAATTGTCTCGCCTGGAAGGAAATAGCTTTTTAATTCCATTTCAATTCCAGGATGAAGTCAAGCTTCTTGAGTACAGTTCTGTTTTATTGTTATGTATCTGAACATCAAAGAGTCGATGGCTTGATCACATTATACGCCTCAGCAACAGTGACATTAAACAACATTATACTGTCGGCACAGCTCAGAGTGAAATTGCCTTAGTCCTGTAAATGTGAATGTGAATAATCTTCCCTTGTTTAAAGTATTGCATAATGTCATAGGCAGGCTCACAGAGGATCATTATTGCCCCTGTCTTCACCTTTTGTAACGAGAAGATAATGATGTTGCAGGAGGTTTCTTTGTTGTACTGTTGTTTTGTTGCAAGAAACTATCAGTGCCAGAATTTGAGGAATAAAATCAGTGTAGGCAGGTTGGAAAGGCTTTGATATCACATGGTGAGTCTTAATGGATGAGTGTTTGTGTCTCTGTGTGTGTGGTTCATGCTTTCACCACCTTTCTCCTCAACCACCCCATTAGTCTGAATCTACAGTTGTAGCATTCACTTAATAATTTGCTCTTCGCTCTGCAACTAAGCTACAGTATCTCCCCGTCTCTCCTGAAAGGCTACACCATTAGTGGTGGAGCGCAGGAGAGTGTCCACACGGATCAAAGGGGAACCAAATAGCCATAACAACAAGCTCTCTTGTACAGAGGACACAGTTGATACAGTAACACATGCCGCATTTTAGTTTTCATCAATGTTATTCCAATGGATATGTCTCATATTGCATTGCATGTAAATATGACAGCAAAAACACAAAATCAAAATCCTTAATTTTGGTCTTTCATTTAGTAACCTAACAGCTGTATAATGTTGAGGACTGCCAAATCAGTTTAACATGTCCTTTTCCCATATACAGTACATCCTCTGTAGATCGAGAGAGGGAAGCAGGGCTTCCGTGGTTCGTTTGTTGCTTCGTTATGCGTGGGGCCAGTTAATTACAGACGTCCGTGTGCCATTATTCCTACCCTCAATAAAGGTTTTAATGAAGTAATCAGTCCAGGCTTTCATCTCTGGCCCCTGACACTCGTTCAGACTTATGGGCTGAAGGAAAATGACAGTGACCTTTCCTGTGAGATGATTAGCCTTTTATGGACTCACCTTTCAGCCAAGATATCGTCCTCACCGGCACTCTCCCTTGTTGGAGACACATCTGAGAGGATCCGGTAACACCTCGGTCTAGCAGTCATGTTCAGACGATTTTGTTGTCATTAGTACCTTGTATCTACCACTACCACAGACTTACATAGTGAGTTCCTAGGCTTTTCAGCTCGGACAAGATGGGCTAGAGTAAACAACAGAATGTCAGATCACCAGAGAGGGATTTTTATATAAACAAAACAAGTTTGCATTACAACTTGACCTCTTAAAAATGTCTATTTCAAAACTGAAGGGAAAAAAACCACTAAGAAATATGCATCATGCTTCGMAGAAATGGAATAGTGTGTAATTGTATTTGGTGACAATTTTCCATTATTATTATACACTGCAATACTTTTTTAAAGCTTGTCTGCACATACCATGCCAGGCAATTAACAAAATAAATTGACAGTAACCCCATTGAAGTAGATTGTTGTTGCCATGGTTGTTGCATTCTAAGTGATGTGCGCAGTCAATTAATGTACAAATGAATAGACCATACTAGCATAAAGATGCATACATGTTTGTCTGTAAAGAGTTAGTTCACCTCCCCTTGATAAATGACCATCTCGTTAATTGGGTTGTTGTAAACAAGTCGAGACTAATTAGAAAGGTCTGTGTCACCATGGAGACTGAACTCTGCACCCGCTCCATAATACCCACGTTTTGTAAAATGTGTGACCAACATGCTTGATTCGGTCCCTTGTAGCAACATTTGAAAGGGTGTTTTTTTTTACATTGGATAAAAGTAAAGACTCAAATCTAGAAAATGGTATATCAAACACTACAGTTGAGAAACAATGGGAAAGTAATTCTGCTTTGAAAGTTAATAAACTTTTAACCTCACTCCTTGAATGTTTTGGTACACCTCTGGAGAGCTCTTTTTTGTCTACACTCATTCTGCATCGTTCACACCCTCTTTAGCTTTAGCCCCACCCAGCTCTTTAAGGATTCACATGTGAGGCTATGTACTAAACAATCAAAGATTTGATTAGGGTAGGGAGTAGTGTTGATCCGAACGTTCTGACCTCACAACGGCAGTCAATAACCCAAACTAACTAGATAACGTTGGCTAGCTTGCAAGCTACTTCCAGACACAAATGAGGGAACAGCCTCACTCTGACCATTTGACTCACCCTAGCAGAGCTGGTTAAGCTGTTTTTATGTTATCTAAAACATTGGTGACTGCAACTATGCTGCTGGCTACAAATGTAATTACGTTTTTCTACCAACATTTACTGACACCGGCCATATTCAACAGGTGTTGAGCGTTCATGAGTTTGTCAGTTATTCTGCGCTCTGGCACTCTCAGACGAGTGCTCTGAAATCAGAGAACATTCTATTGAAAGGGTTACTTACATATTGGAGACTTATGTTTAGACAAGTAGCTAGCTAAACCATAATCCCAACTCATAACGTTACTACCCTGCATGAATCTGCAGGTAGCTAACCAACCAGGTTAAATGTTAGCTAGCTAGTATTAATGTGTTCAGTCCTCTGAAAACATCAAGGATTACTCTACAGCATTCGTAATGTGACATTCATACATTGTCTTGTGGATTGTGATAGGACAAATGGCCACATAATATTTATAGTGTGAAACTTTAATGTTACGTTCTGTGATGAAGCTCCATTACTTCAACACTGTATAGTAAGGTCAGAAATAAGGTCAAACATAACAACAAGCTGAGAGAAATAGCTAGGTTCAAATAATAATTCATTTTCCATTACAACAAATACATTCATCATAACACTCCAAACAAATCCATTCCTTGGCATGCCAGACCATTCTCGGTGGCGGTACGGGCTTCAAAGCTCTAATTTTCTCTGAAGCAATCAAAAGTGGAGTTGGTTAGTTGGGAGACATCACAGAGATCTTATCTTTAATTACACCAGATTCATTCTCATCTAACTACCATCCAGGCTCTGCAGCACGCCTCTGTCTGCATCCCAGTCAGACAATAGCTTTCAGTCTGTCTTTATTACATATGGGTGAGATCTGGCCCTGATGCCCTCCCTCCCCACCGTATGTAATAAATAGGAACAGGAGGCTTTGGTCTCATCAGTACAATGATGTAATAATCACCCAACCCCTGGCTATGTCCACATTCTCAACTTATTTAGCTATGTCCTGATTCCTAGTTCCTAGATCACCTTAACTGATATGACTTGACTGCTAGAATGAAGGGACGCAATGAGGGGTGGTTTGTGGCAGTACCTCTGCTAGCGACCAGGTCCTTCCAGACAATTGGTTATGAAGGAGAGCAGACATAGATTGGAAGCTATAAAAAAGATCTGTAACATGACCTCTGTTGTCCCGGAGAAGGAATATGGGTGTTATGCAACTGAGGAGGTATCATTCAGTGCTGCACTAGGCCACACACTAGCCAAGGACCGGAGATTTGTACAGCCACCACCTGTCCCATTCTCTAGCAACCTGCAGGACATGCTCTAGATAAGGTCTACTTGAACAAAGCAAACACACCAAAGATTGCATTTGAATACCAAATCACATTGGTCACATACAGATGAAGTATGAAGTTTACATACACCTTAGCCAAATAGATTGAAACTCAGTTTTTCACAATTCCTGACATTTAATCCTAGCAAAAAATTCCCTGTCTTAGGTCAGTTAGGATCAACACTTTATTTTAAGAATGTGAAATGTTAGAATAATAGTAGAGAGAATTATTTATTTCAGCTGTTATTTATTTCATTACATTCCCAGTGGGTCAGAAGTTTGCATACACACAATTAGTATTTGGTAGCATTGCCTTTAAATTGTTTAACTTGGGTCAAACATTTCAGGTAGCCTTCCACAAGCTTCCCACAATAAGTTGGGTGAATTTTGGCCCATTCCTCCTGACAGAGCTGGTGTAACTGAGTCAGGTTTGTAGGCCTCCTTGCTCGCACATGCTTTTTCAGTTCTGCCCACAAATGTTCTATAGGTTTGAGGTCAGGCTTTGTGATGGCCACTCCAAAACCTTGACTTTGTTGTCCTTNTCCTTGCTCGCACATGCTTTTTCAGTTCTGCCCACAAATGTTCTATAGGTTTGAGGTCAGGCTTTGTGATGGCCACTCCAATACCTTGACTTTGTTGTTCTTAAGCCATTTTGCCAAAACTTTGAAAGTATGCTTGGGGTCATTGTTCATTTGGAAGACCCATTTGTGACCAAGCTTTAACTTCCTGACTGATGTCTTGAGATGTTGCTTCAATATATCCACATAATTTTCCTGCCTCATGATGCCATCTATTTTGTGAAGTGCACCAGCCCCTCCTGCAGCAAAGCACCCCCACAACATGATGCTGCCACCCCCGTGCTTTGCGGTTGGGATGGTGTTCTTCGGCTTGCAAGCCTCTCCCTTTTTCCTCCAAACATAAAGATGGTCATTATGGCCAACCAGTTCTATTTTTGTTTCATCAGACCAGAGGACATTTCTCATAAAAGTAAAATTTTTGTCCTCGTGTGCAGTTGCAAACCGTAGTCTGGCTTATTAATGGCGGTTCTCGAGCAGTGGCTTCATCCTTGCTGAGCGGCCTTTCAGGTTATGTCGATATAGGACTCGTTTTACTGTGGATATAGATACTTTTGTACCTGTTTCCTCCAGGATCTTCACAAGGTCCTTTGCTGTTGTTCTGGGATTGATTTGCACTTTTCGCACCAAAGTTTGTTCATCTCTAGGAGACAGAACGTTTCTCCTTCCTGAGCGGTATGACGGCTGTGTGGTCCCATGGTGTTTATACTTGCATACTATTGTTTGAACAGATGAACGTGGTACCTTCAGGCGTTTGGAAATTGCTCTCAATGATAAACCAGACTTGTGGAGGTCTACAAGTTTTTTTCTGAGGTCTTGGCTGATTTCTTTTGATTTTCCCATGATGTCAAGCAAAGAGGCACTGAGTTTGAAGGTAGGCCTTGAAATACATCCACAGGTACACCTCCAATTGACTCAAATGATATCAGAAGCTTCTAAAGCCACAACATAATTTTCTGGAATGTTCCAAGCTGTTGAAAGGCACAGTCAACTTAGTGTATGTAAACCTCTGACCCACTGGAATTATGATCAAGTGAAATAATCTGTCTGTAAACAATTGTTGGAAAAATTACTTGTGTCATGCACAAAGTAGATGTCCTAACCGACTTGCCAAAACTATAGTTTGTTAAAAGAAATTTGTGGAGTGGTTGAAAAGCGAATTTTAATGACTCCAACCTAAGTGTATGTAATCTTCAACTGTACACATATTTAGCAGATGTTATTTTGGGTGTAGCGAAGTGCTTGTGTTCCTAGCTCCAGCAGTGCAGTGATATCTAACAATTCACAACAATACACATGGTCTAAAATGTAAAATAATAGAATAAAGAAATATAGAAATATTAGGACGAGCAATATTCGGAGTGGCATTGACTAAAATACAGTAGAATACAGTATATACATATGAAATGAGTAAAGCAGTATGTAAACATTATGCTAGAGAGGGATCAAATAATGAGGATTGCCAATTATGTGTATAGCACTGCAAATACAGCCCTGGCTTCCTAAGGAGAGGATGGGATCTGAAAATCTATTTTCCCTCTCTCCCCCGGCTACACAGAGCTACACCCCGGTGAGAATCCACAAGTGGAAGAGAAATCCAAAGTGCAATCAAGCAAAGCAGAATAGAGGAGACTGCGGTGCAGGGAAGCAAACATCTTGCATGCGTGAAGGGGAGAAGGGCATTGGATAGCAGAAAGGGATAGAGGGAAGATGGAGCGAGAGGGAGACTGAGGGCTGAGGTTAGATCACCAAAATGATTGCAGATTAAACGATAGAAGACTGTCACTTGAAGATGGATATTGTGTCTGTTTCAATGAATACACACAAATAGGGTCCAACCTGGTTCCTATTGAAAGGAAGAAATGATCTCAAGTAGAGATCACCTTTTAATATACTGTAGATAAAGCAGAAGTTATGAAGATGGTACATTCATTTGAAATGGTGAAGGAAAGTCATTCAATTTTTAGTGCCATTCCACCACCCACTATTCAATGTTTATACTGACGGTGTTGAATGAATCACTACAAGTGACACTAAATCGCCTTCATTTTGAGCAAGTGTCGTGGAGACTTTTACATTTCCTGGAGCGCTTTGAGTGTGCTGAGTTTTATGTGGGTTTTTTCCCCCCAGCCTTTGAAGGTAATGAGTTAATTACCACCATCATTAGCTCAAAACTGCTCAAAGGTTTTCAGAATCATTAAAACTGAAGTGGAAAATCTGTGATATACCATATAATTACCTTAATTTAAATCAATGTGTGCAGCAGAAAGGGTCCACAATATCAGTAGGTTATTGGTATGTACACGCTCTGCATCCTTAGCAGGTGGGGTCAAAGGTCAGTGAACTTTAGATTCTCCCTCTGACACTCAGTCTACAGTGCTGCTTCCCTACTCTGGATGGGATAACACAGCCCAAAAACCCAACCAGTAGGTAGGCATTCCTATTAACACTGTAAAAACAAGAAAGTCTCAAAACATCATGATTGTGTAATGAAACCATGAAAAGTAGTGCACCTAACCTGAGATCGGGTATTAGGAGGGTGTTTGAATGTAAACCCGATATCAGTGTTCTGATACACAGAATGGATTTTTAAACAGAAATAAAGTACTCTGAAACACTCCAAAAAATGTATATTTATTTATTCAGTTAAGTTGACTGAGAACACTTTCTCATTTACAGCAACGACCTGGGGAATAGTTACAGGGGAAAGGAGGGGGGATGAACGAGCCAATTGTAAGCTGGGGATGATTAGGTGACCGTGATGGTATGAGGGACAGACTGGGAATTTAGCCAGGACACCGGGGTTAACACCCCTACTCTTACAATAAATGCCATGGGATCTTTAGCGACCACAGAGAGTCAGGACACCCGTTTACCGTTCCATCCAAAAAACAACAACCTACACAGGGCAATGTCCCCAATCACTGCACTGGGGGAATGATTGGGGACATTTTCTTTTTTTTTTGACCAGTGGAAAGGGTGCCTCCTACTGGCCCTCCTACACCACTTCCAACAGCATCTGGTCTCCCATCAAGGGACCAACACTGCTTAGCTTCAGGAGCAAGCCAGCAGTGGGATGCAGAGTGGTATGCTGCTGGCAATGTAGTTCTTTYACCTGAATATTGGTGTTTATAAGATAATGTTATGAAAACACTTTTTGGGGTTTCAGTGCATGTACAAGGCGGCATCAAACACAAACACTGTGTTTCTCATACAATGAATGGTATAGAAATGGTTAGTAGCCTTAATATTGATTGAGCTATAGAATGAGTATTGATTGATCAATATTTTGTTGTCTAATTGTTTTTACAATGCTTTATTTCGATCTGTTTTTCCTCTCAATATGTGTCATTTCATAACTGTCTAAATAAAGTGTTTAAAATACCCCCAAAATATACAGTACCAGTCAAAAGTTTGGACACACTACTAAAGCACACCAATAATAAGAAGATACTTGCTTGGGCCAAGAAACACGAGCAATGGACTTTAGACCAGTGGAAATCTGTCCTTTGGTCTGATGAGTCCAAATTTGAGATTTTTGGTTCCAACCGCCGTGTATTTGTGAGACGCAGAATAAGTGAATGGATGATGTCCGCATGTGTGGTTCCCACCATAAAACATGGGAGATGGAGGTGTGATGGTGCATTGCTGGTGACACTGTCTGTGATTTATTTCAGGCACAAATTTCAGGCACACTTAACCAGCATGTCTACACACAGCATTATGCAGCGATACGCCATCCCATCTGGCTTGCGCTTAGTGGGACTATCATTTGTTTTTCAACAGGACAGGCTGTGTAAGTGCTATTTGATGAAGAAGGAGAGTGATGGAGTGCTGCATCAGATGACCTGCTCAGCATATGTGGGAACTCCTTCAAGACTGTTGGAAAAGCATTCCTCATGAAGCTGGTTGAGAGAATGCCAAGATTGTGAAAAGCTGTCATCAAGGCAAAGGGTGGCTACTTTGAAGAATCTCAAATATAACATATATTTTGATTTGTTGAACACATTTTTGGTTACTAAATGATTCCATATGTGTTATTTCATAGGTTTTGATGTGTTCACTATGTACAATGTAGTAAATAGTAAAAACATAGAAAACCCTTGAATGAGTAGGTGTGTCCAAACTTTTGACTGGTACTGTATAAATTTTTTTACAAAAATATATATGAGGGATTGGACATTTTGTTAATTTCATTTTACCAAAATATAGCATTGTTCATGAGGATAACCAAAGAGAGATAACTCATTGMAAGTCTTTGGTTTTAATCACCTTGTATTTCCAATCTTACCACGTGACTGTTTTTAGAGGATTGTGGGAAATGTAAAATGTTCAGTCTTTATGACTGAGTGTGTACACTTATTATGAAATTATTAACGGGGCACCACTTGCTATAAGTCAGCAAGAAACTATAAATAGTTAAAATTACAATGGTTCATTTATCATTCTGAAAGCAATTCAGTTCATAAAATGATATGGCAATGCATTCTTGGAGACAGTAGATATTTTACAAAAAGAAAGAAGATTTATTTAGAAATAACCAGAGTAAAGCAATGAATGTACAGGAMAAATTAATAATGGAGATTGTGATGGAAAAAGGAGGCACTAATTTGATAGGCTATAGAATCAGTCAAAAACAGAGAATAGGGATTAAAGGACCCAAAATTGAACAAACAGTTATTCTGGATTTTTCAGAACGAAATAAGGCAGGGATTATAGGAGTAATATAGATAGTAATAATAAAAGTAAGATACATGCTCACATTAAAAATTGGGAAAAGATAGTTGAAATCGCATTGGATACCTCTCATGTACAGTTTATCCTGTCTGGAAACAAAGGTCAGATGTCCAGTATCTCAAGGTTCCCAATGGGGGTAGTCTATTCCTTCACTCTGCGGACCAACTCATCCCAAACCATCTCAATTGGGTTGAGGTCGGGTGATTGTAGAGGCCAGGACAACTGACGCAGCACTCCATCACTCTCTTTCTTCGTCAAATAGCACTTACACAGCCTGGAGGTGTGTTGGGTCATTGTCCTGTTAAAAAACAAATGATAGTCTCATTAAGCACAAACCAGATGAGATGTCGTATTGCTGCATAATGCTGTGGTAGCCACGCTGGTTAAGTGTGCCTTGAATTCTGAATAAATAACAGACAGTGTCACCAGCAAAGCACCCCCGCACCATCACACCTCCTCCTCTATGCTTCACGGTGGGAACCACACATGCGGAGATCATCCATTCACGTTCTCTGCGTCTCACAAAGACACAGTGGTTGGAACCAATAATCTCAAATTTGGACTCATCAGACCAAAGGACAGATTTCCACTGGTCTAATGTCCATCGCTCGTGTTTCTTGGCCCATGCAAGTATCTTATTTTTTTTGGTGTCCTTTAGTTTTGTTTCTTTGCATCAAGGCATAAAAGCCTGATTCACACAGTCTCCTCTGAACAGTTGATGTTGAGATGTGTCTGTTACTTGAACTCTATGAAACATTTATTTGGGCTGCAATCTGATGTGCAGTTAACTCTAATGAACTTATTCTCTATAGCAGAGGTAACTCTGGGTCTTCCTTTCCTGTGGCGGTCCTCATGAGAGCCAGTTTCATCATAGTGCTTGATGGGTTTTGCGAAAATACTTGAAGAAACTTTCAAAGTTCTCCCTATTGACTGACCTTCATGTCTTAAAAGTTCATTTGTGGAATTTCTTTCCTTTGAGCAAATCAGTTGTTGTGACAAGGTAGGGGTGGTATACAGAAGATAGCCCTGTTTGGTAAAAGACCAAAAGTCCATATTATGGCAAGAACAGCTCAAATAAGCTAAGGGAAACGACAGTCCATCACGACTTTAAAATTGAAATGCATTCCATGAAGCTGTTTGAGAGAATGCCAAGTGTGCAAAGCTGTCATCAAGGCAAAGGGTGTCAACTTTGAAGAATCTCAAATATAACATATATTTTGATTTGTTGAACACATTTTTGGTTACTAAATGATTCCATATGTGTTATTTCATAGGTTTTGATGTCTTCACTACTATTCTACAATGTAGAAAATATAAAAAATATTTTAAAAAACTTGAATGAGTAGGTGTGTCCAAACGTCTCACTGATACTGTACATCAACACTTTAACCATGTCATTTTCAGTCCATTTACACTGTTTGCTTGAGGAAATAAGAGTGTTGGAGTCACTTTTGCGTGAAGTTTATTGTTCTCCAAGGGAGAAATTCCTTGACCCGAGGCGTTGTCATCCTCAGTATTCATTGAGACCCTGCTGTGTCCATGTCTCCGGCAGACCGTCTGAGCACTATTTGGTTAAACTGGCCACCCTTGAGCTGGTAGGAGGATATTTGATGTACAGTAGACTAAAGGTGTAAACCTAGGCATTGAGTGATGATGAGAGAGATATTGTCTCTAYAAACATCATTGAAACCAGGTGATGTCATCGCATGTGTGGGTGGTGGAACTGAAAGGTTGGATAAGGTATAATGAGCAGGGCTAGAGGCTTTACAGTGAAATAAGCCAATAAACACTAACCAGAACAGCAATGGACAAGGCATATTGACATTAAGGAGAGGCATGCTTAGCCGAGTGATCATAKGGGTCCAGTGAGTAGTGAGYTTGGTTGGGGTCACGGCGATTCAGACAGCTAGCCGGGCCATGGGTAGCAAGCTGGCAGAGGATGGAGGTCTGTTTTTAGCCACCTCGTGCGTTTCCGTCGGTAGATTAGTGGGCTTCCGTGTGGTAGAGGGGACCAATCCAATTGGCAAAATAGATATAGGTATAGTGGCTCAAGATAATAGTCCGATAGACCTATTCAGATAGCAGCCGATAAGACAGCTAACGATTAGTGGGCCGCAGATGGGCGTTCAGGTAACGTCGCGACGGAAGTGCCAGTTGGATAACTCCCTCGGGCAGATAACGACGGTAGTCCAGTCGTGAAGGCCCGGTGGGGCTCCACATCGGCAGTAAAACGGGTCCGGATAGGTGATTGTAGCCCAGGAGTGGCTGATGGAAATCCTCAGCTGGCTAGCTCCGGAATAATTGATGTTTGCTCCGGGACCGACGTTAGCCAATAATCACTCGTATAGCAGCTAGCTAGCTGCAAGATCCAGGTGTAAATGTCCAGAGGTTGAGGTAGAAATACGGCGATATGGAGAGAAAATAGGCCGGGTATGCTCTGGTCTGAGTCGCATTGTACAAAACTGGCGATAWCTTTTCGAGCTAAAGGATAGCTGATGACCGCCAACTGTGGTTAGCTGAATACTAACGTTAGCCAGTGAACTGGCTAGCTTCTGGATAGCTTCTGTTGTGGATTTCAGATTTGAGATGAATAATACATTTAKATTTTTTATTGGTGAGGCGGGTTGCAGGAGAGTSTTTTGAAGTTGAGTTTTTAGAAAGAAAAAATATATACGAAGTAAATATATATATACACGGGACACGACAAGACGAGGACAAAGGACATCTGACTGCTATGTCATCTTGGATGAGTGTATTTACATGTGGATCACCATAGTGGGCTATTTGGAGCTGTCATTTGTGACTGAGACTTGCAAACGTGCTTTAAACAAGTAACATTTGTTGATTGCTTGGCATACAAATACGATTATTTCTTGATACATTTGAAATGAGGTCTAATTGTGMCCGCAACTGGACTAGATTGTGAATGACTCATGGTGGAATGCATTGCTTGACTGCCGTGAGGGTGACAAGTAGCCTGACGACTCACACTTAATTCTTCCTCTGCTCTGTCATTCGCTGCATACTTCATTGCAGAGAAGGAACTAATGTCCGAGGGCGTGGCGTAGCGTTTGGCCAGAGCAAGGAGGCAGGGTAGCCAGGCATTAGGGTAGCCAGACAAGGAGACAAACACAGTCATTTGCGGACTACAGCCGCCCAAACGATTAATTCTCGAGTTTGAGTTTGTTGAGCAAAGGCTGTGGATGTTTTGGTTCTACGAAGCTGTGTCCATCATAACATTCAATAATGAATTAAATTGAGTCATTCTTGCACAATGCGATCAATTATCTGTTCTAAACATGTATTTTTCTTCTCTATGCTCATGATCTGATTTCCTGCGTGCATACGACAGACAGTTGGTGGTCGGAGCAGGTCTCTGGAGCCGCTGAGCTGGAGGAGCATGTATTAATCCTGCTGTAAGATTCATTGCGGCCAGCACAAGCAGGCCAAACGACTAAAATGAACGAGTTACTCCAAAAATCTAATCATGACACTCAAGTCGGTAAAAGAGTTGTTCAAAAATGAATCATTCGAGGAACTGCACATCATTAGCATTTAGAAGCTCTAGAGAGGAAACAACACCAAAAGAGACGGTATCTTATTCTGCACTAAAGAGGACCTCGAAACACCAAAATAGTGTTTTCAACCTTTTCTGTTAGTGCTCCCAGTCCCTGTTACAACACACCATGTAATGTTTCAAGTCATCTCGGTATCTTATGTTTCAGTACTCCAGCAAAGTTAAGGTTTCATCTCCTTCAAGTTGGTGGCAGCTCAGTTGCCATCGTTTTGGTGTTACAAAACATTTCATTTTAACAGTGTGCAATCATTGATGTTTTCGTATGGAAATCTATTTGACTACCTCAACATTATGCACAGAATCAAGCACGTTACATCATTGTCTGTATTTGACAGATACAGTATGTAGGATTTAGTTTGCATGCAACATTGAGTGATTACCACACACACATAGAGTTGATAAATATAACAATCGACCGATCAGGTTGAAGATCTGCGACACTAATCTACCACCTACAAATGGCAAGCATTCGGTGAAAAGTTAATCACAGTACTACTGGCAACTGGTTTAGCAGGRACATTGCAAATAGCTATGTAAAATCTAGACTCCACTCAAGATTGTGTGTGGCAGTGGAGGGGGGAGGGAAAAAAAGCAACTGAAACACATTAACCGCCCCTGGCTCTGGTTGGTCATTTGAGGACATGCTTMTAAAACGCTTAGAGAACATTGGTGAAAATTTGCTGTAGCGTGCCTGTCCCCGGGGAAACATCCCCCCCACCAGATGAAGTGTAGAGYGATTAGCAGGCATGTGGATGGCAGAGCCCTGTTTAGAGGCTGTCAAGCTTGCTTGTGTCTGCTGTCAGGATTGGCCAACGTGCTTGAGAGGGAAATGAGGGCCACTGGAGGGTTTTCTCCTTCCCGAGCTCTCTATTTAACCTCTAACCCCTGAGGACTATGCCGTCTGTCCTCCGCCATCAGCTGCTCTGGGCTGACATCAACTCTGACTGTACTCTGTCTACGAGCGTTTGTCGATCGAGTTCACATGAGTGTTCCATCTTCGGCAATGTTCAAACCTCTGTCGCTTCCAGGATGCAGGTAAAGGTCGGAGTGTGTTACAGCTGTACCATCCGGCTGTACAATAAAAGTAATGATAATCCACAGACATTTTATATACTGTATCTAGTCTCCTGACAGTGCTGGACATTTACTGCGTAGCTTGAATGCAAAGCAAGATGTTTCACTCAAACGTCCACAAGGAAGAAGCTCAGCACATCATGACAGACACAGTTATCTCCTTTGATCAAGAGGCTATGAAAGAGACGAAGGCCGGAGTTTCATAAGTTCTAAGAGTTGGGAGTCAATGTCGCAGCAGTCAGGAAGTATTGTCTTAGTCAGATTCAGAAAAATTCTTCCTCCCAAGTCACGACAAGTACATTCCCAAAAATCCATATTGAAGTCGAGAGAAGAGAGAGTGCTTGCTACCCCTCGAAGACCAAACTTGGGAGAAAATAAACTATTTTGTCTTGGGGCGACATGAATTTGTGTCTCTTAGCACCTGAACAATGAGTAAAGACAATAATGACATAAAAGACGGAATCAAAGATAGGTCACATTCCAAGTGACGTTAATAATTAGTTATTGTACTGGCACAGGCTCTGTCAACATACCCTTGCTGAAACAGGTAAAGTATGCACATATTACACAGCGTGAAAAGTTTCTACTTATTTGCCCATTTATTACATCACGTCATGTAGAGGTCTCAGCTTAACCCCATGGTACATTATGCAATCTTCCATTTAATGCATTAGTCAAATTGAAATGCAAACACTATTCTATATGTTGGTCAGCCTCCAGTATTTATGCTGCAATAGTTTATATGTCGGGGGGCTAGGATCAGTCTGTTATATCTGGAGTATTTCTCCTGTCTTATCCGGTGTCCTGTTTGAATATAAGTATGCTCTCTAATTCTCTCGCTCTTTTTCTCTTTCTTTCTCGGAGGACCTGAGCCCTAGGACCATCCCTCAGGACTACCTGGCCTGATGACTACTTGCTGTCCCCAGTCGACCTGGTTGTGCTGCTGCTCCAGTTTCAGCTGTTCTGCCTGCGGCTATGYAGCCCTGACCTGTTCACCGGACGTGCTACCTGTCCCAGACCTGCTGTTTTCAACTCTCTAGACAGCATGAGCGGTAGAGATACTCTGAATGATCGGCTATGAAAAGCCAACTGACATTTACTCCTAAGGTGCTGACCTTTTGTACCCTCGACAACCACTGTGATTATTATTATTATTTGACCCTGCTGGTCATCTATGAACATTTGAACATCTTGGCCATGTTCTGTTATAATCTCCATCCGGCACAGCCAGAAGAGGACTGGCCACCCCTCATAGCCTGGTTCCGCTCTAGGTTTCTTCCTAGGTTCTGGCCTTTCTAGGGAGTTTTTCCTATCCACCGTGCTTCTTTCTACACCTGCATTGCTTGCTCTTTGGGGTTTTAGGCTGGGTTTCTGTATAGCACTTTGTGAGATCAGCTGATGTAAGAAGGGCTTTATAAATACATGGGATTGATTGGTTAGGGACGGTAAGTGACTCTAGATTCATCTCACATAAATTAGGAATGTTCTATTTTCTTAAAAGAATGCCAGAGGAGGAAAAACATCAATTTGGTCACACTCACACTTGTGGTGCGGACAAAAGGAATAATGTCACTTAATTCAGTCACATTGTCACGGTGTAATATTCATTTTAATTACTGAAAGCAATCAGCTCAGTCAATGTGTTCCATAAACACTGCTGAAGAAAGCATGCTCAATCAAACTAGCAATCACGGTCTGGTATATTCTTTTTAAGATTTCTGTGCAAGGCACATTCTCAAGGACCATGGGTGGTGATGATAGAGCATTACTGATAGCCTTCATATACGTTCCTTGAATTTGTGCTTCATATGTGTCTGTGTTTGTCTGTTTCTGTGCCATGATATATGTCCTATTTTATGGCTATGACATGAGGAAGAGGCAGAGAACTCATTTCCTTTTTGTTTTTATTGCATTTTTCCATACACAATTTGTTTTATTAATGAACTAGCGATATTGATTTAGCTTATTATTATAGTCTGAATAGTTTGAGTCAAGCACATTTTTAAGAATGACATTATTTTTTGGGGGGTGCTAGCTAGCTAATGMTAGGTGGCTAGCATGCAATGTTTTGATTCGATTATGCCAGCTGTCTGGAGGTTACTCTGTCCCCACCTCCCTCTCCTCATCACCAGGTGTCTGCCTACTCTCCGTCTACCAGTTATTTTCCAGACCCTGTCTACCACTGCTGTTTGGCCTGGTCAAAACACTGGCTAGGGCTTCCATCAAAAGAACAGGCAAACATTATTTTGTTACAGTATGGTGAAACATTTATTTAGACATACTATGCTGTTTTCACTTGGAGAATTGTCCTTTAATATATGTTAGTGTTTTTTTTGCTGATGCAGACTTGTCTTGTGTGACTTAGTCATAAGTCTAGGCGTACAGATAAGAGACGTTTGGGTGTGAGATACTAACTGCAGGAAGTCAGCTGTGTGGAAACTTGCAGGAAGGAGCACATTATAGTGTGAACTGTGACAAGACAGTTTGAGCCCTTGTGCTATCAACCTTGGGCTATCTTAAATCTGCACAGACAAACCAATCGCCTTGTGCACATTACGTTCCGCCCTTGTTTCAACCCATATGCTAAACTGCCATGAAGACAAAGAGGTTGTACTTTCGATAAAAGCGGAGAGCCAACTGTTCTTTGGGCTCTTAACCCTGCACTGTTGAGGGGATGGTTATCTGTTCGCGATTTGCAAATCTTATAATAAAGTTATTTGAATAATCTATAGTCTCTCTCCCTTTTGATTAGAATTTCCACTACAACAGTAGTTAACAATGACAAGATAATTAGTCTATATAATATACGCAGATGTTGCCTTGTGCACTGGACCATGGCCTCACTTTGCTGTAATCGTTGAAATGCATAAACAGAAAAGTTCCCAGATGGTTGATAATGTTAGATTTAACAGATGCTCTTATCCAGAGAAACGAGGGTTAAGTGCCTTGCTCAAGGGCACATCAACAGATGTTTCACCTAGTTGGCTCTGGGATGCAAACCAGCAACCTTTCAGTTGCTGGACCAACGCCCTTTACCGCTGGGCTACCTGCCGCCTCTGGAGGAAATTATATCCCAGTCAGTGGATGATTATGGAGCAGGCTTGACATCTTTTTAATAGCTGGAGAAACAAACAAACATGTCCCCCAAAGAGCATTCTCAAAGGATTACTGTTACAAAGAACAAATGATGCTCATAATAAAGGACCGAAAAAGATCACCTTAAAGAGGACGCTCGGCGGGAAGTGTGGGATTATAGCTTTTTCTAGCCAAACCGTTGCATCATTTTGGCAGCTTTCTGCACCTCGTGGACGCCTGGTGCCGCAGGGCATCCTACTTACCGAGGTCACCAACACACAGTCATTCAAGAAGCTGGCCACCCAATCAACAACGGCTAAGGCCCAGATATCTGTATACAATGCCACTATGTGATCTGACACCTCCACCTGCTCAGAGAACGCCTGTACGTGATAACGCACAAGTCTGTCTCCTCTTTTGGAATTGGAATTAATTTGTTGTGATTGAACTAGATTGAGTTTTATGGGAAACAGGATTTTTTTGGTTTGCTTTTCCATGTCCGGTAGATGCTACAGTTGGATAACAAAATACATTGCTTTATCTGAATCATTACATGGTATTGTATTTTTTTGCACAACATGCTGTGTGCTTTGCAATAACCAGACTTTGAGCATCCTTATCTACCAGATGAGTCATGTTCAAGTTGCTTCTCTCTGCCTCTCCAGTTGGTGTTATCTTTTTGTGTACATGGAGCTGTCCTCTGTTTTCTGGGAGCATGGTTGTGCAAAGGGAGAGAGCAGTACTGCTGGCCAGTAATTAGATCTGGGGTACTGCGAGAGACTTCAAGCTGCAGCAACTCCAACCACAAGCAATTTCGTGCGACTGTATACTGCAGAGTGAATAACTCACGTGGAGTTCTCTCTCTCACGCACACACACACCTAATCCAGACTCCGTAAACCTTAACCAGTAGGTACGCACACACACACACACACACACACACACACACACACAACACCACACACACACACACACACACACACAACACCACACACACACACACACACACAACAACACACACCACACACACACACACCACACACACACACACACACCACACACACACACACACATATAGGACAGGTCCCACTGCTCTCCTCTCCTTCCCTAATTGCTGTATAAGAAGCTCCACAGGCTGGGATGTGGTTGGCTAAGGTAGCCGGGGATCAGAGAGGGAAGACTAGAGGAGATAATGCGTTTTCTTTTTGCTCCAGAAGACACAGAGAGGCMGCAGAGCAGCAGTGACAGACGGGCATCTCTGCCGTTATTTTTTGGGGTTATCTGGTGCTCTCTCTGTAACTGGACAGGCCAGGGTACCTTTCCACTCCCATGCTTCACCAGACAGTAAGGTCAGCCAAGCAGGGCTGAATAACTGAACCTGTTACTCTTATCTTTCACCCCCTCCAACAAACAGAAAAACTCCAATTCATGCACGCACACAGTACAGCTCTCTGGATGTTGTCGACGTGGTATGGCAACAATCTCTCAAGCCTCTGTCAAAGGGAGAGATTATGTAGTTTCATTTCCATTTCACAAATAGTATGTCTCAGATTCCAAGCAAACTTTCTATGATTTGTCACTTTTGTACCATCTTCTTTGATATCTTATGAAGAGGAACTCTTACTTTTCATCTAGTTGAAATGGCAGAATCTAAATGAAAGCAGTGATGCTATTAGGGCCGGGACGATATATATATTTTCCCATGTCAAAAACACGAAGCAGACCAAACTCTTTGGTCCTTTAAAATCCCGCTGTATGTAAAACATTGTGTGCTTTAGCTTGGGAAATAAACAAGTGTGACTCTAGATGACAACATACTGATGTTTGTTTCCAACATTAGGACCGTTTTCATAAAGAAGTTAAATCCGCTTTGTGTTTTGTTTCCTTGCCACCATACTAACGAGTATCACAATACTGGTATTGTCCTGGCCCTAGATGATATCTCGGTATTCCAGCTTCTTCTACTGTAAAACAATAAGTGAAGACAGCAGTCATGTTGTTCTTGGATTGGATGACTTCTTTAGATGTGTGTTGTATTTCCTGTTTSGGTGATGTTGCGATTTACTGTAATGAACCGCTGCTGGGTGCCTTCATTCAGCTGGCTGTGTTTTCTCTGTGCTAGTTAATAATTGCCATCTACAGTATATAGCATGGAGAAAACATGAACTTCAATCAATCTGCTGTACATGTAGGCTTAGCTACATACAGGTCAGCCACAGTGGTCATAGATTTATCACTCTATAGTAAAGTTGTATTTGTGGCTTGCCTGTTTTCCTTGGTACTCTAATGATATCTCTCTGTGGTGGCAGGCTGAAGGTGCAGTGTCTGTGTGAGTCAGCCCGGGTTCTGTGAGGCCTGACAGGTCGAGACACTGTTGGGGAGACCATTAGGCCTACACGGGGAAGGGGGACTGACAGGCAGTTGACAGAGGCTCACGTTAGGACGGCCAGGACCATGACCAGGGGACAGCAGGCCACATAAACAATCAGCCAAGCCCAGCCATGTCTGATTCAGAGCTCTTTCTCTGACTTTCTCTCCATCTGACTCTGTCTAAATCCTCGCCTCTGACCCTCATTTTAGTCAGTTTATCTGACTCCTCTATCCGTGTCCCTTTCTCTCTCAGATTCTAACTCTTCTCATGTTCTGTCTCTCTACTCTAATCTTTCTCTCCTCCTCCTTCTCCATCTCTGTCTGTCTATTTGTCTCTGTCCGTATCTGGGTTCAGTCTCAGGCACTGTGATATGAGCTTCTGTTCTCAGGCGCTGTGATATGAGCTGCTGTGTCAGCTGAGCGAACTGTGCCTCGAAGCAGCTGCCAGCGAATGGGCACACCATATCCCTCCCTCTACCGCCTTTCTCTCTATCCTTCTCATGTTTTATCTTCATCTTCTTGGTTAGACAATCATACAGTGGATATATGAGGGATTTAGTTCATCCTCTAGCTGAGGTTGGGTTTGAGATTGAGGTTATATATGTTCTAGGATTACAGTGTTATCAACTGATAGGTGTTGGACTTGTCGGAATGAAAGTTGATGTGATGCGAGACAGAGGTGTTCACTCTTTCTTTTTCTTTTTCACATCTCTCAATATATATTATTTATGCCGAGCAGAATGGTCCTTTTTCCATCATCTGCTATCTGTTCAAATCCTTTCACGTCATAAGTTGGATGAAAATACACTGAACAAAAATAGAAATGCAACAATTGCAACGATTTTACGGAGTTAGTTCATTAAAGGAAACCAGTCAAATCAAATCAATTCATTATTAGCCCTAGTCTATGGATTTCACATGACTGGGAATACAGATATGTATCTGTTGGCCACAGATACATTTAAAAAAGTAGGGGATGTGGATCAGAAAATCTGTCAGTATCTGGTGTGACCACCATTTGCCTCATGCAGCGTCACACAACACCTTCACATAGAGTTGATCAGGCCTGTGTAATGTTGTCCCTTTCCTCTTCAATGGCTGTGCTAAGTTGATGGATATTGGCGAGCACTGAAACACGCTGTCGTACACATCAATCCAGAACATCCCAAACATGCTCAATAGTGATATGTCTGGTGAGTATGCAGGCCATGGAAGAACTGGGACATGTTCAGCTTCCAGGAATTGTGTACAGATCCTTYCAACATAGGGTCATGCATTATCATGCTGAAACGTGAGGTGATGGTGTCGGATGAATGGCACAACAATGGGCCTCAGGATCATTCAAATTGCCATCGATAAAATGCAGTTGTGTTAGTTGTCCGTAGCTTATGCCTGCCCATACCATAGCCCCACCACCACCATGGGGCACTCTGTTCACAATGTTGACATCAGCAAACTGCTCGCCCACACAACACCATACACGGTGTCTGCCATCTGCCCGGGATGGTTGAAACCGGGATTCATCCATGAAGAGTACACTTCTCCAGTGTACCAGTGGTCATCGAAGGTGAGCATTTGCCAACTGAAGTCGGTTATGACGCCGAACTGCAGTCAGGTCAAGACCCCGGTGAGGATGACGAGCACGCAGATGAGCTTCCCTGAGACGGTTTCTGACAGTTTGTGCAGAAATTCTTTGGTTGTGCAAACCCACAGTTTCATCAGGTAAAGAAGCAGGATGTGGAGGTCCTGGGCTGGTGTGGTTAAACGTGGTCTGCGGTTGTGAGGCCAGTTGGACCAACAGTTTACATATTGCATTTATATTTTTGTTCAGTGGTAGTTGAAGGCAAAAAAAGGATATCGCCAACTTTTTTCAGCCTTTCCTTTATATCTGAAAGGTATTGCCGGTATCAAACCCAAAACTTAGTATGAAACATAGCCGTAATGCCAATTATCTGTTATCCATCCTCCTGACTGTTCTAAACTTTGCAAGGCATGTAGTGACATGTCACTACATGCCTAACACATAGTTTTTTTAACCACAACTGGATGAATCCGTGAATAAATACTGAATTACGAATTTTTTTCAATAAAGTAGGCTAATGCAATTGAAGGCATGTTTCAAATGGTTGCTTACTGAAACCCCCAGAGTTATCTTATTCTTGTAATASATTTGAAGCAATAGCCTACCTGCGTGTGGTCAGCTAGATGATCATTTCAGCACAGTTTTGATTGGGAAAAATCAATACAGGTCAGATTTTTGTTTTCCCTGAGTCTTCATTTGGATATTGGTTAGGCTACATATTTTTTTGCTAAGTTAAGGTGAGTGCTGCCCATGCTCATCTTGCCTAGTTGCCTCATTTATTGCAACATTTTGCCATGTTATGTAGTTTAACAAGTGGATTATTAACTCGCAGTCGCGTAGTAGCCTAGGCCTATTCCCGACCAAAAGCCTGTCTTCACTGACTTGTCTGATAATCAATCCATGTGATTAAAAAAAAAACTGAATCTCCATCTGTATAGGCTATTAGATGAATTGGTTCTTGGCTGGGCAAAGAACTGAAGGTGGTTGAGCTCATCTATCACTGATCAGAAACATTTGGCAAGTGTGAGRCTATTATTTTGCTCGATCGCATATAGGCAATTCCAAAAGGCCGCGGAGGTTGTGAAATATGAACGACATTCACATGCTTTTGAAAATAGGAGTGCCATTGTTTTCTATCAGTATCATGAAGGTAAGACTCTAAGCCTGCTCCGAAACAAAGCAGAATGAGCATAGGAAAGAGATAAAACATAGATAAGGAAGCATGGGCTTGGGCTCTGTTTCAAAATAGAACGTTTTATATGACAGTGGTTCCACACTTTCCCGTAACACAAGTTGTGTGGGAAAAAATATTTGTTGTATTTTATTCTGTTACATTCCATTATYTTCTTATTATAAAATATACCGTGTGTTGACTGTGATTGGGTAGGTGTTTGTCTGTTTAATGAAAAAAATAACAAGCTATTGATTTCATTTGGATGGTGCAGTCATGGTTGTACAGACCCATAACATAGGCCTAATAAAACTCAAAATACAGTGCATTCGGAAAGTTTTCAGACCCCTTGATTTTTTTCCACATTTTGTTACGATAAAGCTTTATTCTAAAATTGATTTAAAAAATAATAATACTTCTCATCAAGACAATGCGGGAGTGGCTTCAGGACAAGTTTCTGAATGTCCTTTAAGTGGCCCAGCCAGAGCCCGGACAAGAACCCGATCGAACATCTCTGGAGAAACTTCAAAATAGCTGTGCAGCGACGCTCCCCATCCAACCTGACAGAGGTTGAGAGGATCTGCAGTATTGTGTGTAGAATGATTTATTTTAATCAATTTTAGAATAACGCTGTAACGTAACCAAATGTGTAAAAAGTGAAGGGGTCTGAATACTGTCCGAATGCACTGTATGCTATTCTGTTCTTTTGAAAACACATTAGGTTATTCTTATGTTTCTTAGGACCTGCCTAAACAATGAACAGACAAAAGACAAAATTACAGACAAAAGACTGTAAATCCTATGTGAAAGCAATATTTGTATACCCAGTTCTCTGCTATTGAAGTCTACTTGTCTGATAAAAGTACAACTTTTCAGATAAAACGTCCCAAGTTGTGTTTAAACCTGCAGTCAGTTGTGTCACATTGCTAATTACATATTCCGGCTTACTTACAGCTGGCAATCATTATGGACATCCAGCACCTGAAACAGGAAGACGGACGATGACTCAGAGACGACTATGGGAAATCAATATTTCAAATGCAACAAGTAAAGACACCTCCAACCAGCATTGGGACTTGTTTGACAAAATGCCTCCTTATATACACTCAGTAATCTTTCTCCAATGACTTAAATTAGCACATACAATRGAGTGTTGCGCTGGTGAGTGCTTGACAAAACACACCCCTGAGAACCCTGTGCCCTGTCATCCGTCCACAGACATCTGCTGATCGAAGCAGCATGTCCTCCAGCAATCTAAACCAGAGGGCCTACAGAGACAGGTTAGAGGATTCCAGTCATCAGATTATCAGGATAACACAGAGGCTTTACAGTAGTTCAATGATTATGGATGAACTGTTACTGCATTTTGCATGATCAACGTTTGTTGAATTATCTACGGAACCTGTTAGCCATGGAGTGGTTATTTCACTACACATCGATACATTACATTGTGTAGTCTGTTTACAGCCCCTAATCATGATCACAAATCATGGTTTGAAAATAACATTCAGTTCCGTCTTTAATTTTTTGGGACCATTGGAGATTATGAGTTTTTCGTATCAGCCAAATGCAAATGTGTTCAGCGAGCTCAGGGGAATKATTTTCTGTAAGCAGGGGTTGCCAGGCCTTAAGCTCCAGACAGAGATAACACCTGTCTGTTTCTGAGTGCCTCCTGGAATGAATTGCATCTGTTTGGGTTAAACCAGTCGTGCAGACAGATAAAACATAATTAAATCAACTGTATATACAAATACATAAGTCATTTTAAGAGGATGCATATACCGGAAATTGTTTTCGAGAAATGCAATGGCATCTGAAAAATATCAGTAGATTATTTGTATACATATACAGTAAGCAGGTCCGGGCGGGCCCTACCATTCCTCCTTGCCCGTCCAAATAAAATATTGAAATGTTGATTTGTTTGACTGAGACGTGTGCCTACAGAAAGACACATCAATCGAAGTTAAAGCATCCGGGCGACCAAAACAGTGCCCCTCTGTCTCAGAATGTATAGACCATGTATCTGATTCTGTCTGGACCAAAAGAGAATGGCATGTCATACTATACACCCTTTTCTGTGTTTGCAAACGTTGCCGCAAGGGTGATGCGCGCAAGTTGGTGGCGGAACAAGCCGGAATTCTTATAGAACGCCAGCAAAAAAAGTATATTTACATTTGCTTATGAACGCATTTCACACTACTTTTGGAGTATAATTGGTATTTAAGGCTCGCATGAATGTCCTGCTTAATATAATGTTTGTGTCATCCGTCGTGGCAATTTCCTGTATTACCAAATGAGGAGAGTTTCAAACCACACACCAGTCAGAGTTATACTTAAATTTCATCTTTAATTATATGAGCTTCACCATAGCCCTTTGACTCTCAGATGAATTCAGTGTCTATAATGAATTCTGAGAGTGCCTACAAAATAATTCCAAGATCTTTTATAGCCAAGATAGTCGACATGACAAACCACAGATCTTAGGAACGGTTCACAAAGAAAGACTTTTACTTGAGAGAGGAGTAATCCCATAGCCAGATAGCATTAGCTATAAATTATCGTTCAGTTTGGTCTCTAAGACGAGGTTCTAATCTCGTTCCTGGTACTTCATAGTACCAAAACATTACCTCATCCAAGGCATAACTCAATTGTCAACTCTATCTTCTCCCATCTCAAGTAAAACCCCCTCTTCTCCCCACTCCTGGACAAGCTCACTGAGGGGGAGTGACTTTGGCTAGCTTTTGCTACAGCCTATATCAATTAGCATTAGCATTCTAGCTAACAACTGCAGCAACCAAAATAGTTATTTGGCATAGATCACAACCAAATATAATCTTAGTGACTGTTCAAGGAAGAATCAAAACATAATTGTAAGCGTACGAGAACCGAAAATAGTAATACAAATGTAAATCTAGGCTATGTTGAATAGGCACAGATGGTGATGGCTTTCTTACTGCCGCCAGGAGTCGTGCACATCTGTGCGTGACATCAGTGTGTCAGGTGCTGGAAAAGGCTGTGAGGCAGTAATCGCTGTCAAATGTGCTTCAACAAAGTACTGAAGGACTGAATACTTTTATCTTTTGTAAATGTGCCTATATATATATGTTTTTTTACTGTTTTTCCTTGGTTATTATGGGTATCGATGAGGCAAAAAAATATTTTATCCATTTTAGAATAAGGCGATAACGTAACACAATATGTAAAAAGTCAAGGTGTCTGAATACTTTCCGAATGCACTGTGTACAGATGGGAAAGGAACGTTAAGATGCTGGATTGTTTTGCCCAAATTTTAGACTATAATTACTAACGACTAAATACAACTGTTCTAAATACTCAATCAGTGAGGATGACTTCTTCAAAAAAAGAATAGCTGTGGATTGTTTCAAATCACAAGTGTGTAGGCCTATGCCTATTTGGGAAGCGGGCATGGCAATAGGTCTAGCTGATTGAGATGCTGTACGTGACATCAGTGTYTATTGTACTGGAAAAGGATCTATTTCTGGCCAGACAGAATCAGAAACATGGGCTACGTATAGAGGGGAGCTGGTTGGCTTGCCTCAGATTCTTTCTCRGGTGAGATAGTTTCAGCAGAGAGGAAGAGGCGAAGCGAGAGGGCTCACTCTCACCAAAATCTGTCCAGAATTAACAAAATGAGTTTCTATAGCCATAATATGCAGACTTWAGCTTGTCTCCTGCCTTCCCACCTTTGGGACAAAGACTCCCGTTGTTAGGGTGGAGTCAAGAGCAGCTCGTCATTATACAGTTCATTCAGAAAGTATTCAGAACCCTTGACTTTTTTCACATTTTGTTATGGTTACAGCCTTATTCTAACATGGATTAAATGAAAATGTTTTCCTCCTCAATCTACACATAATTCCCAATAATGACGAAGCGAAAACAGATTTGTAGAAATGTAGGCAAATTTCCATGATCAATCTCCATTGATCATCCTTGAGATGTTTCTACAACTTGATTGGAGTCCACCTGTGGTAAATTCAATTGACTGGACATGATATAAGGTCCCACTGTTGACAGTGCATGTCAGAGCAAAAACCAAGCCATAAGGTCGGAGGAATTGTGCGTAGAGCACCGAGACAGGATTGTGTCGAGGTACAGATCTGGGGAAGGGCACCAAAAAATGTCTGCAGCATTGAAGGTCCCCAAGAACACAGCAGCCTCCATCATTCTTAAATGGAAAAGTTTGGAACCACCAAGACTCTTCCTAGAGCTGGCCACCTGGCCAAKCTGYGCAATCAGGGTAGAAGGGCCTCTGTCACTCTGACAGAGCTCCAMAGTTCCTCTTAGAGATGGGAGAACTTTCCAGAAGGACAACGATCTCTGCAGCACTGTACCAATCAGGCCTTTATGGTAGAGTGGCCAGACAGAAGCCACTCCTCAGTAAAAAGCTCATGACAGCCCAGTTTGAGTATGACAAAAAGGCACTCAAAGGACTCAGACCATGAGAAACAAGATTATCTGGTCTGATGAAACCAAGATTGAACTCTTTGGCCATCTGGAGGAAACCTGGCACCATCCCTACGGTGAAACCTGGCACCATCCCTACGGTGAAGCATGGTGGTGGCAGCATCATGCTGTGGGTATGTTTTTCAGCGGCAGGGACTGGGAGACTAGTCAGGATCGAGGGAAAGATGAACGGAGCAAAGTACAGAGAGATCCTTGATGAACATCTGGTTCAGAGCGCTCAGGACCTCAGACTGGGGCGAAGGTTCACCTTTCAACAAGACAATGACCCTAAGCACACAGCCAAGACAATGCAAGAGTGGCTTTGGGACAAGTCTCTGAATGTCCTTGAGTGGCCAAGCCAGAACCGATCGAACATCTCTGGAGAAACCTGAAAATAGCTGTGCAGTGACCCTCCTCAACCTGACAGAGCTTGAGAGGATCTGCAGAGAAGAATCGGAGAAACTCCCCAAATACAGGTGTGCCAAGRGTATAGCGTCATACCCAAAAAGATTTAAGGCTGTCATCGCTGCCAAAGGTGCTTCAACAAAGTACTGAGTAATGGCTCTGAATACTTATGTAAATGTGATATTACATTTTTTTTTTTTTTACAAACTTAAAAAAAAAAAAAAGGTTTTTGCTTTGTCATAATGGGGTATTGTGTGTAGATTGATGAAGGGTGAAAAACGATTGAATCAACTTTAGAATAAGGTGGAAAAAGTCAAGGGGTTTGAATACTTTCCGAATGCACGGTATACAGATGTCTGGTTTCAGCCTCTTGGAAAGGAAAGTTGGCGGTGCAATGCTGATTTCCCCTAAATTAAATGTATGTTTCGCCAACATTATAGACTGTAATTACTCCTGTCTACATAAACACATTCTAAATTCTCCACCAGTGAGGTGACTTAGCCCRAGAGGATCATTAGCTTCTTCAAAAAAAGAATAGCTGTGGATTGTTTCAAATCACAAGTGTGTAGGCCTGTGCCTATATGGGAAGTCTGCAATTTGGGAAGTGCGCGTGGCAAAGGGATAGCTGATTGAGATGCGGCTMTCAGCGATAAGCATCTAAAATATGTATSACGATACTGTCTTGAGAATKATTTAAAATGTTGCAACAAGAATTAAGGGAAGGGTGTGTGACAAAGATATGGCATGTCTCTCTCCAAAATGCATGCACTCAGCTCTCCAGAATGTGCTCAGCTGTCTCCCGTCAATGCAAACGCATMKATTGTTTCATTGTGTGAATTGTTTGCCCTTTGATTGTTTATTTTGTATCTGTTCACCATTACATGTCACCAGTAGGCCTGGTAAATGTACCTTTAATCCCCCGACATTTGGGTACATTCATTTCTGTTCATGCATGTATTATTTGCAGTCATTACGGAGTTTACAACCTGCTCAACTTGTGCAAAACAAGTTTTGGGTTGTTTTATAACCATCACAGTTTTGTCAATTGTTTCAATGTCTTTTGTTTTGGAGTGCTCCATGTGAGCAATGAGGATGTGTCTGGTTTCTCTTTCCTGATACGTTGAGGGAGCATGTGCGCTTGAGCACACACAGAGGTATGCCTACCAGGCCTGCTGCGAGAAAAAGTGGGAGATTGCCCATTCGGCAATGTCTGATTTCTGATTGTCATAACCCACCACTAATAACCTGAGTTTCTCAGTCATTTTTTTCTTCACCTCACACAGTAGGTCAATGAAGTCTGTTTTTTTCCCCATTGCGAATGATAGTTCCTCAGTATCTGAAAAATATTTCCAACACTCCAAGCCTCAATAACCATCAAGCCTCGGTGTGAAAGAGCAAAATATCATGATCTGATGATTTCATATTTCCAGTGGAAACATCATAAAAAAACAGCTGTCTGTCCTGAGCTCACTGGCACGGGAAACTCTGAGGGCCCGGAATAGGCTAGTTGATACAATGTTGCAAGTTCGCTAGTGACAGATTTGGGAAGACCCAGTTGATGATTTGATACAATGTTCCACTTCAATAGCAGCAGCTCAAGTCAAGACAGAGAAAGGGAGGCAGACAGGCAGAGTAGAGTGATGAATGTGAAATATAAAAAAAATGTCTACGTGTTTTACTTAGTTGACGATGCAGTTATAAGCTTACTTTTTCATTGACCTAAAGGCTATCTGAGTTCTTTGTGTTTTAACTTTTAGATTTTGATCGTTTTACGACAGATTTTTATGATTAATCACGTGACAATGATTTTGAGAAACTAAAATGCTACAATTGAAAGGAAAATGTTCCACGAAAATGCGCATATAATTTTTTTTTAACGCAGATCGGTAGAAATGCTAGGKTAAATTGTATGCTTCCCCAAACTTGAAACTCAAGAGCTGCCTATGGTCTTTACTTTAACACCCATAACAAAACAATAGGAGACATAGGAGGTCCCGTGAAAAAACATGCCCGCCTATGGAAATCAAAGGCCCGTCCAACTGATTCGTTCTGGTACCGGCCATGACTGTAAGTAGGCCTACATGGCAATCCAATGGAAAATGAAAATCACGCACACACGATTTACAACAGATTTGTAAAAACAGATTTCCAKCCTAACTAACAGGTGTTTAATCTGCCTTCGGAATAGGTCCTTCAATTCGTTGGAATCTCTTTTAAGGGAAACAATTGTTGAGGGAATCTGGTTAATTCGATACATTCAGGGGGTTTKCAGATGGCATGCCGTTAAGGGTTATGTTTAGCCTGTTTCAATCATTGAAAGCTGGGTAATACTGTACAACTCCAGCATGCAAAATATATCATTTGATACATTTGTACAATGCTTCTAGGCATGGACAAAATGACCCATAAGGATGTTTTTTCTGTAAAACATGGTCTATAACTGGGACTCATGATTTACTCATGTTGATGTTGCTTCACAATCAAATCAGTATGAGTGGGATTGCCAGAATACACTCTGTGTGGTTAGTCCCCTTTTGGGGTCAAAGGGAACAAATTCAGTTACCCAAAGTGGGTGGAACACAGAGAATCATTCAGGCCCGTAGCCCTTTGCCTAACTCAGAGCAGTCTAAGCAGCCTCCTTGGCCTCAGTGGCAGACTGAAGATACTGGGGCTGTGGGATTCAAACCTGTGCCATATGGCTCATAAGAAGAGAAGCAATGACATGCTCTAAAACTCCAGCCAACACTATGAGATTAGTGACTTGGCAGCCAGTCAGTCAGTCAATGAATCAGGATCACGACCAGAAAGACCAGATTGAAGAAAGATTGTTTATCTACTCTTGGAAAATAATCTGTCATGAGAGAGAGTGGGTGGCTGTATCGCCATGTACTGTAAATATGTAGCATTTCTGGTCTATCCCTTCATCTGTTTTACTGTATACATCAAGCAGCTTAATTAACTGCTTGACAAAACAGAGGTGAAACCCCCAGTATTTTGACAGAACCAGAATCCAACATGAGGCAATCAAATTCAAACCTACATTACTGTTCATTTGGTTGGAGGAATTTATTCATGAAAGCGAAAGGTGCATTTCTTTAGAGCCTTGTCGTTGACTGCAAACCCATCCAATTTCCCTTTGTCACCGGCCGTGTCAGACAGCAGTATGCTGCATGTGTATAATGTAGTGTATAAAAGAGTCAGGGACAAAAAAAAAGGTTTTCACTGGAGATAATTGACTGCTGCCTTCCATCCCGGCTCCTGAGCATGTCTGCTATGMTCAGATAGGCCCGGGAGAATGCGTCCAGAGTCTGTCAGGAAGTGAATTGAGGGTCAGTCCTCGACAGTGACTTATCAGACACTCGTTCTTTATGTTGACACTGGGGAGAGGCTGAGATTAAGGATGTGTATTATCTGGTGGCTATGTTTAACACGGGCTACAGTGTGGGCCTAGCCATCAGAGGTGTAACATGCTTAAAGATGTGACATGCTTATGCTGGCACCTCCCTCTGATGAAGTCCGCACAGCAGCACTCACGCAGTGGTGCCCATCACAACACCATTCAGACCAGAAGGTGACAAGTTATTTTCAGACCGACACAGATGATCCAAGGTTGATCATACCAGTGAAGACATTTACATTTACATTTTAGTCATTTAGCAGACGCTCTTATCCAGAGCGACTTACAGTAGAGTGCATACATTTTTATTAAATTTTTACATACTGAGACAAGGATATCCCTACCGGCCAAACCCTCCCTACCGGCCAAACCCTCCCTAACCCGGACAACGCTATGCCATTTGTGCGTCGCCCCACGGATCCCCCGGTTGCGGCCAGCTGCGACAGAGCCTGGGCGCGAACCCAGCCCAGCCTGGGCGCGAACCCAGAGACTCTGGTGGCACAGCTAGCACTGCGATGCAGTGCCCTAGACCACTGCGCCACCCGGGAGACTATGTCATAGTGTTCTAATTAAATGTATGTTGCAGGTGGAGTCATTCAGAAAGCTGGAATGTAATGTGCATAAGGCCAAATCATTGCACAGCATGCTTTTACTACTCAAGGACTGGAACTGTGAAAAAATATATATTGCAGGTGGAGTCATTCAGAAACTGGAACTCAGCAGGAATCACTATATTATGTTATAATTTATCTAGTTGGTGTCCACCAGATAGGAACGCTCCGATTGAGCTCAAACGATATATCGGAATTGTGACCTGACTACTGATATAATCTCTTCCCCACGATCTCGTCCTACAGAGTGTGTGATAATGATGGTAGGGAATCTAATACTGGTGTCATCATATGACACAAGCAATTAGACAAGGACAGACATAGGCAGTGTTGTCCCATGCCTTTGTAAACTTATATTCAACTTAGATTTTTCAAAGCTTTTAAAACTTTTCACAAACACACTGAACAAAAATGTAAATGCAATATGCAACATTTTCCAAGATTTAACTGAGTTATAGTAAGGAAATCAGTCAATTTAAATAAATAAATTAGGCCCTAATCTATATGATTTCACATGACTGGGAATACAGTGACTGTATTGGTTGCAGATACCTTTAAAAAGTAGGAGCGTGGATCAGAAAATCAGTCCGTATCTGGTGTGACCACCATTTGCCTCATGCAGCGCGACACATCTCCTTCGCATAAAGTTGATCAGGATGTTGATTGTAGCCTGTGGAATGTTGTCCCACTCCTCTTCATTGGTTGTCCGAAGTTGCTGGATATTGGCGGGAAATGGAACACGCTGTCGTACACGTCTAACACAGAGCATCCCAAACGTGCTCAATYGGTGCCATGTCTGGCCATCGAGGAACAGGGAATTGTTTAGCTTCCAGTAATTGTGTACAGATCCTTGCAACATGGGGCTGTGCATTATCATGCTGAAACATGAGCTGATGGTGGTAGATGAATGGCACAACAATGGCTTCAGGATCTCGTCCCGTTATCTCTCTGCAATCAAATTGCCATCAATAAAATGCAATTGTATTGGTTGTCTGTAGCTTATGGCTGGCCATAACATAACCCCACTGCCACTATGGGGCACTCTGTTTATATCACGTTTCAGGTAAGACCCAAGTGAAGACTATGTTGAAGTAACAATGTTTATTACAACAACAGGGGCAGGCAAACGACAGGTCAAGGCAGGCAGAGGTCGGTAATCCAGAGTAGGGCAAAGGCACCAGACGGCAGGCAGGCTCAGGGTCAGGTCAGGCAGTGGTCAGGCAGGCGGGCTCAGAGTCAGGACAGGCAATGGTCATCACCAAGGAGGGCGAGAAAAGAGAGACTGGGGAAAAGCAGGAGCTGAGAAACAAAACGCTGCTTGACTTGACAAACAAGACGATCTGGCCCCAGACAAACGGAGAACACAGCTATAAGTACTCAGGTGATAATGGGGAAGATGGGCAACACTTGGAGGAGGTGGAGACAAGCACAAGGACAGGTGAAACAGATCAGGGCGTGACAGTTCGCAACATTGACATCAGCAATCCGCTTGCCCACATGACGCCACACACTCTGTCTGCCATCTGCCCGGTACAGTTGAAACCGGGATTCATCCATGAAGAGCACACTCCAGCGTGCCAGTGGCCATCGAAGCTGAGCATTTGCCCACTGAAGTCGGTTACGATGCAGGACTGTGGTCAGGTCAAGACCCTGTTGTGGACCAGATGAGCTTCCCTGAGACAGTTTGTGCAGAAATTCTTTGGTTGTGCAAACTTCAGTTTCATCAGCTCTCAGGTTGGCTGGTCTCAGARGATCCCGCAGGTGAAGAAGCCAGATGTGGAGGTCCTGGATTGGCGTGGACGTACTGCCAAATTCTCTTAAACAACATTTGATGTGGCTTACGGTAGAGAAATTAACATTACATTCTCTGGCAACAGCTCTGGTGGAAATTCTTGCAGTCAGCATGCCAATTGCACACTCCCTCAAAACTTGAGACATCTGGGGTATTGTGTTGTTTGACAAAACTGCACATTTTAGAGCTGCCTTTTATTGTCTCCAGCACAAGGTGCACCTGTGTAGTGATCATGCTTCTAGATATGCCACACCTGTCAGGTGGATGGATTATCTTGGCAAAGGAGAAATGCTCATAACCAGGGATGTAAACAAATTTGTTGTAACGGCAGCCTTCCTCCTCTTCACGAGAAGAGAGGGTGTAACAGGGATCGGACCAACACGCAGCGTAGCCAGTGCTCAACATGTTTAATAAAACGAAACAGTGAACACTTACAACGATACAAAATGTGGCAAACCGATACAGCCCTATCTGGTGCAGCGAAGACAGGAAACAACCACCCACAATCCCCAACACAAAACAAGCCACCTATATATGATTCCCAATCAGAGACAACACAAAACACCTGCCTCTGATTGAGAACCATATTAGGCCAAACATAGAAACAGACAAACTAGACACACAACATAGAATGCCCACCCAGCTCACGTCCTGACCAACACTAAAACAAGCAAAACACACAAGAACTATGGTCAGAACGTGACATTTGTGCACAAAATTTGAGAGAAATAAGCTTTTCGTGTGTATGGAAAATGTCTGTGATCTTTTTTATCAGCTCATGAAACATGGGACCAACACTTTACATGTTGCATTTATATTTTTGTTCAGTGTACTTGCCATCTTGGTTTGCAGTTTCTGATTATTTTATTAAATTCGGCAGGATTTTTCCCACCTAAACCAAAGTGGTATGTCTCATCTGAAAGCAGATGATGAAAATCTTGTTGCATCATCCACCGAAAGTCATTTCTGATCTAAAAGCCAGGTGTCCCTAGATATCATCAAGTGGCTAGGCGGAAATAGAGCTTTCTCATATTTGTAACCTGTTATTGATGGATGCCCCTCTTGGTTCCATGGCGTAGCTGATAAGCTTATTTGGTTTTAAGGGCCATATCTTCACACTGTGTCTGTGTGTTCATCTCATTTTGGGTTAAACCAGACCTGCTCCCTCTTTGCTTGTTTTATAATGCTATTAACGGGCCATTCCTGTCCTTTTAAAGTCATATTATGGTGTTTCAAAACATTTTCTATTCTCCTTGGGAACAAAAATGCAATTGAACATGATAGATTTGGTCAGACTAGCAAGCATCTCAATTACTCCTGACAGTCAGTGTTCCACTGCAATAGGTTTTTGTCGCTTCTGTTTTACCAATCCAATAGATGGTTGAACAAAAGCAATTTTCAGCTACAAGGGTAGAGATGTATTTAAGACTACATGGTGTCATGGTATTTGTTATTGCTAAAGTGTATGTATGGAAATTCTATGATTTATGTGTGGTAAATTCTATGATATAGCTGATTGTGGGCATCGACATGTGTTCTAAAACACAAATGAATAAAGATGTGTGTGATGTTTAAAGGCGCAATATGTTACTTTTGGGCGACCTGACATAATTCACACACAGAAATGTGGCATATAGATCTGTCATTCTCAAAGTAAACAAGTCTAAGAAGCGGTAGATCCATTCTATGTGAGTTGTTTCTATGCTTCCCATTCTTAAGTTTTGTTTGTGGGTCGTTTTACATTCCGTTTGTGTACACAGGCCTCAAACAGCTGAAAATAAAATATTTTGGATTATGGGAAATATTTAGATGTCAGGACAAAGGCAACAGTTATTTTTGTCAGGGATCCTAGCTGCTGTCACTCTTGGATGTGATAAAAAGAGCAGCGGCACGCAGAATACGCCTCCTTTCCTCTCCCGACCTTAACCCTCCAAAAGATCCATGTAAACTTTGACCTTGTTGAGATGGCCCACGTTTACATTTAGCTGAAACGTTTATCAAAAGGAAATTGTTTCAAGAAGGTCTGTCCCAGTGGGGAGTATGGAGATGTGAGGATAATAGGAGAACATTGACAGGGTGACAGGAGTGAGGAAGTCTTGCAGGCGAGTCACTCAGTGGCGTCACCATGAAATCTAGAGTCATAGGTTGTTGTGGTAGGTGAATGGGTCTTCTAGTGGATGGAGCTTTAGGAGAGTTCCTTTCCAGCAAACTGCTGCCGGGGGTGCGTTGTTTTCCACTCTGAATTGAGATACTGTTGATGCATGCTTCGATTCAAATCAGATCAGGCAAAATTGTCTTCAATCTGATGCTCTACACTGATTGTATATGCAATCTGATTTTATGCCAATTGTAAATATAGCCTCCATTATCCTGATTTTCAAAAGACCACATTTCCTCTTTGAACTCAAAACCATTGTTTTCTTCTTCAAAATGCATATCAAGCTTTTCGATTGCTTATTGAAGAAATACCTTAGACACAGATGTGACGTCATTGGAAACATGCAACAAATATTTCAAAGCAGTCAATCTCGTCAAATCATCAAATAGGCCATGTGCACATCAGATACCGCCATTACAGGCATTACAACACAATAAGCTTGGGCAACTTCTCCTGACTCTGTCATCATCTCTGCATCAACCCCTTCATTAAAGTCCAATTATCATCAATCAGAGGTGTGAATAATTATCTCCCTAATTCTGATTTTAGGACCTTATGCTCTCTTTTTTTACCCTCTTAGTTCTTTTCACCTGATTCCATGTAATGTAATGTGGCTGTCATCACCTCTGTGTTCTTGCTCCCTTCACGTTGGAATGGCTTGCACATTTATTGTCACAAGGTAGGACATGTGAGGTTGTTTTACGTCTGGGTTGAGCAATCATATAGGTTTAATAATTGTAGCACATTCCTTAATCTAGTAAGACGTACACCTGTGTAATACCCAATAGTAATATGCAACAGTAACAGCATTGTAACTACACGGCTACAACAGAAAACCAATAACAAAGCTTTCATTGTGTGGTTCCCCAGACCTCCCCAGTAGCCCAGACATCGCTCAGTCTCAGTGCTGATGAGACCTTTTGTTCTTTATGGTTGATGTGTATGTGATTACCATGGTGTCAACTATTGGCAATGCATTCAAAGTTGAGAGACCACAAGGTCACTGTTAATTCAAAAGTGCTCTTTAATGTCACACTCCATGTCATTCCCCCAGCCTGCGGTGCTGCTACAGCTCCTCTCTTAAATGCATGGCACAAATGGTTTTCAACAAGGAGGATGTCAAGGGAGTCCCACCTCAATCAAAACCCTTATACTGCCTCTTTAAGTCCGGCACTCTAGGGAGGATGCTGTTTTTGTTTCTTACTCCTCTATTCCTTCTTCCTCATGGTATGTTTTGAACAGATGTTTTTTAGCAGTCCCGACAGCAGCACTGTAGTTTTATTTTGTATTTTTGTACTTTTTAACCCTTTTTCTCCCCAATTGGTAGTTACAGTCTTGTCCCATCGTTGCAAGTCCCTTACGGACTCGGGAGAGTCAAAGGTCGAGAGCCATGCATCCTCCAAAACACGAACCCGCCAAGCCGCACAGCTTCTTGAAACACTGCTCGCTTAACACGGAAGCCAGCCGCTCCAATATGTCCGAGGCAACACCGTACAGCTGGTGACCGCAGTCAGCGTGCATGCGCCCGTCTCGCCACAAGGAGTCGCTAGAGCGCGATGGGACAAGGACATCCCGGCAGGCCAAACCCTCCCCTAACCCGGACAACGCTGGGCCAATTGTGCACCGCCATATGGGTCTAACGGTCGCGGCCGCAGCCTTGGATCAAACCCAGGTCTGTAGTGACGCCTCTAACACTGCGACGCAGTGCCTTAGACCGGTGCGCCACTCGGGAGGCCCCAGCCCTGTAGTTTTAGAGCTATCAGTAAAGCTCTAACTAACATTCTGCTACGTTCTGGCTTTTTACCACAACAATCCATCCATTTACATGAGAAAGTTGTTGCAGGAGCTAGCAGAGAAGCTATTTGGTCATCTTCTGGCCACACGCAGGCAAGCGTTTGGTCATCACCTTCCTTTTGTTATTTTAAGTGCCTTCGTTCGTAGTCAAGCTCCTCCAATTGTTTGAAGAGGAAGCATGAGAGGCCCCTATCCGTTGACATCATTCTCTCCCCTGTGCCGAAAAATGCTTTCTTATACCATAACAAAGTGTGATTAACAAGAGTCTGAGGAACGTTCTGGTAAATATAGTAGGTAGACCTTTTGGCACTATCGTGTGAATGTATGACAGCCTGGAGCAGAAGCCTCTATCACTTGTGAGTCATGCCCCTTCCGTTTGTTCTTCTTGTTGGTAATGCATTGCCCCTGAATATAGAAAACCTTGCTCAGAAACAGGGAATCCCAGACTAATGAAGCAATGCTATGGCATCAAATCTGACATGACTATAACACTGGATTATTCAAGGGTTTATAGACTCATAGGTAATTTTGATGTAAAAGGACCCATGAGCACCAACATGTGAAGTTTATAGGAGCATGTCAAATAGTGGTCAAATGAATGCTAAGAGTCWATTTTTTTCATTAAGTCATATATTTTTTAACAAATTTCAATCCTACAAATTAAGAAAGTATACATTTCTTGTCAAAGAGATGGAAACGGAGTCTTAGAACATTTATTTATTTTATTTGAAACTTTCCAGGATAAAATCCTTTTCAAGGGTGTCCAAAAAGTATTAAAAACATGAATACAAAAAAATACTAATTAACAATATTTGCACATTTGTGGCCTGCTGGAGGTCATTTTGCAGGGCTCTGGCAGTGCTCCTCCTTGCACAAAGGCGGAGGTAGCGGTCCTGCTGCTGGGGGTTGTTGCCATCCTACGGCCTCCTCCACGTCTCCTGATGTACTGGCCTGTCTCCTGTAGCGCCTCCATGCTCTGGACACTACGCTGACAGACACAGCAAACCTTCTTGCCACAGCTCGCATTGATGTGCCATCCTGGATGAGCTGCACTACCTGAGCCACTTGTGTGGGTTGTAGACTCCGTCTCATGCTACCACTAGAGTGAAAGCACCGCCAGCATTCAAAAGTGACCAAAACATCAGCCAGGAAGCATAGGAACTGAGAAGTGTTCTGTGGTCACCACCTGCAGAACCACTCCTTTATTGGGGGTGTCTTGCTAATTGCCTATAATTTCCACCTTTTGTCTATATACAACAGCATTGGAAATTATTTGTCAATCAGTGTTGCTTCCTAAGTGGACAGTTTGATTTCACAGAAGTGTGATTGACTTGGAGTTACATTGTGTTGTTTAAGTGTTCCCTTTATTTTTTTGAGCAGTGTACAACGTGACAGAATAACCGACCGCCTGATGCGCTGCATCAGCAGCGGAACGACACCAGCCTTGGGGATGACCACAGGGACGCGGTGCGGGTCGGTCAGGGCGCCGATGGTGAAAATCCCTGGTCAGCGAAGCATCCTGTAACGGAATTCCTCCTCCTCTTCATACGAAAAGGAGAGTAGTGATTCGACCAAAATGCAGCGTGGTTATGTGACATAATATTTATTTAACAAGACAAAAGACGAAACGAAATACTCTTAAACAAACTACAAAACAACAAACGAAGTAGACAGACCTGGTGCGACGAACTTACATGTAACACGAGAACGCAATAACAGGAAAACTGACTACATAAAACGAATGAACAAACAAAACCGAAAACAGTCCCGTTGGCGTAACATACAGACACTGACACAGGAGACAACACCCACAACAAACAGTGTGAAAACACCTACCTAATATGGCTCTCAATCAGAGGAAATGAAAACCACCTGCCTCTAATTGAGAGCCATCAGGTCACCCTTTAAACCAACATAGAAACAGAAAACATAGACTGCCCACCCAAACTCACGTCCTGACCAACTAACACATACAAAACTAACAGAAAACAGGTCAGGAACGTGACATAACCCCCCCTCAAGGTGCGAACTCCGGGCGCACCAGCACAAAGTCTAGGGAGGGTCTGGGTGGGCATCTGACCACGGTGGTGGCTCAGGCTCTCGGGCGAGGTCCCCACCCCACCATAGTCAATCCAGCTTACGTCTCCCCCTTAGAATGACCACCCTCATCTTACACCCACTTAATTTTAATGGTAACCCTAATATAAGGCAGCACCGGGACAAGGGGCAGCACCGGGATAAGGTAGCTCAGGACAGAGATATAGCACAGGACAGAGAGGTAGGTCAGGATAGAGAGGTAGCTCAGGATAGAGGGGCAACTCCGGACTGAAGGGCAGCTCTGGATAAATGGCCGCTCTGGGCTGAGGGCAGCTCATGACTGGCTGACGGCTCTGGACGCTCATGGCTGGCTGACGGCTCTGGACGCTCATGGCTGGCTGACGGCTCTGGACGCTCATGGCTGGCTGACGGCTCTGGCAGATCCTGTCTGGTTGGCGGCTGGCAGATCCTGTCTGGTTGGCGGCTCTGGCAGATCCTGTCTGGTTGGCGGCTCTGGCAGATCCTGTCTGGTTGGCGGCTCTGGAGATCCTGTCTGGTTAGCGGCTCTGGCAGATCCTGTCTGGGTGGCGGCTCTGGCAGATCCTGACTGACGAATGGCTCAGACGGCGCTGGGAGACGGATGGCTCAGACGGCGCTGAGGAGACGGATGGCTCGATGACGCTGAGGAACGATGCTCAGATGGCGCTGCGGAGACGGATGGCTCAGATGGGCTGCGGGAGACGGATGGCTCTGGCTGATCCTGTCTGGCGGAAGGCTTTGGCTGCTCCTGTCTGGCGGAAGCTCTAGCGGCTCCTGTCTGGCGGAAGGCTCTAGCGGCTCCTGTCTGGCGGAAGGCTCTGTAGGCTCATGGCAGACGGGCGGCTTTGCAGGCTCATGGCAGACGGGCGGCTTTGAAGGCTCAATACAGACGGGCAGTTCATGCGGCGCTTGGCAGACGGACAGTTCAGGCGCCGTTGGCAGACGGCAGACTCTGGCCGGCTGAGACGCACTGTAGGCCTGGTACGTGGTGCCGGAACTGGAGCACCGGACTGGAGACACGCACTTCAAGCCTAGTGCAGGGACAGGGCACACTGACCTCTCGAAGCGCACTATAGGCCTGGTGCGTGTACCGCACTGGTGGCACCGGGCTGAGTGCACGCACATCAGGACGAGTACGGGGAGAAGGAACAGTGCGTACAGGGCTCTGGAGACGCACAGGAGGCTTAGTGCGTGGTGCCGGAACTGGAGGCACTGGGCTGGAGACACGCACCATAGGGAGATGCGTGGAGGAGGAACAGGGCTCTGAAAACGCACTGGAAGCCTGGTGCGTGGTGTAGGCACTGGTGGTACTGGGCTGGGGCGGGGAGGTAGCGCCGGAAATACCGGACCGTGCAAGCGTACTGGCTCCCTTGAGCATTGAGCCTGCCCAACCTTACCTGGTTGAATGCTCCCCGTCGCCCGACCAGTGCGGGGAGTGGAATAACCCGCACCGGGCTATGTAGGCGAACCGGAGACACCATGCGTAAGGCTGGTGCCATGTAAGCCGGCCCGAGGAGACGTACTGGTGGCCAGATATGTAGGGCCGGCTTCATGACATCCGGCTCAACGCTCAATCTAGCCCTACCAGTGCGGGGAGTGGAATAACCCGCACCGGGCTATGCACACGTACAGGAGACACCGTGCGCTCTACTGCGTAACACGGTGTTCGCCCGTACTCCCGCTCTCCACGGTTAGCCTGTGAAGTGGGCGCAGGTCTCCTACCTACCCTTGGCCACTACCTCTTAGCCGCCCCCCAAGAAATTTTTGGGTAGTACTCACGGGCTTTTCGGGCTTCCGTGCTAGACGCGTCCCCTCATAACGCCGGTTTTGGGCTTGATTCTCCGCCTCCAGCCTTGCTTCCTTGCTGCTCCTCATATCGCCGCCTCTCAGCTTTAGCTGCCTCCAGCTCCTCTTTGGGGCGGCGATATTCTCCTGGCTCGCCCAGGGTCCTTTGCCTTCTAGGTCTTCCTCCCATGTCCATTTCTCCAAATAATTCAGCCTCTCCTGTTGTTGCTGCTTGTCCTGGATTGGTGGGTGGTTCTGAACGGAATTCCTCCTCCTCTTCATACGAAAAGAGGAGTAGTGATTCGACCAAAATGCAGCGTGGTTATGTGACATATATTTTATTTAACAAGACAAAAGACGAAACGAAAACTCTTAAACAAACTACAAAACAACAAACGAAGTAGACAGACCTGGTGCGACGAACTTACATGTAACACGAAGAACGCAATAACAGGAAAACTGACTACATAACGAAAAAATGAACAAACAAAACCGAAAACAGTCCCGTGTGGGTAACATACAGACACTGACACAGGAGACAACCACCCACAACAAACAGGTGAAAACACCACCTTAATATGGCTCTCAATCAGAGGAAATGAAAACCACCTGCCTCTAATTGAGAGCCATATCAGGTCACCCTTTAAACCAACATAGAAACAGAAAACATAGACTGCCCACCCAAACTCACGTCCTGACCAACTAACACATACAAAACTAACAGAAAACAGGTCAGGAACGTGACAATAACCCCCCCTCAAGGTGCGAACTCCGGGCGCACCAGACAAAGTCTAGGGAGGGCTGGGTGGGCATCTGACCACGGTGTGGCTCAGGCTCTGGGCGAGGTCCCCACCCCACCATAGTCAATCCCAGCTTACGTCTCCCCCTTAGAATGACACCCTCATCTTACACCCACTTAATTTTAATGGTAACCTTAATATAAGGGGCAGCACCGGGACAAGGGGCAGCACCGGGATAAGGTAGCTCAGGACAGAGATATAGCACAGGACAGAGAGGTAGGTCAGGATAGAGAGGTAGCTCAGGATGGAGGGCAACTCCGGGACTGAAGGGCAGCTCTGGATAAATGGCCGCTCTGGGTGAGGGGCAGCTATGACTGGCTGACGGCTCTGGACGCTCATGGCGGCTGACGGCTCTGGACGCTCATTGGCTGGCTGACGGCTCTGACGTCATGGCTGGCTGACGGCCTGGATCCTGTCTGGTGGCGGCTCTGGCAGATCCTGTCTGGTTGGCGGCTCTTGGCAGATCCTGTCTGGTTGCGGCTCTGGCAGATCCTGTCTGCGTTGGCGGCTCTGGCAGATCCTGTCTGGTTAGCGGCTCTGGCAGATCCTGTCTGGTTGGCGGTCTGGCAGATCCTGACTGACGAATGGCTCAGACGGCGCTGGGGGCGGATGGCTTAGACGGCGCTGAGGAGACGGATGGCTCAGATGGCGCTGAGGAGACGGATGGCTCAGATGGCGCTGCGAGACGGATGGCTCAGATGCGCTGCGGAGACGGATGGCTCTGGCTGATCCTGTCTGGCGGAAGGCTTTGGCTGCTCCTGTCTGGCGGAAGGCTCTAGCGGCTCCTGTCTGGCGGAAGGCTCTAGCGGCTCCTGTCTGGCGGAAGGCTCTGTAGGTCATGGCAGACGGGCGGCTTTGCAGGCCATGGCAGACGGCGGCTTTGAAGGCTCAATACAGACGGGCAGTTCATGCGGCGCTTGGCAGACGGACAGTTCAGGCGCCGTTGGGCAGACGGCAGACTCTGGCCGGCTGAGACGCACTGTAGGCCTGGTACGTGGTGCCGGAACTGGAGGCACCGACTGGAGACACGCACTCAAGCCTAGTGCAGGGACAGGGCACACTGACCTCTCGAAGCGACTATAGGCCTGGTGCGTGTACGGCACTGGTGGCACCGGCTGAGTGCACGCACATCAGGACGAGTACGGGGAGAAGGAAACAGTGCGTACAGGCTCTGGAGACGCACAGGAGGCTTAGTGCGTGGTGCCGGAACTGGAGCACTGGGCTGGAGACACGCACCATAGGGAGAGTGCGTGGAGGAGGAACAGGGCTCTGAAAACGCACTGGAAGCCTGGTGCGTGGTGTAGGCACTGGTGGTACTGGGCTGTGGGCGGGAGGGTAGCGCCGGAAATACCGGACCGTGCAAGCGTACTGGCTCCCTTGAGCATTGAGCCTGCCCAACCTTACCTGGTTGAATGCTCCCCGTCGCCCGACCAGTGCGGGGAGGTGGAATAACCCGCACCGGCTATGTAGGCGAACCGGAGACACCATGCGTAAGGCTGGTGCCATGTAAGCCGGCCCGAGGAGACGTACTGGTGGCCAGATATGTAGGGCCGGCTTCATGACATCCGGCTCAACGCTCAATCTAGCCCTACCAGTGCGGGGAGTGGAATAACCGCACCGGGCTATGCACACGTACAGGGACACCGTGCGCTCTACTGCGTAACACGGTGTTCGCCCGTACTCCCGCTCTCCACGGTTAGCCTGTGAAGTGGGCGCAGGTCTCCTACCTACCCTTGGCCCACTACCTTCTTAGCCGCCCCCCAAGAAATTTTTGGTAGTACTCACGGGCTTTTCGGGCTTCCGTGCTAGACGCGTCCCCTCATAACGCCGGTTTTGGGCTTGATTCTCCGGCCTCCAGCCTTGCTTCCTTGCTGCCTCCTCATATCGCCGCCTCTCAGCTTTAGCTGCCTCCAGCTCCTCTTTGGGGGCGCGATATTCTCCTGGCTGCGCCCAGGTCCTTTGCCTTCTAGTCTCCTCCCATGTCCATTTCTCCAAATAATTCAGCCTCTCCTGTTGTTGCTGCTTGGTCCTGGATTGGTGGGTGGTTCTGTAACGGAATCTCCTCCTCTTCATACGAAAAGGAGGATAGTGATTCGACCAAAATGCAGCGTGGTTATGTGACATAATATTTATTTAACAAGACAAAAGACGAAACGAAATACTCTTAAACAAACTACAAAACAACAAACGAAGTAGACAGACCTGGTGCGACGAACTTACATGTAACACGAAGAACGCAATAACAGGAAAACTGACTACATAAAACGAATGAACAAACAAAACCGAAAACAGTCCCGTGTGGCGTAACATACAGACACTGACACAGGAGACAACCACCCACAACAAACAGTGTGAAAACACCTACCTTAATATGGCTCTCAATCAGAGGAAATGAAAACCACCTGCCTCTAATTGAGAGCCATATCAGGTCACCCTTTAAACCAACATAGAAACAGAAAACATAGACTGCCCACCCAAACTCACGTCCTGACCAACTAACACATACAAAACTAACAGAAAACAGGTCAGGAACGTGACACATCCAGAATGTTCACCGCAGGAATCCAGCACCGCTCCTCTGGGCTTTACCACTCCCCTGATGCGCTGCACCAGCAGCAGGACAGAATAACCGACTCTAAATGGAGACAGTGGCAACTGGCCCCTCCGACGCTGCCGCAAATGGTCCGTCCGACACAGACGCAATTTCTGCAGCCGCAACTGGCCCATCCGACGCCACTGCAACTGGTCCGTCCAACGCCGCTGCAACTGGTCCGTCCAACACCGCTGCAACTGGCCCATCCGACGCCGCTGCAACTGGTCCGTCCAACGCCGCTGCAACTGGTCCGTCCAACGCCGCTGCAACTGGCCCATCCGATGCCGCTGCAACTGGTCCGTCCGACGCTGCCGCAACTTTGGCAGCTGCAACTGGCCCTGACTGATCCGCACCACGTTCCTGTGGTCGTCCTCGGAGGCCGGTGTTGTCCCGCTGCTGATGCAACATGTCAGGAGAGGGGTAAGGCCCAGAGGAGCAGTACTGGGCTCCTGCGGTAGACATCCTGCACGCGTCGCTGACCAGGGAATCTCACCATGGGCACCCTGAGCACCCCGAGGCCGGTGTCGTTCCGCGTCGAGGGGGTACTGTCACCGATTCCCCCGGTACTGCTGCTCATTCCGTACACCAGTCCCGGAGGTCTATGTCACCGGCCTCTAGGTGTCACTGAACTGTTTCATTCCCCTGATTAGTAATTGTATACATGTGCCCTCTGTTCACAATTGTCTTGTCGGTTATTGTTCCCATGTCCGTTGGTCTTGTGAGTACCTGTGCTTTGTTGTTGCGGCTTTCGTGCTGTGTGTGTTGTGTACTCGTTATCACGGGTCTCGTCCCGTTTATTGTTGTGCACTTGTTATTACGGGTCTCGTCCTGTGTATTTGTTAGAAGTTTAAAACTTGTTAGGGCTAGAGTACTTTTTTCGCCTGACTGACGTGCCCAAAGTAAACTGCCTGTTGCTCAGTCCCTGAAGCCAGGATATGCATATAATTGGTACCATTGGAAAGAAAACACTTTGAAGTTTGTAGAAATGTTAAAAGAATGTAGGAGACTATAACACAATAGATATGGTAGGAGAAAATCCAAAGACAAACCAACCAGATCTTTTTTTTGAGAGCCAATGCTCTTACAATGGAAAGTATAGGGAAATAATGAAATCTAGCTCCCAGGATGCAATTCCTATGGCTTACACAGGATGTCAGCCATCTATGTTCAAGGTTTCAGGCTAGTTTCTTCCACAATGAGTAAGAAATATGAGTTTTAGTACTGGGACACACTCTTGGAAATTCATGTTTGGGCGAGCGATGAAGACAAGACGCACCCGCTAATATTGGTTTCATATTGAAAATACTTCTTTCCGTATGAAATATTATAGTTTGATTAGATTTTAGGGTATCTGAGGTGTCAATAGAAACATATTTTGATTTGTTTTAACAATGTTTAGCGGTAGTTTTTGGATTCCTTTCTCTGCATGTTGAACAAGTGATTACTCAAATCGATGACGCCAACTAAACAGACTTTTTGTGATATAAAGAAGGATTTTATCTAACAAAACGACACCACATGTTATAGCTGGGACCCTTTGGATGACAAAAAGAAAGTGAATGCATGCTTTCGTTGTAATGGCTACTCTAAATCAAGACAGTGCAGTTAAATTAACAAGAATTTAAGCTTTCAACCGAAATAAGACACGTGTATGTACCTACATGTTTAATGTCCATAATTGTTATGATTGTTTATTTGAATTGCGCGCCCTCTAGTTTCACCGGAAGTTGTCCTGCTAGCGGGACGCCTAGCCCTAAGGAGGTTTAACCTCACCCTTCTGTTTGGGTTACATCCCTGTGTTTTTGTATGCGTGTTTGTTTTGGGCTTTGTCCCCGTGCCTTTTCATGGAATGTTGTATTTTTGGGTGGAGTATTAAAACCCCCTATTACGTATTCTTGAGCCTGTCTCCAATCATTTATACAATATAACATTAACGATAAAAAGCATACCCATAACAGGATACAGCCACCACTATGCTTGAAAATATGGAGAGTGGTACTCAGTAGTGTGTTGTATTAGATTTGCCTCAAACATAACACTTTGTATTCAGGCCAAAAAATGAATTGCTTGCCAAATTTTTTGCAGAATTACTGTATTGCCTGTTTTGTTTATTGCCTGCATGTTTTGGAATATTTTTACTCTGTACAGGCTTCCTCCTTTTCACTTTGTCAATTAAGTATTGTGGAGTAACTACAATGTTGTTGATCCATCCTCAGATTTCTCTTATCACAGCCATTAAACTGTTAACAAGTCGACATAGTGAAATCCCTCAATGTGAAATCCCTGAGCGGTGTCAATCCTCTCTGGCAACTGAGTTAGGAAGGACGCCTGTATCTTTGTAGTAACTGGGTGTATTAGGGGCACAACTTTCACTGGGGATAGGGGGACATGACCCTTCCCCACGTTCTGAAATTGCATTTTTGTCCCCCGCAGTTTTATCATTGCACTGTGATACAAAAAGCGGTGATGGTGTGCTTTAGGACCATGCAGACGCCTAAGAGCGGTCGGGTAGGCTATTTGGCGTTATCAACCAGCTGGATTGTGGACCATGCGGACACCACAGAGTGTGTCTTCAGAGGCAGCTGTTGTCTGTGTGTGTTGTGATTTTTCACCGAGTTGTAAAAAAATCCGAGTAGAAAATGGCTACTCTTTATTTGACTGATGTAGCTGGCAAGGTTATTGATGTTTGACTTAATCGAGATTTTTTGTATTTATTCCCAGTGCTGAGTTAATGTAACATTAGCTAATGCCTTATATGATACATCCCCTCTTGACTGAAGTTCTGTCTGAAGGGAATGCACTAGCTAGCTAGTAGCTACCACAGCCAGTTCAGCTCTAGCTCTAGGTAGCAATATCTAACAGCTGTTGTGTGCATGGACATGTGTTGTAGCCTTTGTTTGGTCCCATTTCAATGTAAGTAAATATACTTTGCTAGTTTTGCCAGTTGATGTACTAGCCAAAAATCAGCTAACATTAGCTAGCTGGCGCATTAGCTAACTTTAGCTATTCTTTTTGCGTCAATCACACTAGACCTGAATCAAAATGACGAAACCAGTGGCCAAACGATTGAAGTCTGATATTCTGATGTTTTTTTGAAAGTGCAATGGGATTTTATGTTAGTCATTCTTTGTCATGCCTTGTCTGAGCAGGATCAGATAGTTACAGGGGTCTCAGCAGGGTCAGGAACCCAGGGAAGACCATTCTGTGATGGTGCTAAGGTGAATATTTGCAGATGCAACACGTTATTCTCTCTGAGCAGCAAACACTGGACCAGCCAGAAGCTTCAAAGATWGAAACTATTTTAAGGCATGTCTGAAAACAACTCTAAAGTTCATTTCCAAACTGTATCAAGGCTTAATAGAGGCTTTTCCCGATGGCACAAAACATCTAAAACAAAATTATGAGGAAGACCTGGGAGACACTATTGACGATGAAGAATGGATACAGATATGTTTGAATACCCAGTCATGTTCGTATAAACTCAGACATAAATTACTGCGGTTTAAGACCATGCGTAGAATGTACTATATGCCAGTGAAACTGACTATCATGCACTCAGAAATGTAATACCTCTGCTGGAGCTGTTATCAGAAGAAACTGTGTAACCTAGCATTTATAGCGGCTAAGAAATGCATTGCCATTCATTGGAAGGTTGTCAAGTTATGTATCAGTAGATTGTATTTATTACAAGATTAAAGGTATACTGTGCAACTTTCAAAAGGTTTGGATGCCTTATATGGAATACTGTACAACAAAAGGAGTCTGTATAGAAAACATGCCCACATCAGGGGAGATACCAATTTATGCAATCCCTAGCTGCTGGGATGCTCAGTCCTGGCCCTGGGGGTCTTCCATACTGTTGCGTGTCACTCTGGCCTTAGCCTAATATACCTGAAACCAATAATTCATGTTTCACTAAGATCCTAAAGCTGAGTGCGTGTGATGGGTTGGGGCACTACAGGGCAGTGGACCCCTAGACGCAGGATGGGGTGACCCAGCTATATTTTGTGCAGGTAGAAAGAGCTCTACAGTACTATTAGGCCTATGACATGAATTACAGTGCCCTCTGTACTTATTGGAAGCATTTTTTAAGCACACTTTTCTTTTTTTAGCTCTATACTCCAAACGTTTGGATATGATATCAAACAATGATGATGCCGTTAAAGTGCAGACTGTCAGCTATACTTTGAGGGTATTTTCATCCATATCGGTTGAACCGTTAAAAAAAAATTGCACTTTTTGTAGAAAGTTAGACGCACAAATAGCGTACCCCCAAGACATGCTAACCTCTCACAATAACAGGGTAGATTAGCATTTGTTTGTGGGTATAATATTTGTGCGTCTAACTTTCTCACTCATCCTTATTCACGATTGACTCAGGATTATCCATAATCATGGTAGCATCCACGTTTATGTAAAAGTGTTTAGAAACATATTGTACTCTCATTTACAATAAAAGTTACCCCAAAAGGGTCATATTAGATTGTGTAGAAATGCAGGAAATTGCTTTGAGGGAGGACCCCCAAACCCCCCACCAGATTATGCCCCCTCCACTTCTAAAACCAAAGTTGTGCCCCTGGGGTGTATTGATACACCATGCAAAGTGTAAAAATTACTTAGCCATGCTCAAAGGGATATTCAGGGTCTGCTTTTTTAATAGATGTTTTAACCTATCTACTGTTCTCCCCACTGTATATAGAGGAAAACACAAAGCAATTAGTGGGCCCAGGTGTGTACTAATTGGCTTTACACTGAGTACCTATCCCCTGAGGAGGGTGCTGTCGTGTCGTCTTCCTCCGGCTGGTCACTGAACTCTCACAACACATACATACATACATACATACATACATACATACATACATACATACATACATACATACATACATACATACATACATACATACAAATATCTTCACATGGTTTGATCTCAACATTTGAAAAAGGGCTTTCTTAACTTCTCTGCGCTACGGATCCCTTTAGCGGGATCATTTTCCTAAACAACCGCTGAATTGCAGGGCGCAAAATATTACTAAAATTGTTTATGATCYTGCAATCACAAGTGAAATATACCAAAACACAGCTTAGTTTGTTGTTAATCCACCTATCGTGTCAGATTTTGAAAATATGCTTTGCAGCGAAAGCAATCCAAGCTTTTGTGAGTGTATCAATCAATGCTACAACAGCTAGCCACAAATTAGCATGGTCACGAAAGTCAGAAAAGCAATAAAATGAATCAATTACCTTTGATAATATTTCAACCGGACCGTAACCTATTCAATAAAAGACAGAAAGAAAATGGAGAGCTACCCCTCTCGCGCGCAGGAACTAATCAGTGGACACCTGACTAGTTTTGAAAAATCTCGCTCATTTTTCAAAATAAAAGCCTGAAACTATGTCTAAAGCCTGGTCACAGCCTGAGGAAGCCATTGGAAAAGGAATCTGGTTGATACCCCTTTAAATGGAAGAAAGAGGGGCAAGGAAACACAGATAAAAAAATAAAAAAAACACTTCCGGGTTAGATTTCCTCAGGTTTTCGCCTGCAGAATCAGTTTTGTTATACTCACAGACAATATTTTGACAGTTTTGGAAACTTTGGAGTGTTTTCCATCCTAATCTGTAAATGATATGCATATTCTACGATCTGGACCTGAGAAATAGTCTGTTTACCTTGGGAACGTTATTTAAAAAAATAAGAATAATCTGACCCCTAGCGCCAAGAGGTTAACGGCAGGCACAGTTCCGGGGCTCTGTCTGCCATGGGAATATGGGGGGGTGGTATCCGAGAACACACTCAAAAGGAATGAGATGGAGTGAGGAATGCACCAGGGAGTTCTGTGCGTATTCGTCTCAAGCTAGATAGCGACTCCACTCGTGTGGCTGGTGGCTGCAGTGAGGGCGAAGGTACTTCCCTATTTCCTGAATCAGGCGTTCCGTCAGCTTGGGGATTGTATCCAGACGATAGGCTGAAGGAGACTCCCAGTTGTTTGCTGAAGGCTCGCCACACCCTGGAGACAAACCGGGGTCTCCGAAACGATGTCTTCCGGGATGCCATACAGACGAAACACCTGTTGAACATGCACTCGGCCATTTCCATGACATTAGGTAGATGCGGAAGGGGGATTAGTTGGCACATCTTGGAGAACCGGTCCACTACAGCTAAAATGGTAGTGAAGCCCGACGAGTCTGGCACATTAGTGAGGAAATCCATGGCGATGTGGGACCATGGTCTGTGTGGTGTACGTAAAGGCTCGCGCTTACCAGTAGGTAGTTGGCGAGGGCTCTTTGCCCAAGCATAGACGGGACAGGAAAGAAAGTACCGTGATCTCGGACGTCGGCTGTTAGGGATGACCCCCAGAACTTGCGTGTCAGTAGCTCCATTGTCCGGATGTTTCCGGGATGGCCAGATCTCAGCAAGGTATGGCACCATGCCACAAGACACAGGTCTTGCCTGCAGGGGTGTCGGCAGGTGCTGGTCATGGCGTAGGTCCTCTTGAATGGCTGCTTAGATTTCCCACTATATGGGTCCCACGACACAAGACGGAGGCAGGATGGGCTCGGGAGCTGGGTTAGAGGAAGGGGCGTCAAATAGACGGGATAAGGAATCAACCTTCACATTTTTCTTGCCGGGCAGATAGGTGATGGTGAAATTGAAGCGGGTGAAGAAGAGTGCCCAGCGAGCGTGTTTGGAGTTGAGTCTCTTAGCACTTCTTAATTACTCCAGATTACGGTGGTCGATAAGGACAAGGAATGGGTGATGAGCTCCCTCTCACCAGTGGCGTCACTCTTCGATAGCCAGCTTAATGGCGATGAGCTCTTGGTTCCCGACATCATAGTTCATCTCAGCGAGTGACAGTTTCTTGGAAAAGAAGCCACATGGGTGTAATTTGGGAGGTGTTCTGATCCGCTGAGAGTGAACCGCTCCCACGCCGACCTCGGATGCATCCACCTCCAGAACAAAAGGAAGGGTAGGATCTGGCTACCTAAGGATGGGTGCAGAGGTGTTTCAAGGTTTCAAATGTAGTAAGGGCGGTGTCGGTCCATTGGAGGGTACGGGTTTTTTGACTGGAGGTTGCTGAGAGAGGAGCAGTTGTGCTGCTGCAGTTTCAGATGAACTGGTGGTAGTAGTTGGAGAATCCTAGCAAACGTTTTAGTTCCTTTACAGTGGTAGGTTTGGGCCTTGACCTTGCCTTCGTCCATGTTGACTCCTCCTGGTGTCAGCACGAAACCTAGGAAGGTTACGGTAGTAACATGAAAGGCGCTCTTCTCAGCCTTGACATAAAGATGGTGGTCCTGTAACCATTGGAGGACCTGTTGTCACGTCTGCCCCCCCCCCCCTCCGGGGCGCTTGAGGGCACCAGGCTGCCCTGCATCACGCACTCCTATCATCCATTACGCACACCTGCCTTCGCTAGTCACGCGCATCAGCGATATTGGACTCACCTGGACTCACTCATCACCTGTTATTACCTCCCCTATATTTGTCAGTTCCCCAGCTCTGTTCCCCGCTTCTGCATTGATTGTCTTTTGTTTGTGTTATCTGTTACCTTACCTGATGCTGTTCCTGTCTCGTTCCATGTCCGTTCTTTATTAAATGTTTGACTCCCTGTACCTGCTTCGTCTCTCCAGCGTCATTCCTTGTGACACCTGTTGCACATACTGTACGTGTTCTGCAATGGAGTGAGAGTAGATCAAGATATCGTCAATGTACACGATGAGGAACTGGTTGATCATGTCCTTGAAAACTTCATTCATGAAGGGACTGGCAGACTACGGGAGCAWTGGTGAGACCGTAGGGCATAACCAGGTATTCGTAGTGACCCCTAGCGGTGATGAACACCGTCTTCCACTCATCTCCACTTCGGATATGGACCAGGTTGTAAGCACTACGTAGGTCCAGTTTGGACTTGTGCTAGTGCGTCCAGAATCAGAGGGAGAGGGAAGCGATTCTTGATGTTAAGGTCATTGAGGGGTCAGTTCTTTTTTTCACAAAAAAGAAACTGGATGCAGCCGGAGACGTGAATGGACGGATGAGTCCCATGTCGAGGGCCTCTTCTATATAGGTGTCCATAGCCTCATTTTCTGGGATGGACAAGAAGTAGATCTGACCCTTAGGGGGCGATGGCCCAGGAAGGAGGTTGATCGCGCAGTCCATCGGGCGGTGAGGGGGCAGAATGGACTGAAGACACTCTGGAACTGGGCATATACAGGTGGGATGTGGGTTGGAATGGCAGACTCCGATCCTTCTGTACAGGTGGCTCGACAGGGTAGATTGCAGTTCTTAAAACAGGCGGGAGACCATGACAGCAGTTCCCCTTGCCGCCAGGAGATGGCAGGGTCGTGAAGGCTTAGCCAGGGGTGACCGAGGTTGAAGACAACACCATTAACTGAATGACCTCAGAGTGAAGGAGGCCAATCTGAAGGGTGATACTTTCGGTCATGCGAGTCACAAGACCAGTTCCGAGAGGTTGTCCTTCCAGCGCATTAATCCTAAAGGGAGGATTAACAGGGATTAGTTTGACTCTTTACTTTGGTGCCAATTGTCCGTCAATGAAATTACCTGCAGCCCCCGAGTCCACTAGTCCCTCCACAAACTGAGTGACCCCATTAGCAGAAAGAAGAGCCGGGATACCAAACAGCTTTTTGGTAATGTTTAATAACATAGAGATGCCTACCCGGGTGGAAGTGGAGGGGTTGTGGTCATCCCTTCGTGGGGGGTGAATCAGACAGCTATTGTGTAGGGGGTTACTCTCAGGTTTTCACCTCCGATGTCTCTCGGCAGGCGTGAGAGGGGCTATTAGACTGTGGTGGACGAGAGAAGGGCGTGGAAGACTTGCAGGCCATGGGCGACTGTATAGGTCTGCGGTCCACCAGTAGGTTGCCAATGAATTTGGACATTCTGATGTATTGGTTTAGGTCAGTTAAATCTCTTCTGCAGGCCAATTCGGTCTGTAACTCCCGATTAAGACCCCTCCGGTAGACTGTAAGGAGAGCTGGTTCACTACATCCACTGCCGGCAGCCATGGTGCGGCACTCAAGGGCATACTCAGTGGTGGAGCAACGGCCCTGTCACAGCTCACATAACAGGTCCCCTGTGTGACGACCTGAAACTGAATGGTCGAACACCTCCTTGAAGAGGGCGTGGAAACGTGATTCAGAGGACAGATCAGAACTTTGAGAGGCCCACAGGGCTGTGACACAATCCAGAGCTTTGCCTGTGATTAGGGAGATGACGACGTCCACCCTGTCTTTGTCAGAGGTAAAGTCAGCGTGGTGATGGTCTATGTACACGTTACATTGCATAAGAAATCCTTGGCATTTACCTGGGGAGCCGTCGTATTTATTAGGATATGGGGGAGATGAACGAGAGGAGGCTGTAGCACCTGATATCGGTGAAGCAGGAATGGACTGGCAAAGGAGGTCCCTCCTGTCGGGCTAGAAGTAGCTGCAGCTCCGCTGAATCCATCTGTCGTTTTTGGTGAGGTATTCTGTAATGAAAACGATGGGAGACAGAGACATGGTTTCAAGTGTAAGGCGCAGGTGTTTATTTGTACAGGACCACAGGAGGCAGGTAGCTGGGTCCAGGCAGAGGGTTCCAAAAAGGCAACAGTACAGGCGGGGAAAAGGCTAGTAACGTCATCCGGGAGCTCATGCGATAGGTTGATAACAGGAAATCCAATAGGCTAAAGTACAGGCAGGGAATTGGCAAAAGGCGTCGTTAGTGAGGCAGGCCAAAACTATTAAACACGGGAGGATTAAATCACAGGAAAAGCTCTGAATAGAAGTGTGTCACAAAACAAATAATACCTCACAATGATGGGGTGCAAACAACTGAACTAATAGTGTGTGATAATGACATACAGGTGTGTGAACAGGTGAACAGAATTCAGGTGATTGGGATCTGGAGAATGAGCTGCGTTCAGGGGATCTGTGTTTGAGAGTGTGAGCTGGAAGCAGACTTTACAACAATCCTATGGTATGAAAGAATTATTAATGTTTCAACTATTGCTCAAAGCGTATGCTCGGTTTTGCACTATTGGAGTGCTATTCCAACATTCAGTTATCTCTTATAGGGAAAGCAAAAGAGGCTCTGCCAGTATCAAGAGGCTTAAAAAAACACCACCTGATTCATGTTTGGGCAACTCAGCTTACAGGAGTTGTCACTCTGCGCCAGCTAGTGCATGCAACGCAGCATGGATCACCATCTCCAAGGTCTATGCTAACATTGCTGTCGGGGGGGGTGGATTTCTGCAACTCACTTAGTTTTGCTATTTACCCAGCTTGGAGAAGCCAATCCACTTAGAGAGAGACTACAGGGCCAATTTTCTCTCTGCCAAATGACCCTTAATAATGAAGCAGGGCCAATTAAATGCTTAACTGCACATCATAAAACAGTCACAAGACTTCCACTGTTGACTTCTACAAGACTACATTATAAAACGGTTTGCTAGGCAGACAAGTGCAGTACAACATCAACTTACTTGTTAGACCCATGCATTGTATACCAGGAGGGAGTAATGGTGTTGGAGTTTACATACATCAAACCAAATGTTATTTGTTACATGCGCCGAATACAACAGGTGTAGGCCTTACCGTGAAATTATGACTTACAAGCCCTTAACCAACAATGCAGAAATAGAGTTTAAAAAATATTTACTAAATAAACTAAAGGGAAAAAAGGAGAATATCAAAAGTAACACCAGAAAATTACATAACAATAACGTGGCTATATACCTGGGGTACCGGTGCCGGGTCAATGTGAGAGGGTACAGGTTAGTCGAGGTAATTAGTAAAGTGACTATGCATAGATAATAAACAGCGAGTAGCAGCAGTGTAAAAACAAAGGTAACGTAAATAGTTTGGGTGGCTCTTTTACTAATTGTTTTAGCAGTCTTATGGCTTTGGGGTAGAAGTTGTTGAAGAGCCTTTTGGTCTTAGACTTTGCGCTCCGGTACTGCTTGCCGTGCAGTAGCAGAGAGAACAGTCTATGACTTGGGTGACAGGAGTCTTTGACAATGGGACTATCTCTGACACCGCCTATTCTATAGGTCCTGGATGTAATGTAATGTACTGGGCCGTAAGCACTACCCTCTGTAGCGGTTTCCATACCAGGCTGTGATGCAACCGGTCAGGATACTCTCGATGGTGCAGCTGTAGAACTTTTTGAGGATATGGGGACCCATGCCAAATCTTTTCAGTCTCTTGAGGGGGAAAGCTACCTGACTGTTACTGGTGAGATTTAATGATGTGCCGACAGACCACAACTAGAACCAGTACTGTTGTATCCTTGTCTACCACACCATAGAATAATTAGGTAGAACAATATTGAATAGTGGCAAGCTTCTGAAATAGAAAGATGCGGTTACCTACATATACGCATGACAAAAACATACAAGGGATTTTACACATTCATCAAAACTCTGTAGCTTTATTTGGTAAGTGTTTCTACAACCCCTTAATAAACCATCATCATTCTACCAGTCATACCCAGTGGTGTACAGTAGAGGAAAACTAGATAAAATCAGGAGCTTTGTGACAACATGTTGGTAGCTGTCTGTATGATTTATGATGACTGATCACTTCGCTCTCATCCTCTCTCCTCTCTGCAGTGCATCTCCAGCTCATTCCTAGATTCTGCTTCCATAGGGGAGGGTTTGTTAACACCACTTCAAAGATTAGCAGCTGAAGTAAACACTGAGCAGGTAATCACCTCCAAGGAGCAGTAGGAATTGTATTGTATATGTAGCTAAAGTACACAGTAACCACATTTCCATCCAGAGTTTTTATGCAAGTCATGCCGTGTAAAAAAAATCATGACAGGTTTGATGGAAACATGAAGTGTCGGTAAAATTTCATAAATATCGAAAGACAATTTGTTTGTTCAACATGGTGGGATCTTTTTGCTTTGGTAACATTTATTATGCGACAATTGCGGTGGAAACTCCTTTATGTGCAAATAATGATAATAAACCATCATGTCGAAGGGAACTAGGAGTCACACGATGATATGCTACATTGTACTACTGTCACGACATCCGCCCAAGTCGGTCCCTCTCCTTGTTCGGGCGGCGTTCGGCGGTCGACGTCACCGGCCTTCTAGCCACCGCCGATCCACTTTTCATTTTCCATTTGTTTTGTCTTAGTCTTACACACCTGGTTTCACTCACCCAATGACCTGTTTATTATTTAACCCTCTGGTCACCATGTTTGTTTGTGAGTGATTGTTATTTGTAAATCGGTCCGTTATTGTGAGCTCGTATATTTGCCTTGTACTTTTGTATTTTGAGTAAAGTACGTTGATTACTCATTTCTGCTGTCCTGCGCCTGACTCTCTACACCAGCTACACACAGGACCCCACTACACCTACCACTACGATGTGGAAAGGATTAGGAGTTTATAGGCAGATCAAATAAGTTATGATGAACTTCATGGTGGTTAATTATAAGTGATGGACTGTGATCAGCTTGATGCAGATTTCCAATAAATATCTAGGGTATCATTTGAATGCTGGTGTCATGATGATCGATGCTAGGATGTTTGATGCTTGGCTGCTAATTATCAAATAAAATGATATTGCTCTTATCCCTGTTTCATCATATAACCTCCCATGTCCACTTTATCAGTGAACTGTTGTCTAGAAAACATACAACAAATCCAGATCGTGCAAGTTTGCTATTTATCGCAGCAGTATTAGTGACAAAACCATTGGTAGAGTTGAAAATGCGATGGAAACACTTTCGAACTTCTGCTTTTTATTTGGTACATGGAAACTTAAGGCCAACGATGTACATTCCGTTACTAAGCGCAGCTTTTTATTCACAACAAGTCCGTTTGATCGAAACACACCTCTGGCGGAAAAKTGCATGTTTTTTTTATGTAACATTTTGAATATTTGCAAGAAAATCTGTTGCCAATTGGATGGAAACCTAACTATTGATACAATGCATAGAGAACCTCTGAAAAATAATAGAAAACACAGATTTGCAGGCCGCTAACATCCCATTTCAGTCTGGTCTCATTATCTAATCCCAATTGCTTCAACATACCTGGGCATAACAGCAGGACTGTTATGCCCATTCAGTCTAGATTAATCAATCAATCAATCAAATGTATTCATAAAGCCCTTTTTACAGCAGCAGATGTTTTGACTCAATCATGGACACTTACTGACAGCTGTGGCTGCTTTGCGTGATGTATTGTTGTCTTTACCTTCTTGCCCTTTGTGCTGTTGTCTGTGTCCAAAAAATGTTGTACCATGTTTTGTGCTGCTACCATGTTGTGTTCCTACCATGTTGTTGTCATGCTGTGTTGCTACCATGTTTTGTTGTCATGTGTTTCTGCCTTGCTACAGTACATTGTTGTCTTAGGTCTCCCTTTATGAATTGTTGTGTTGTCTCTCTTGTCGTGATGTGTTTTTGTCCTATATTTATATTTTATTTAAAAAAATATATATAATCCCAGCCCCCGTCCCCGCAGGAGGCCTTTTGCCTTTTGGTAGGCCGTCATTGAAAATAAGAATTTGTTCTTAACTGACTTGCCTTGTTAAATAAATGTTTTAAAAAAAGTGTTATACAGAAACCCAACCTAAAACCCCAGACAGCAAGCACTGCAGATGTAGAKGCAATCTTGCTGAATCAAAGCTTTGCAAGTGCATCGATTCCACCAAATCATTGTCTTGAGTATGAATCAGTTCCTCTGCCTCTCTGTACCCATAGTTACTGCAGAAATGATGTAATCTGTAATCATTACTCCAACTATGCTTGATGTATAATTGTGCACTGTTTCGTTGAACAGAGTACAGTGCGGACAAACAGCTCCCTTGGACCAAATCCAGATCAGGTTGGCAGCCATGCTTTCCATCAAAACATGTTGCCAAGGCTCTCCGCAATGTTCCATTTAAAGTGAACCAAACTGCACAACATGACAAACAAATCCATTCAGTTTAGTAGCTATGGCCACACAATGAGCGAGGACCCAGCTCAACGATAAATCACAGAATTAAACCCACTGCGTAAAGCAACCTATCTGAGCACCAATATTCTGGTCACACAACAGCACAATTAGCCACAGCCGGGTTTCCTTTCAGTGATGGGAGGGGGTGTCAATGATTCTGTCACCAGTTYATCTATGTCCCGCGTTCTCCCTTGTTGACTGTATGGAGAGAAACAAAACAATTTGAAGATTATGATAAATTGCCTTACATTGCTGTTGCCAGAACATGCCTCCCACCTACATAATCCACTAAATAATGTTCACTCTGATGTTCAACTAGTATCAGACTGCAGGATTCCTCTCTCCCTTCGCTGCAGTAATTGGTTTGCAAGCTCTGTGTCAAGGTTATTTGGATATAATATTTTAGAGGACCCAAATGTCCGCATAAATCTATTGTCTCCCATGCGCAGCCTTGAAACAGGCCCCCTAAATATGTAAATAAATAAGGAAGGCCCGCCCCGGGCAGATCTCTTCTCCTCTCTAATTAGTTTAGGACACAGGGGAAACCATCCTGGCTTTCTCACCATGACAGCATCTTTGGTCGTGGGATTCCTGTCAGCTTTTGTTTTCGCCAAATACATTGTGTTGGGTGTAAATTTTATCATCATTCACTGACTTTTCAGTGAGATGAATAGTAGGTTGAACTTTTCCAAACATTCTAGAGCTGGATTTCGTCCAGTGCTTGACATTTTCTATTTTGAGTAGAGTATAGTCTTTATTATTCCCGAGGGCCAATTCGTTTTGCAGCACATAGTAAAACCAATAGACACATGACAGATAGTAGATATACACAAAAACTATATATACAGCAAAAGTAGACCTCGAAATCAGACATGACTAGAGCTCTGTCCATACCTAATCAGTACAGTAATATATCTTATTGAGAAAGCTATAGCAGCTGGGATGAAGGAGAGTTTTGACTTATTTGTTTTAGACCTAGTGAGCCTGTATCTGCGCTCTGAGGGAAGCAACAGAAATTCAACAAACGTGATGCTTGGAATCCCTCAGAATGGATTGGGCCTTGCGAATGACTTGTGTCTGATAAAGGTGAGAAAGATCACCTATTGTACAAACCTGTATGAAATATGGGAGCTATGCCTTGCTGTAAGGTGTATTCGAAGAGTCTTTCATTAGAATTTACGTGAACATGATCATCATACTAGGTAGTTTTGGACTCAATCATGATATAGCTTTTCAATTGCATTAATGTGATCACCTGAATGTATCAAATGTGAACATTGGCACAGTATGTCAATGAGCTCCTGATGGTAAGAAGCAGAGTATATTGTGGGAGAAGTTCGTTTTTCAGCCATAATAGTCAGTTATTAACACTAAACCCAATGTCACTAATAGAAATACAAGGGAGGGCACAAATGGCATGTAAAGAATTATGTAACAATCCAGTAAGAATTCCAGCCGCGAGAAATTAAATAAGGATTGACCTTACCAGTTCAGTTGTTAATCTGTGAAACAATCCAAAGGGGAAATAGTAGGCCTTAGAAAAAGCCTTCCCCACTTCAGTTATTGGAAGTAAATAGTCCACAAAAGCAAGCATCTTCTCATAAACAGTACAATATCCCTTACAAGTATTTGAGACAGTTTTTAGTTGAAAGGGTGTGAAGTGAGAACTAGGCTTCTAAACTATATACAATTTCCTAGTTAACTAGTTAACTTGACCTCTGACTTATTGAATTATTAATAAGACAAGGGGATTCCATAGCAACTGCGTTTAAGATAACTCATGGTCCAATGACGGTACCTGCTAGCAGCATGTGTTCTGTGTCCGAAGCTACATCCTTAATTGGTAGACGGTTCTGATTGGAGAATCGCCGTTTGCATCGCAGAGGAGTGAACAAGAAACCATTAAATCCAGTTATTTGTAGATGCTACCCCCCCTCCCAAAATGTAATATGGATGCCAATGTTTTGTTCTAGTTTTACATACATAAGTTTCCTTTACTTTCTGTCTGGTGCAGCACCTGGCCGTTTTGAGGGACTCCTTAGCTAACAACACACAGGTGAGAACCACAGACAGGTGTGAGTGCGAAGCGAAAACAAAACATTGGCATCCATATTACATTTTTATCTTGGCAGGGGGAAGCATCTAAAAACTGGCTTCATTAGTTTGTTGTTGACTTCTCTACGATGCAAACGGTGATTCTCCAATCAGAACCGTCTACCAATTATGGATGTAGCTTCGGACATAGAACACATGCTGCTAGCAGGTACAGTCATTGGACCATGAGTTATCTCAAATGCAGCTGCTATGGAATGCCCTGAGATATTGTCTTATTAATTAATGAAATAATTAATGAGAGGTAACAATATTGGGTTTCTAGTTACCAAAATATGCAGTCAAACCAGGAAGTGACTATGCGTGTGGCTAGGGAGTGACCTGGGCGGAGCCCACAGCCTCAAATTCGCTAGTTAGCTAACTAATAACTGTAACAACGTATTTGAGAGACAACAGGTGTTCATTGTGCAAATTTATTTACAATACCAATAAACATTGGAGACGAAATATAGTATACATATTGCCAACAATCTAAGCCAACCCTGTCTGTTTTGCCCCATGGTTGCACGTGCGTCAGTTCTGTTGCTAAACAACCATCCCATCTATACTCATCTCAAGGAACCATGGAACCTTGTGGGCTACACAGTAGTGTTATGAGTAGAATGTGTTGTTAAAATTCAACTGGCATCATTGCCAGTTGGAAAAGTAATTTTGCATGTGCGTCTGTGTTCACCTCCAAATCACTCACCTCAAAATGTTGTATACCTGAGGCTATGGATAATAAGTTATATATTTCTACTGCCCAATGTTTGGTCATTAGACTTTACAGAGTTTTATAAAGTCTCATTGGACCATTTTTTTAGGGTATGAATTGAGAGTATTCAGACAATGTTTTGAATGTCTTCTTTTTAAATGGGATGGGATGTAGTGCAAACCAATGGTGAGTTGACCTCAATCTGACCTTCAGGGGTCACAGAATCACTTACACATGTTGTCATGAACCATTGACCGTTACCAAGTGATAAAAACTATCCCTTTATGAGGTTGTTATTATTTTTAGCACTATAAAACATTTATTAAAAAGTCCTATGGGACATTATTTGAAAACAATATTTTGAGGTAATCTAGATGGAAATGTGCACTGTGATAAGAAGATGGACTTGCCGCTGCACAATCGGGACAGAAAAAAAGGTTAGTTTGGCCTCAGTCCTATTTTCCTTTAACTCAATTAACAGATGGGAATGAATGAAAGGGCATCAACAGTCCTGTATTGTGACGGGCACATTCACTCTGACTATGCAGCAGCGGCAACGTCACCAATATTACAAGTCTCTCCAGGGTGGCCCTGGCAACCTGCTTATTATTGCAGCCAGACAGACAAGGCCCTGGACAAGTTGGTGGAATGTGACAAGTGGTCATTAGCTGGTTATTCTTGTAGATAATTTGAGTAGCAGAGGTTAGGCGTCTGATCAGGCCTTGGTTGCTTTATTCTATCCTTTATTTGTATTTTTCTCACACTCACAGGCCCCTACACACTCGCACACACCCACTCCATCATCTGCTCACTCACCCATAATATGCAGATACATTTATACTGACTCTACACACACGCACACCCACTCACATACAAGCTTCTGCTACTCTGTTAATCTTAAATCCTGTTGCCTAGTCACTTTACCCCTATACATATCTACCTCCATCACTCCAGTATCCCTGCACATTGTAAATATGGTATTGGATCTGACCCTGTATAAAGTATGTTTACTTACTTATTTTGTTCTTCAAATTTCTTATTTTATTTACATTGTTATTGATTATTGAATTGTTGGGGTTTGAGTTGGCAAGAAAGGCATTTCACTGTACTTGTGCATGTGACATTAAAACTTGAAACTCTATCCCATTAAAGATGTATGTCTCTGGGGAAAAGAAGGTGCTTCCTCTTCAGCGCTGCCTAGGTAGCCTCTCTTCTAGCCTCTTCCTCTGCTCCACTTCTTTTCCATCTGTCTATCCATCCCTCCGTTCCCTTCTCTCCCGATTCTCTCCCAGCCTCTCTTACTTCTCGTCCCTCCATTTTATATCACTCTCGTTCTCTGCCTCTTTTTTTTTCTTTCCCTCTACCAGACACTCTCGCTGTACCTCTGTTCCTGTCCACTCTTATTATATCCTGTCCCTCGCTCTCTTCTTCTGAGGATTGTGGCCAAATGTAGCCCAGTTCCACTTTGGTGACGTTTTCCTACCTAAGCTGCAACTGAAGGTCTAGATCACGTGATGCACTCTAGCACTGGATGTGAAATGTTTAATACAAAATGCAGAGAGCATTTTTGAAAGCACACAGTGGCATATAGGTCTATGACCTTCCCAGGGGGTACGTTCAAGAGTTATCAGCAAATGTGAAATCCACAAATAAAATGTTCACTGATGTCCTGTGCCAAGGGTAATCACACCAGGGTCTGTATCACTACAGACCTTGGTTCAATTTCAGGCTATATCACAACCGGCTGTGATTGGGAGTCCCATAGGGCAGGGCACAATTGGCCCAGTGTCATCCGGGTTAGGGTTTGGCCGGGGCAGGCTGTCATTGTAAATAAGAATTTGTTCTTAACTAACTTGTCTAGTTAAATAAAGGTTAAGCAAACATTTTTTAAAATTAAAATAGTCTGAAAATGTCGGAAACATGAACTTGCTTGACCATGCTGTAGGTAATGCTTGCAAAATGCTTTGTGGACTTCACAGGACAGATATTGCTCTCTGGTTTTGTGATGAATCAAAGGTGTGGTTGAATTTATTCTGCCACTGTGTCTTCTTATTGTCTCGACCATAGGCCTATATATAACGGTGGCAAGGCATATGAACTAACAGGTTGTAGAGCAAACAACCGAATTATCATAACACATACGTTAATATGGCTTTTTTACCTGGCTTGGCTTCCCCAGTGACTTTACACAAGCACTGCTACTGCATTGAGGTCACATGTCAAGGATGCTAGTCTTCAACCTGATAAACATGTGACCGATATGCAAAATAATAAACAATAATCCAATTTACGGCTTACAAAAAGTGTATATGTTAATGTATGATGAAACGTGCTTGCTTTGACTCACCTGAGAGTCAAACAGCACCTGTTAGCACTTGTATTTACCACAGTGTGAGCCTGAGTGAGGGACGTTATGATAGGAAGGCAAACACAAATCCTTGTCTTGGCATTTAGAACAGAGCTGCCAATTTACATGTTAATCCCTCATCATTACTGGAACATTACTTTCAGGTGTTCTGGGTATTGAGTTACTTCCTGCAATTACCTACTCTATCAAACAAATGAGCAGATAGATAGCGAGGGAGAAGGGGAGGCTGAGTGTGATGCGGAAGCAGATGAGGCATAAGTCTCCTTAATATTGACCTGGTGGGTAGAGGGCAGCATGGGACTGCTGCCCAGAGAGGGAGGGAAGCAATTTGGCCTTCTACTCATAATGTTGCCTTGTACAATCCCGGCAAGATAACATCTGTCTTTCTCCAGGAAGACCTGTCATGGGGATATCAGGAGGAAAAGGCATAGGCTGACAGAGTTTATATGCTGGGTTCATTTTTGGTGGCAGAGGTCCCCAAAACAAAGTCTTGAGAGAGCCCACAACCGGCGATAAAGACCAAGACCACTGTTACTCTACCCACAAGCAAGCATACAAGGCCCTCCCTTGTCGACCCTTTGGCAAATCAGTCCATGACAATATGCAAAAGCTCAAACAGGAAGTACCCATGACTCGTTCCGTTGGGAAATGATCCTCCATTTCAGAGGCTATGCGAAAAGACTGCTTTGCTAGCGCTGACTGGAATATGTTCCGGGACTCATCCAATAGCATCGACGAGCTAATCACCTCCACCACCAGCTTCATTAGGAAATGCATCGCCGACATTGACCTCACAGTGAAGGTTTGCCGTTTACCCAAATCAAAAGCTCTGGATTGACACAGAGGTTGGCGCTAAGTTATCATTCCTGAGGCTACAGATGTCGGATCTTAACTTGATCACTCTTTTGTAGTGGAGAATTTTCCTGATGCATCTAGAAATTCAAATGAGCCTCGTGAGTGACTGAAAATGAGCAGGTCTCTTTCACTCCATGCGCTGGCAGTCGAGTCATTGGGATCAGGGATTGCTTTCAAAATGATGTTCTCGCTCTCTCGCTCAAAAGCTAGGTCTACAGTAGGTTCTTTTACTGCAACATTCAAATGTACAAACATGTCTCTGAAATGCAGCCATACAAATCAACAACAGTCGTTTGATATAGCTTAATAACATAATAGATATAGGTCTCTAGGCTACAACATAGAAGTGTATCCTAAGGTTACGAATCAACTCAAATTGACTTGGCCTGGGGTGGTCAAGCAGTTACCTTTACAGCCCCGGCGTTCCGCTAGCGGAACTCCTCCCACATTCCACTGAAAAGGCAGAGCGCGAAATTCAAAAAATATTTTTTTGAAATATTTAACTTTCACACATTAACAAGTCCAATACAGCAAATGAAAGATACACATCTTGTGAATCCAGTCAACATGTCCGATTTTTTAAATGTTTTACAGCGAAAACACCACATATATTTATGTTAGCTCACCACCAAATACAAAAAAGGACAGACATTTTTCACAGCACAYGTAGCATGCACGAAACCAACCAAACTAACCAAGAACCAACCAAACTAACCAAGAAACAACMTCATCAGATGACAGTCCTATAACATGTTACACAATAAATCTATGTTTTGTTCGAAAAATGTGCATACTTGAGGTATAAATCAGTTTTACATTGCTGCTACCATCACAGCTACCGTCAGAAATAGCACCGAAGCAGCCAGAGTAATTATAGAGACCAACGTGAAATACCTAAATACTCATCATAAAACATTTCTGAAAAATCGATGGTGTACAGCAAATTAAAGACAAACATCTTGTGAATCCAGCCAATATTTCCGATTTTTTAAGTGTTTTACAGCGAAAACACAATATAGCATTATATTAGCTTACTACAATAGCCTACCACACAACCGCATTCATTCATCAAGGCACGTTAGCGATTAGGCAATAGCACGTTAGCGTTAGCGAATAAACCAGCAAAATATATTAATTTTCACTAACCTTCATAAACCTTCCTCAAATGACAGTCCTATAACATCAGGTTATACATACACTTATGTTTTGTTCGAAAATGTGCATATTTAGAGCTGAAATCAGTGGTTATCCATTATGCTAACGTAGCATTTTCCCAGAATGTGCGGATATTTCTATTAGACTCTCACCTATTCTGACCAAATAGCTATTCATAAACATTACAAAAAAATACATGTTGTATAGGAAATGATAGATACACTAGTTCTTAATGCAATCGCAGTGTTAGATTCTAAAAATATCTTCATTACGACTAAGGCTTATTATAAGGAGGAGAGTGGCCAAAACCTGGGCGCAAAACTACTAGTACACAGTTCGACAGATATATGAAATAGCATCACAAAATGGGTCCTACTTTTGGTGATCTTCCATCAGAATGTTGTACAAGGGGTCCTTTGTCCAGAACAGTCGTTTTTGGATTTAGAACATCGTTCTCCCTCTTGAATTAGCAAGCACACTGGCCAAGTGGCGCGAAGCTCTCCAACGTCAACAAACACAGACAACGCAACACGCCTAACGTCCCGAAAAAATGTCAATAATCTAATAAAACTATATTGAAAAAACATACTTTACGATGATATTGTGACATGTATCAAATAAAATCAAAGCCGGAGATAGTAGTCGCCTATAACGACAGCTTTTCAGAAGGCAATTCCAGGTCCATCTTRGCGCTTTCCAGAAAACAGGAAATGGCGGACACGTCATTCCAAGAGGATTTATTCCACCTCAGWCCAAGATAATCACRRCATTTCTTCTCTCACTTCCTCTTGACATCTAGGGGAAGGTGTATGACGTGCYTGTATAGTCATACGTATCATGCCCATTTATAGGCAGGCCCTTGAACAGAGCATAATTTTCAGACTTTCCACTTCCTGGTCAGAAAGTGTGCTGCCAAATGAGTTCTGTTTTACTCACAGACAAAATTCAAACGGTTTTAGAAACTAGAGAGTGTTTTCTATCCAATAGTAATAATAATATGCATATTGTACGAGCAAGAATTGAGTACGAGGCCGTTTAAATTGGGCACGAATTTCCCCCAAAGTGAAAACAGCGCCCTCTGTCCTCAACAAGTTAATGTTGCTGCCTTCACATGCCTACTGTCACGACTTCCACCGAAGGTGGTTCCTCTGTCTGTTCGGGCGGTGCTCGGCGGTCGACATCGCCYGCCTACTAGCCATCACCGATCCATGTTTCCTTTTCCGTTTGTTTTGTCTTTGGTTCAATCACACCTGGTTTTCATTTGCTTTAATTTCTGTGTGTATTTTTACCCCTGTTTCCCCGCGTAGGTTTGTGCAGGATTATCTTCTTGTTGCTTGTGGTGGCTTTCCTCAGTGTATTTCGCGTGTGGATATTATAGTAAGGTGCGTTGTGTTTTTGCGCCTTACGGGAGTACTGTTAGTTCCCATTGTCTTGGGCGTTGTTTTGGGGTATTCTACTGTACAGTGTTTTTGGACTTGCCCTTATTAAAATATACGCTTCACTGACATCTCTGCTCTCCTGCGTTTGACTCCTCACCCACCTTCAGTGTGTAAGCGCAACAGAATCCCGCACACGCATGATGGAGTCAGCAAGAGCAGCAGTACTGCAGCGTCTGGGAACAGCAATGGATCAGGTGATGGCGACGATGGACAGGTGGGAGAGAGGTGGCCTTCCTCCACCAGCCACACTACAACCACCCCCACAACCRTCTCATTCGTCACCTGGCTCCAGTGGTATTCGGCTCTCGCTCCCGAGGGAGTACGATGGGACAGCTGCCGGGTGTCAGGGGTTCTTACTCCAGCTGGAGCTCTACCTGGGAACCGTTCACCCGGCGCCTTCGGGACGTGAGAGCGTGAACGCCCTCGTCTCCTGCCTCTCAGGAAAAGCCCTGGAGTGGGCCAACGCGGTCTGGAATGATGGAGACTCTTAGTGATAGACATGATAGACACTTTCTACATAAGAATTATGTAGCTATGATGTGTTCCTACACAATTTCCTTATTTTCCGACGGACCGCAGAAGTTAAATCATGGGGAAATGTTTTATACCAACTGACATTGGCTTTCACCAAATTGACAGGAGTTTCAGGATTTTCATTTCAGGGAGTGGATTATCCCTTTAAAAATTTGGCTCAAATCTAGGTTGTGCCTTTAGATTTTGTGAAAATTAACAATTAAGGAAGAAGTTTTTTACTTCTCTCATTGACTTCTCAAACCTCGGTCTGGTCTGCCTGCATTCTTTCATAAGCATTTCCGGAAGTCTTGCAATGTTGCACCTCTGGGTTTAGAAACTCTGTGATGTGGCTACAAACGTCTCGAGCCCAATGGAATGTGAATGCGTTATCAGGTGTTGCTGCCTTCAAATCTCGTCCTAAATTGCAGTAACTCACTGGAAAGTGCTACCTACTTTGGAGGCAGGCAGGCAGCGGCCTTTGGATTGGTTAATAAAGAATAACGGTAGGATACACCAACATTAGTTTCCATTCATAGAAAGTGTCAAAACAATTGTCCAGCACTGGGAACAAACTCATGATTCCTCTGAGCTGGTTTGCAGAGCCTTCCCCAAACCAGAGCCCCCTAGGTACAGTAATGCATTGTGTAGCCTACAAACACCCCTTCCAGCTGACCCCTAGCGGCAATTATACAGTACATTTTAAATATGAAAATTCTCCTCCTGTAACGGAATGGGGTCATATTACGATCCGACATCTGTATGGCTGAGGACACGAACAAGTACAAGAAGTACCACTTTGACCTCCGCAGAACCATTAAACAAACAAAAGGACAATATGCATGTAGGAACAAGATGGAATCCTATTACACAGGTTACGACGCATGTGGCAGGGGCTGAAGTCCATTACGAATGACAAAGGAAGACCCAGCCGTGATATGCCCAACGATGCCTCTCTACCAGAAAAACTCAATGCATTGCATGCACGCTTCGACAAAAACAACACTGAGCCGTGCACAAGGGCCACGTCTGACCCAGGTGACTGGGTGATCTCGCTCTCTAAGGCCGACGTGAGTTCGGAAGCCCACGGGGCTGGACGTATTCTAGGGCGCATTCTCAGAGCATGCGCAAAACAACTGGCATGCACATTCACGGTCATTTTCAAGCTCTCCTTGTCCCAGTCAGTAATCACACGTCTAAAGCTGACCACCATTCATTCCTGTTCCCAAGAACGAAAGGTTTCCTGCCACAATGACTACTGTACTGTAGCACTGACATCTGTAATCATGAAGTGGCACACATCGACTCCATCATCCCAGACACCCTAGACCCACTCCATTTTGCATACTGCCCCAATGCAATCTTAATTGCACTCCACACTGCCCTCACCCACCTAGATAAGAGAAATACCTATGTGAGAATGGTCTTCATTGACTACAGCTCAGCGTTCAAAGCATAGTCCCCTTCAAGCTCGTCACCAAGCTAGGGACCCTGGGACTGAACACCATCTGAAACTGGATCCTGGACTTTCTGACGTACCGAACCCGGGTGGTGAGTGTAGACAACTTCACCTCCGACATGCTGACCCTCAACAAGAGGGCCCCACAGGGGTGTGCCCATAGTCCCCTCTTGCACTCCTTCTTCACCCACAACTGCGTGGCCATGCATCGATTCCAACACCATCATCAAGTTTGCCGACGACACGACGGTAGAAGGCCTGATCACCGGCGACGATGAGACAGCCTACAGGGAGGAGGTCATTGACCTGGCAGTGTGGTGCGAGGACAACAACCTCTCGCTCAACGTTAGCAAGATCAAGGACCTGATCGTGGACTACAGGAAACAGAGGGGGGAGGGGGGCAAGCAAGCCCCCCTCCACATTGACAGGGCTGAAGTGGAGTAGGTTGAGAGCTTGAAGTACCTTGTGTCCAAATCGCTAAGGAATAATAATGGTACATACATACTCAAGAGTCGTGAAGAAGGCGCGACAGCATGGGCCCTCAAATCCTTAAAGTTTTACAGCTGCACAACTGAGAGCACCTTGACTGGCTGCATCACTGCTTGGTATGGCAATAGTACCACCCGCGATCGCGCTACAGAGGGTGGTGTGGACAGCCCAGTACATCACTGGGGCCACTCCCTGCAATTCAGGACCTCTATATCAGGTGGTGTGCACACTCACACACCCACTCTATGCACATTCTACACACTCACTCACACACACTCATACCAACACACACACACACTTAATTTGCTTACACACACTTAACACCTTTCATACTGACTCTACACCAGGGGGGAAAGTAGATGTAATTTCTTACAAGTATGGGACACACAATCACATACATATTTTCAGCCAAGGTCTAATCCTAGAATTACACATAGAATCCCTATTCATTTCAAATATGATCTCTGTGGGCGTAGTAGCCTAGGTCTAGTAAAGATTTGTCATACCACTTTCAACATTCAATAGGTTTTAACATAGGCGGTGCCTGGGTTTCAAGTTTGGGGAAGCAAATTTGCATTTTTATCATAAAGCATTCCATGCATGCTTGCATTTGAAGACTTATGTAAGATAGCCTACTATTCCTAATGTGAGGATTAGATTGTATAGTCATAATTTAGGCTAATAATATAACTCAATCACTGTTTGCGAAATAAAGACTGTTAAATGCAGCGCATAGTGGCGTAGGGAAGGCCTTGAAAAGGCTAAATTAGGTACATCTTCTCTCCTTTCTTTGCACAGGAAATTGTGGGCCTTTTATAAATACATTTCATGTAATTCTACTACACTTTAGATGACTGGAGACATTAGCAGAATCTTTTTTTATGCGACAAAAATTACAGGGTAGCCTACTCTGCTGACACTAACAAACAGAGCAATAAAGCTGATGTTGTCTGATCCATATTTTATGTAATCTTTATTTAACTAGGCAAGTCAGTTAAGAACAAATTCTTATTTTCAATGATGGCCTAGGAACAGTGGGTTAACTGCCTTGTTCAGGGGCAGAACGACAGATTTTTACCTTGTCAGCTCAGGAGTTTGATCTTGTAACCTTCCGGTTACTAGTCCAACACTCTAACCACTAGGCTACCTGCCGCCCCCATAACAGGCCTACTACAAGGGGAGAAACAAATATGACATCTAGCTAACCTGGAGGACCATATGATTGTACATAAACAAACAAAAGTGGCACTGACTCAATTATAAAGACAGTGAATGTGTACCTCACTGGGGATATGGGCAATGTTCTCCCGCTGGTGCCAACAAGACTAAAACTAACTAAAAAACAGATTGGAGTCTTTTTGTTGTTTTCCATTTACAGAAATAGCCATTTTCTTTCCAAACTGTTTTTCTGTGTATGTTTTTAATTTGCGATATGCCTGGCTGGGTCTCTCTGCTTTTCACTGACAGTAGCAGCTCAATCATTTATTTGGTATTTACAGCACGCACGCGCTGCCCAAACAATGGGCCCCCGATTTAAAACAATCCACAGCTTTGACATTTTTAAAAGATAATGATCCTCTGTGGCGAAATCATGATTTCTGGTGGATTAGCCTATTCTGAATGATTTTATTTATTCCTGTACAGACAGGAGTTAGCTAATTAGGTGACATCATTTGGGAAATTTAATTCAATTTATTTTGGGGACAGCTTAGCTTCCCCTTGCATTATGGACATGCCGCCTATGCCTTTTCATGTTATTGTCAAACAATTTCTTAAAAAAGGCGCTCCTATAGGCTACCCGTGCACGTTCGTCCACTCACAAAATATTTCCAGCATGTAAAACAGTTTAGGTGTATTGTAGTGACATTCTCCGATTGTCATTAGGCCTACACTTTTAGAATGAATTGCACGCCTCGGTTTCGCCCACTCATCTCCGCCTCGTCTTGATCATCTCCACCTTGGAAAATTGTAAGTGCTCTTATTGAACCACAACGTAATTTGGAACAAATACCACCCGGTTTCAAGTTAAGTCGCTCATTTTTAATGTGTCTGACATGCGGCAATGTTAAATAATGCTGAAATAAACTTGTAAGGATCAACACTGGTAGACGAGAAGCAAGGACAGGATAGCGTCTGGACATGAAAACATAACGACATTAATGCTGATACGGGGAACCAACGGAAGAACAGACATATAGATGGGGCAATCTACAAGGTGAAGTAGTCCAGGTGAGTCCAATGAGTGCTGATGCGCGTAATGATGGTGACAGGTGTGCGTAATGAAGGCCAGCCTGGCAGGCCGGCCGAGGCATGGGCACTGGACAAGCCGACAGAGGCGTGGGAGCCCGACGATCCGGATGCGGCGTGGGAGCCCGACAATCCCGCTGAGGTGTGGGAGGCCGACGAGCCGGCTGAGGCATGACGTGGGATGGGAGTCTGCCAAGCCAACTGATGCAAGGAAACTTCTCGAGCCAGTTAAGGCGTGGAAGTCTGATGAGCCAGCTGAGGCACCCCCGGTTCCATCGGCAGTGGCACCTGAACCCGACGTCACCAACAAAAAACTGATGCTTCATATTGGGGTGTCAGCATTCTGTAACAACAGACGCTTGGTGATGAGAAGTACAGGGAGTGAACATTTAATTAATAAACATACATGAAACAAGACAGGACAGCATCTGGACATGAAAAACATAACATTAATGCTGACCTGGAGAGCCAATGAAGGAACAGACAGATATAGATGGGGCAATCAACAAGGTGAAGGAGTCCAGGTGAGTCGAATGAGTGCTGTGCACATAATGATGGTTACAGGTGTGCGTAATGAAGGGCAGCCTGGCGAGAGCAGGCGTGACAAAACTATAGTTTTCTTGACTTGTTGTGTTAATTGTGATAGGTTCATGTTTTACATGTAGCCTACAGCGTACCCCGACAATATATTTTGCTGAACCGTACTGGCTTACTTTCATCCCTGCTCTACACAAGCACACACGCTCACATTCAATTGTCTTATACACTGCTGCTACTCTGTTTATCATATATCCTGATGCCTAGTCAACTTGCCCCTATACGTATCTAACCCTACCACTCCAGTATCCCTGCACATTGTAAATATGGTATTAGCACTGACCCTGGAACTGACCCTGTAAATAGCTTACTTACTTTCTCGTGTTCTTCTTATTTCTATTTATTGTGTTTTTGTTCTACTTGACTTTTTAATGTACAATACTACTGCATTGTTGGGAAAGAGCAAGCAAGAAAGGCATCACTGTAAGTGCACATGACAATAAAAACATGAAACTTGGTGCCTGAATGCTCAGTGATGCTGACACAGGCCAATCGTTTCACTGTGACGTGGAAAAGGGAAAGGTCGAAGGTCAATTCATTCCTGAAGGAGACCGGGACGTAGCCAGAGTCAGTCATCCCATTCTTGGGTTTTTTATGGGAACCAGGGAGCTAACAGCAGGCTAATGGGCTTGACAGGCTAGTGGGCTCATAGCATCATCCAATATTTTATCTCCATCCAACGTCTTAATGGATTTTGTTGGGCAAAAATAGTCTTTCAGAAAATGTATTACATATCACATGAATTATCCTGGGGTTGATGGGGAGTAATCATATGATGAGTAAGGAGTTTTGCTGATAATTGTCTGTTAGCTTTTATCTGGATTGCATTTAGCAACCAATAGCGTAATGGTCATTCACCAGTGGTTTGGGGTTCTGAGGGCATACTTTAGCATAGTCATTGAGAGGATGGCTGGGGATTGGATATAGAATGCACAATAACATACAGGGCATTCAGAAAGTATTCAGACCCCTTGACTTTTTTCACATTCTGTTACGTTACAGACGTATTCTAAATACCCCATTATGACTACCTGAAAAAAGTTTTTTTGAAATGTTTAGCTTATTTATAAAAAATAAAAACAGAATACCTTATTTACATAAGTATTCAGACCCTTTGCTATGAGACTCGAAATTGAGATCAAGTGCATTCTGTTTCCATTGATCATCCTTGAGTCCACCTGTGGTAAATCCAATTGATTGGACATGATTTGGAAAGGCACACAACTGTCTATATAAGGCCCCACAGTTGACAGTGCATGTCAGAGCAAAAACCAAGACATGAGGTTGAAGGAACTGTCCGTAGAGCTCTGAGACAGGATAGTGTCGAGCCACAGATCTGGGGAAAGGTAGCAAAACATTTCTGCAGAATTGAAGGTCCCCAAGAACACCGTGGCCTCCATCATTCTTAAATGGAAGAAGTTTGGAACCACCAAGACTCTTCCTAGAGCTGGCCAAACTGAGCAATTAGGGCAGAAGGTCCTTGGTCAGGGAGGTGACCAATAACCTGATGGTCACTGACAGAGCTCCAGAGTTCCTCTGTGGAGATGTAAGAACCTTCCAGAAGGACCACCATCTCTGCAGTACTCCACCAATCAGGCCTTTACGGTAGAGTGGCCAAACGGAAGCTACTCCTGAGTAAAAGGCACATGACAGCCCACTTGGAGTTTGGCAAAAGGCAACTAAAGACTTTCCGACCATGCGAAACAAGATTCTCTGGTCTGATGAAACCAAGAATGAAATCTTTGGCCTGAATGCCAAGCATCATGTCTGGAGGAAACCTTGCACAATCCCTACGGTGAAGCATGGTGGTGGAAGTATCGTGCTGTGGGGATGTTTTTCAGTAGGAGGGACTGGGAGACTAGTCAGGATTGAGMGGAAGATGAACAGAGCAAGGTAAAGAGAGATCCTTGATGAAAACATGCTCCAGAGCGCTGAAGACTTCAGACTGGGGCGAAGGTTCCCCTTCCAACAGGACAATGACCCTAAGAACACAGCCAAGACAAAGCAGGAGTGGCTTCAGGACAAGTCTCTGAATGTCCTTGAGTGGCCCAGCCAGAGCTAGGACTTGAACCCGATCAAACATCTCTGGAGAGACCTGAAAATAGCTGTGCTTTGTCGCTCCCCATCCAACCTGAGAGAGCTTGAGAGGATCTGCAGAGAAGAATGTGAAAACTACACAAGCTTGTAGAGTCATACCCAAGAAGACTCGAGGCTGTAATCACTGCCAAAAGTGCTTCAACAAAGTACTGAGTAAAGGTTCGGAAAACTTACTGTATGTACAGTAAATGTGATATTTCAAATATATATATATATATACACACACACACACACACACACTTGTGAAAATTTGTACAAACCTGTTTTTGCTTTGTCATTATCGGGTATTTATCATAACACAAGGCGAGACCCAGATGCAGACACAGGAGGCAGATGGTTGGAGTCTTAAATGTTTAATAATCCAAAAAAGGAGGCAAAAGGTCAAAACCAGTTCAGAGTCCAGGAGGTACAGAGTGGCAGGCAGGCTCAAGGTGAAGGCAGGCAGAATGGTCAGGCAGGCGGGTAGAGAGTCCAGAAACAGGCAAGGGTCAAACCTGGAGGACTAGAAAAAGGAGAATTGTTATGCTGATTAATGCGGACCCAAAAGCGACTTAAAGAAACAGAGTCTTTATTCCAGGCAAAAACACGACAGGGCGGAACAAGGACGCAGGACAGCAAACATCAAACAAGAATCCGACAAGGACAGGAGCGGAAAACAGAGGGAGAAATAGGGACTCTAATCAGAGGGCAAAATAGGGGCAGGTGTGAAAGAGTAATGAGGTCGTTAGGAGAATGAGAAACGAGTGGGAGCAGGAACGGAACGATAGAGAGAGAGAGCGGGAGAGGGAGAGAGGGAGGAGGAGAGAGAGAGGGAGAAAGAGGGAAGAAACTAATAAGACCAGCAGAGGGAAGCACAGGGACAAGACATGAAATAAATGACAAAACATGACAGTACCCCCACTCACCGAGCGCCTCCTGGCGCACTCGAGGAGGAACCCTGGCGGCAACGGAGGAAATCATCAATCAACGAACGGTCCAGCACGTCCCGAGATGGCACCAACTCTCTCCTCAGGACCGTAACCTCCAATCCACTAAGTATCGTGGACACGTCAGAACGCATATCCATGATCTTCCGTACCTTGTAAATAGGTGCGCCCTCGACAAGGACGGGGGGGGGGAGGGAAGACGAACGGGGGCGCGAAGAAAAGGCTTGACACAGGAGACATGGAAGACAGGGTGGACGCGACGAAGATGTCCGGGAAGAAGCAGTCGCACAGCGACAGGATTGACGACCTGAGAGACACGGAACGGCAATGAACCGCGGAGTCAACTTGCGAGAAGCTGTCGTAAGGGGGAGGTTGCGAGTGGAAAGCCACACTCTCTGACCGCGACAATACCTAGGACTCCTTACCTACGTTTATTGGCGGCTCTCACAGTCTGCGCCTGTAACGGCAAGTGCAGACCTGACCCTCCTCCAGGTGCGCTCACAACGTTGGACAAAAGCCTGAGCGGAGGGAACGCTGGACTCGGCGAGCTGGGACGAGAACAGAGGAGGCTGGTACCCAAGACTACTCTGAAACGGAGATAGCCCGGTAGCAGACGAAGGAAGCGAGTTATGAGCGTACTCAGCCCAGGGGAGCTGTTCTGCCCAAGACGCAGGGTTTCGAAACGAAAGGCTGCTAATATGCGACCAATCGACTGATTGGCCCTTTCTGCTTGACCGTTAGATTGGGGATGAACCGGAAGAGAGACTGACGGAAGCACCGATCAAACGACAGAACTCCTCCAAAACTGTGACGTGAATTGCGGACTCTGTCTGAAACGGCGTCTAACGGGAGCCCTGAATTCTGAACACATTCTCAATGATGATCTGTGCCGTCTCCTTAGCGGAAGGAAGCTTAGCGAGGGGAATGAAATGTGCCGCCTTAGAGAACCTATCGATAACCGTAAGAATCACAGTCTTCCCCGCAGACGAAGGCAGACCGGTAATAAAGTCTAAGGCGATGTGAGACCATGGTCGAGAAGGAATGGGAAGCGGTCTGAGACGACGGCAGGAGGAGAGTTACCTGACTTAGTCTGCGCGCAGTCCGACACAGCAGCACGAACGGCGTGTCACGCTCCTGAGTAGGACCAAAACCGCTGGCGAATAGAAGCAAGCGTACCCGAAGCCGGGGTGGCCAGCTAACTTGGCAGAGTGAGCCCACTGAAGAACAGCCAGACGAGTAGAGACAGGAACGAACAGAAGGTTACTAGGACAAGCGCGCGGCGACGCAGTGTGGGTGAGTGCTTGCTTTACCTGTCTCTCAATTCCCAGACAGTACCCGACAACACGCCCTTCAGGGAGAATCCCCTCGGGTGGTAGAAGCCACAGAAGAACTAAGAGACGAGATAAGGCATCAGGCTTGGTGTTCTTATTTCCGGGCGATAGGAAATCACGAACTCGAAACGAGCGAAAAACAACGCCCAACGAGCTTGAGTGCATTAAGTCGTTTGGCCGAACGGATGTACTCAAGGTTCTTATGGTCAGTCCAAACGACAAAAGGGACGGTCGCCCCTCCAACACTGTCGCCATTCGCCTATGGCTAAGCGGTGGCGAGAGTCGCGGTTCCCACATCATAGTTGCGTTCGCTGGCGACAGGCGATGAGAAAAAGTAAGCGCAAGGATGGACCTTATCGTCAGAATGGAAGCGCTGGGACAGAATGGCTCCCAGCCACCTCTGAAGCGTCAACCTCGACAATGAATTGTTTAGTGACGTCAGGAGTAACAAGGATAGGGCGGATGTAAAACGCTTCTTGAGGAGATCAAAAGCTCCCTGGGGGAACCGGACCACTTAAAGCAAGACTTGACGGAAGTCAGAGCTGTGGAGGGGCAGCCACTTGACCGAAATTACGAATGAACGCCGATAGAAATTAGCGAAAGAGAAAGCGTGCAACTCGACACGTGACTTAGGAAGGGCCAATCGCTGACAGCCTGGACCTTAGCGGGTCCATCTGAATGCCTTCAGCGGAAATAACAGAACCGAGAAATGTGACAGAGGAGACATGAAAGGCGCACTCTTCAGCCTTCACGTAGAGACAATTCTCTAAAAGGCGCTGGAGTACACGTCGAACGTGCTGAACATGAATCTCGAGAGACGGTGAAAAAATCAGGATATCGTCAAGGTACGAAAACAAAGATGTTGGCATGTCTCTCAGTACACATTAACTAATGCCTGAAGACAGCTGGAGCATTTGCGGACCGAACGGCAAAACGGTATTCAAAATGCCCTAACGGAGTGTTAAACGCTGTCTTCCACTCGTCCCCTCTGATGCGTACGATGGTAAGCGTTACGAAGGTCCAACTTAGTAAAGAACTGGCTCCTGCAAATCTCGAAGGCTGACGACATAAGGGGAAGCGGATAACGATTCTTAACCGTTATGTCATTCAGCCTCGATAATCCACGCAGGGGCGCAGAGTACGTCCTTCTTCTTAACAAAGAAAAACCCGCTCCGGCGGGAGAGGAAGAAGGCACCACGGTACCGCGTGGAGAGAACAGACAGATAATCCTCGAGAGCCTTACGTTCGGGAGCCGACAGAGAGTATGTTCCCGAGGGGAGTGGTCCCGGAAGGAGATCAATACACAATCATACGACCGGTGAGGAGGAAGGGAGTTGGCTTCTGGACCGACTGAAGACCGTGCGCAGATCATGATATTCCTCCGGACTCCTGACAAATCACAGGTTCCTCCTGAGTAGAGGGGACAGAAGAAACAGGAGGGATAGCAGACATTAAACACTTCACATGACAAGAAACGTTCCAGGATAGGATAGAATTACTAGTCCAATTAATAGAAGGATTATGACATACTAGCCAGGGATGACCCAAACAACAGGTGTAAGGTGAAACGAAAATCAAAAATGAAATAGTCTCACTGTGATTACCAGATACTGTGAGGGTTAAAGGTAGTGTCTCACATCTGATACTGGGAAGAGGACTACCATCTAAGGCGACATGGGCGTGGATTTCTCTAACTGTCTGAGAGGAATGTCATGTTTCCGAGCCCATGCTTCGTCCATAAAACCCTCAGCCAAGAGTCTATCAAGGCACTGCAGGAAGCAGCCGAACCGGTCCAGCGTAGATGGACGACAAGGTAGTACAGGATCTTGATGGAGAGACTTGAGTAGTAGCGCTCACAGTAGCCCTCCGCTTACTGATGAGCTCTGGCCTTTTACTGGACATGACATGACAAAATGTCCAGCAGAACCGCAATAGAGGCAAAGGCGGTTGGTGATTCTCCGTTCCCTCTCCTTAGTCGAGATGCGAATACCTCCAGCTGCATGGGCTCAGTCTCTGAGCGGGGGAGAGATGGTTGAGATGCGGAGAGGGGAAACACCGTTAACGAGCTCTCCTCAGAGCTCGGTGACGAAGATCTACCCGTCGTTCTTACGGATGGCGAGTGCATCAAGAGTCCACGCTGGAAGGAACCTCCCGGGAGAGAATCTCATCTTAACTCAGCGTGGAGTCTCAGAAACAAGCGAGCAACGCGCGCGTTCCAGTCACTGGAGGCAGAAGAGTGCGAAACTCTATAGAGTAATCCGTTATGGTCGATCACCTTGACATAGGGAAGCCAGGCCTGGAAGCCTCCTTCCAAACTGAACGATCAAAAACCCGTATCATCTCCTCTTTAAAGTTCAGATAATCGATAGAACACTCAGCCCTTGCCTCCCAGATGGCTGTGCCCACTCCGAGCCCGACCAGTAAGGAGTGATATGACGTAAGCGATCCGAGCTCTCTTCTTGAGTACGTGTTGGTGAGAGAGAACACAATATCACACTGGGTGAGAAAGGAGCGACACTCAGTGGGCTGCAGAGTAACAAGGTGGGTTATTAACCCTAGGTTCCGGAGACTTGGAAGACCAGGAAGTATCTGGTGGCACGAGACGAAGACTCTGAAACTGTCCAGAGAGATCGGAGACCTGAGCGGCCAGGGTTTAAACGGCAGTACGAGCAGCAAACAATTCCTGCTCGTGTCTGCGCAGCATTGCTCCCTGGAACTCGACGGCAGTGTTGAGAGAATCCATAGTCGCTGGGTCCATCTGGTCGGATTCTTCTGTTATGCTGATTAATGCGGACCCAAAAGCGACTTAAACAGAGTCTTTATTCCAGGCAAAAACACGACAGGGCGGAACAAGGACGCAGGACAGCAAACATCAAACAAGAATCCGACAAGACAGGAGCGGAAAACAGAGGGAGAAATAGGGACTCTAATCAGAGGGCAAAATAGGGGACAGGTGTGAAAGAGTAAATGAGGTCGTTAGGGAAATGAGAAACAGCTGGGAGCAGGACGGAACGATAGAGAGAGAGAGCGGGAGAGGGAGAGAGGGAGGAGGAGGAGAGGGAGAAAGAGGGAAAGAACCTAATAAGACCAGCAGAGGGAAGCACAGGACAAGACATGAAAATAAATGACAAAACATGACAAGAATAGCAAAGGCAGGAGAATGGGAAAAAACCCTGGTTGACTTGGAACATACAAGACGAACTGGCACAGAGAGACAAGAAACACAGGGATAAATACACTGGGGAAAACAAGCGACACCTGGAGGGGGTGGAGACAATAACGAGGACAGGTGAAACAGATCAGGGTGTGACAGTATTGTGTGTAGATTAATGAGGAAAAAAATGTTTAATCCATTTTAGAATTTGGCTGTAACGTAACAAAATGTGGAAAAAGTCAGGAGGTCTGAATACTTTCCGAATGCACTACAAACATAGTTTTCTGAAAAACATACAGCTACTTTGCAGCACCTGGCTTTTTTTGCTCTGTTTACTGCAACATAATATTCACTCCACTCTCTGGCCTAAAACGTCTCTAGTCTTAGTCAGAGGCAGATAAAGATGAATCTGTAAACCACATTAGACAGGCTTGTTCAGACCATCATCTGTCAAGTCTACAGTGTGTCTTGAGATTGCCTTTTGCGTAGATTTTCTGATACCATCTCCTTTAAGACTATATTCAAGAGGTAAAAAGGAACATCATACCCATTCATGACTATTTAATTGAATTATAGTTTAGACAAAGTTTTCCCAACACAAATTGTTACAAAGCACTCAATGTAACCTTATCTCTTTAATAAAATGCTGGAATTGAAGAAGGAAAGCAAGGGAATTTAATTCTATTTTTTAAAGAAAGATATAAGATTTGAATATATTAAGAGTTCTGCTGTTGTTTCAGTTACAAATTGGTTATGGAGCGTCTAAAAACATGAGCCTGTGAATTAAAAATCACCTTTTTATTCCCTGGCAGTGAACAGATGTGGAAACAGATGGGGATGGACTGCATGAAGAGGTTGACAATGAGTCGGAGAAAAGGCGGGGGGCCACTATGGATGAACCTTCTAATTCACTGACCCCAACTCCATCTCCATCTCATCTCAAATGACTATACTGTCACGACTTCCACCGAAGTTGGCTCCCCTGCCTGTTCGGGCGGTCCTCGGCGGTCGTCGTCACCGTCCTACTAGCCGCCACCGATCCGTTTGTCTGTTTGTTTTGTCTTATTAYTTGCACCTGTGGTTTTGTTTTCGTAAATGAGCTTCCCTATATTTAGGAGTTTGACCCGCCCTTGTTTTGTGCGGGATTGTCTTTTGGTTACGTGTGTGTGTTTTGGGTTTTTCAAGTGTTTCTCTGCGCCCTGGATGTTCGGGCTTATTCATTTTTTGTGAAATAGTAAAAAGGAATATTTTTCCCAAGCGGCTCTCTCTCTGCGTCTGATTCTTTCACCCACCTAGTCCCGCGTGACATATACTTAGTTGGCTGGCTTATACAGATGTAGGATATTAATTTGAGACAGTTTGCTACAGCAGGGCAATAATCCTGCAGCAACAGGAAATGCTAATTATTATGTGGAATATAATTAATGGAAACCTTTTGTAGGGGTTGATACATTTTTCCGTTATGGAAAATCAAGTCTGACATTTTAAAGTGGAAACTACGAACTTTAGAAGCCTTTTTAAACCTTGAATACACTACACGTTTGCATTTCCTGCCATGCAGAAAATTCTCAGCAACAAAAAAGTGATCAAATTAAGATCCTACATCTGTAGTTGGCTGTCTTATCACTTCACACATTTGTCTGATCACTTTCTCTAGGGCAAATATCAGATACAAACAGGAATACTTCATCTATCAACTTGACCTACCAGCGATGCATTTCCTGCATCACCTTCCAAATCATCAAAGGGCGTTGGGAGTGGGGAACATTTATATTGTAGCTGATAGGAACCATTTTGATAAATGGAAATATTTGAGGACAGGAGGAGGAAGAAAGGGCATAATCAGAAATGTCGTTTGATTGCTGCATTGTATCAGGCTGATTTAAGAGGCGTATCAGTCAGACCTAATTCTGTTTTTCTTCTTTACCTCTCTGTTTGGCCAAGGATGTCTTATCCTTGGGGATATGTGGAGGTTGTATTTGTCCACTGAGCAGTCAATGTGGAGCTGTGCTCTGTAATTGGACCTGTCAGCCTGTTTCAGGCAGCAGCTCGGAGAGATATTAAAAAAGTCTTCCCCCTTTACCGCTCGGTCATAGGACATTAGGCCAGCCGGTGGCTGAGGCACCTCTCAAGCATACACAATCCCAGCCATGCAAACAACTCGCTTCCAGGTAAAAACACTCACTCTGCATGCCTTGGTAACAGACGATGGCGTGTCCAACACCCAAAATAATTACTTTTTTATTTTTCCTCGGTTTTGGTGCGTAGTTACAGCTGAACAGATTGAGAGTGGGTAGGATTCTAAGATAGATGGCACGGTAAGCATGTGGGCACCTGAGGTGGGCAGGGGAAGTGATGTATAATGGATGGAATTCAATGCACTTCCGTTCTTCTGCTTACAAATGTCCTTCTGACTCAAAAATATATGACTTCAACATTAAAGATGGACAGCTGCATTGGGTTTTATCCCCTGACATGGATATGAAACAAAACACACAAGGAGGCATATAGACAAAATCATGGCTCACAGATATCATCACAATCAACAGTGACACTCATACCTTATTTCACTAGTGATGTTAGTCATGATATGTGGTATAAAATACAAGGACAATATTTAACATCAGAAAAGGAGGTGGGCGGAATGTTTCCACGTGATGTCATGCTCTGTCTGTACACAACCAGACAGATTGAATGTGCATCACATTTAAAAATGCTGTGAGTACAATCATCCTCATTCATGTTCATTCTTAAATCACTGAAGTATCACATAGCAGAGAACACCCATAACAGAGGGCAGAGGGAAATAAAATTCCATTTTGAATCACACATTAGTTTGGTTTCCTTTACAAGTCTCTCTGGCGCCTTGAATTCCAACATGATTTTATCAGGCAATATTTATAGTAATACATGCCCCTTGTCTAGGTTGGCCACGTAAGCCCCCATGTTTAGGATATTGGAGGATTAAGCAACACAATGTTGGCATTGTTTTCTAAAATACCCTAGTTTAATAATACCTACAGTACTGAAGTCAACAGAATAATTGGTGGCTCGTCATAACAAATAGTAGCACATGATCATTCTGAAAAACAGTACGCCGATATGTCATGGTATTGTGTCAGTAACATGATAGGGGAGAGGTGGGTGGGCTGTTCTTGATACCAATCTCCCAGAACTCTGTATCCTCTGGCCAAGAGGTCCTCCCTCTGCTGGTGTGAGTGGTACTACCCAGCCTCCCACTCAACAGCTGACCAGTGAGCATGTCATTAGTACAGTCAGATGAAAATGCTTACCCTCCCAAAGTGTCAATTTTTTCATGCTGAAGTTCTACATATATACTGCTTTGATGGATTGTTGCATGATACACGCTCAAAACTATAGTTTTGACATATTTCTATAACACAAAACCTGTGTGGTTAATTTAACACATCATATGACTTCAAGAATCTGTCATATGTGACTATTATCGTGAAGTAAAATATTTTCAACCGACTTATCCTGAGGGGCATAACTGCTATGATTCAATTTAACTCTGATACAAAGGACATTTATTTTTTATTTAAATAAAGACTGAAACTTCACACAGCCTGCTCAAACGAATGATAGCCCTGGCAAAGTTCAACATTATTATTTTATACAAGAAACTGTACAATTTCATAACACCTTGTTGAACGTGCAATTTGAAATGGTAGAAGGTTTCAAAGATGGTTGACAGGAATTAAATTCAAAAGTGACAGGAATTAATTCCAAATTCCATTCGGCTCCATCAGGAACTGTTGATTGAATGTGGAGAAGCGGCTTTTCTCTCTTTATACTGTCTTCAATTAACAACCCATCCTTCATATTTCCCTGCACAACCTCCTATCCTACATGCATATTAATATGCCTTTTCCCCCTCCAGAAAAGGATGAGTAACTGCCTAGCAACTCTGCCTCTTTCTGATTGCATTCATTACCAGGCTCCTTCCTGCCGTGCTGCTGTACTGTCCACCGTTGACAATAAGAACGGGGGAGGAGATTAAAAGAGGAGTGAATCATTCAACACATACTGTATGTCACGGGATATAAAATGTCAACATGATATAGAAGGTCAACGTGCCAATTTGAGAGCTATCATGGAAGCTTCCTTGTCAGCCTGCTGAGTCTGATCCATTCAGAGTGATGGAATATATTGACGGATGACATGAGAGAGCTTGGCGGACCACATTGTGCCCCTATCGAATCAAGTCAAGGGGGAAATGGTGGAGGACGGAGGTGTAACGTTATAGAGTAATCAAATGCTCCGAACACTTACTGTATTTCTGTCTATCATTGTGGGTAACGACTGGGTGTACGATTGAATTTAACGTATGTAATCTGTTTTGGAATAGGAGGAAGGAGACTTGTTGTCAACAATGTGCAATGATATAACAGGTAAATTGGCAGAACCAAAACAAAAAGTAAGCATCAAAATGCTTGCCGGGGGCTACAGAGAAGCTGTAGGGAGCTTCGGAGAAACACAGTGAGATTCTAGTCCCTTCTCAACATATATAGCTAAAGTAACAGTCAGAGAGAGACTTCATTAGCATGGTTCCCACACCCCATAGTTTAGCACATAACTAACAAGGTACCTCAGTCTAGGGCATAATGGAGTGTGCTTTTTCATTGAATCTATAGAATGTAAGCTGCATACATGCAACATTTTTCACGACCGCTTCAGAGAGATGCATGAATACAGTGTAAATCCATACGCCATTGAGTTATCATTTCAAAAGATCCATGGCCCAATGCCGAAATCTCCAGTGGGTATGTTGTGTTGTGTTAGGATATACAATATATTCCACTGCTTCTTAAATGTGTTGCTTAATATTAACTTGTACTTTTAGTACTGTTTTGAACTAAGTACAGGGTGATGTATTAACACATTTTTCATTACTCAATCACTTTGCATTATTGGTTTGGACAATGTGGATTGAGCTCTTACAACATTCCGAAAGAGAAAAGTGGGATCGTTTTTACAGAGCCAGCAGCATTTTAGCTTGCCTTCAGATCCTCTATTACATGGATTAGCAATGTGGGGAAGAAGTAGCATGAGTGGTCATTATCTGCATTGGGATAATACAATCTAGAGACCAACTGCATGAGTGTATGTCTCTCTTTGTCCACCTCTCTCTGTGTAATATGATATTTCCATTTGGCACTCTATCCCAGACAAACTCAATGAGCATTGATTTGAGGATTGGTAATGCAGTTTCTACTATGGTATGTCATCGGAATGAAACACAGAGGCTAGACACATGCACACCTGCACACACACACACACACGCGCGTACATATGCACACATACACACATACACACACAACGAATGAAGAGCGTGCCCTAAAAATTGTCAAGACTCCAGCCACCCAAGTCATAGACTGTTCTCTCTGCTACCTCACGGCTAGAGGTACCGGAGCGCCAAGTCTAGGTCCAAAAGGCTCCTTAAAAGCTTCTACCCCCAAGCCATAAGACTGCTGAACAATTAGTCAAATGGCTACCTAGACCATGTGCATTGACTCCTTTTTTTTTTTACGCTGGTGCTACTCACTGTTTATTATCTATGCACTGTCACTTTACCCCTACATACATGTACACTACCGTTCAAAAGTTTGGGGTCACTTACAAATGTCCTTGTTTTTGAAAGAAAAGCAAATTTTTTTGTCCATTACAATAACATCAAATGGATCAGAAAGGAAGTGTAGACATTGTTCATGTTGTAAATGACTATTGTAGCTGGAAACGGCAGATTGTTTATGGAATATCTACATAGGCGTACAGGGTCCCATTATCAGCAAACCATTACTCCTGTGTTCCAATGGCACGTTGTGTTAGCTAATCCAAGTTTATCATTTAAAAAGGCTAATTCATCATTAGGAAACCCTTTTGCAATTATGTTAGCACAGCTGAAAACTGTTTTTCTGATTAAAGCAATAAAACTGGCCTTCTTTAGACTAGTTGTTTATTTGGTGCATCAGCATTTGTGGGTTTGATTACAGTCTCAAAATGGCCAGAAACGAAGACCTTTCTTCTGAAACTCGTCAGTCTATTCTTGTAGACAGTTTTCAGCTGTGCTAACATAATCGCAAAAGGGTTTTCTAATAATCAATTAGCCTTTTAAAATGATAAACTTGGATTAGCTAACACAACGTGCCATTGGAACACAGGAGTAATGGTTTGCTGATAATGGGACTCTGTACGCCTATGTAGATATTCCATAAACAATCTGCCGTTTCCAGCTACAATAGTCATTAACAACATCAACCATGTCTACACTGTATTTCTGATCAATTTTATGTTATTTTAATGGACAAAAAATGTGCTTTTCTTTCAAAAACAAGGACATTTATAGGTGACCCCAATCTTTTGAACGGTAGTGTACATATTACCTCAATGACCTCGACTTACATGTACCCCCGCACATTGACTTGGTACCCCCTGTCTATAGCCTAATTATTGTTATTTTATTGTGTTCCTTTTTCAACTTTAGTTTGTTTAACTCAAATTTTCTTAAAACTGCGTTGTTGGTTAATAACAGCTCGTAAGTAAGTGTTTCGGCGCATTTGATAAATAAAAATGTATTTGATTTGGAGAAAAAAAAGAGACCCTCCTTTAGCAGGGGCTGTCTGCTAGTGTCACTGTCGATACAGCAATATGATGTGTCGGCCAATCAAAGGTAGCTAACATGTTAAGAATTGGAAGATTGTATTGCTCTCTTTCAGTTAAAGCCTTATTGAGCACCTTAAATGCTTTCATAATATCCTAAAACTACTCATGTCTCTTCAAGCTCACATTGCTGACAAAATCATGCAGCTCTCTTTATGACTAAGCATCTGTTGCTCCAACTATCCCATCCAGGCAACACAGCATTCACTGGCAGTGTTTTCTTTCTACTGCTAATGCAGCTATGGTTGAGGTAGCAATATACCATCCCATTTGTTTTGTTACTTCATAGCCGTTCCAGACAACAGTCCTTGGAAGAACTGTGCAGTCTGTCAGCTTTTACCTTGGTTTCACAGCCAGCCGGCAGCCTGAGCACAAAGTACAAATTAAAAACATCTCACGGATTCCTAACGACAAAGTCATACCCTTGTTCAGATCCATCTGCCAGGGACACCCTCGTCGACGGGACGCTAACACCAAGTCTGGGCTCGCCTCCGAGGTCAACACTTTTCCACAAAGCTTCAGGCAAGCACTGGCAGCACAGGCTCTTATGGGCATACATCAACGCGCAAGGTCTAAATCAGTGTATAAGACCCAACCCCACAGATCCATCACCTCAGCCCGCCACACTGCAGCCCTCGCTGGGGAAGGAAGCTACCCGAGGGCCCAGGCTGAATGGAGACGAATGGGCCGTGACAGCACAGCCAACCCCAACAAGAAACATCACTTACTGCTCAGAGGATTGCATCGGCCCTGACAACATATGCCTGAGCGAGTGGAATTAACAGGGAGGCGAGCTAGCAATGTGTAAGACAAGTATGTTCTGCACTTAGCTGGAGTTACACAGAAATCTGCTGCACAGGCTTTCACTGTCAAAAGTTCCCTATGATAAAGTGGGATGTGTTAATGAAAAAATATGTTTTGTATGCCGTCATAATATAAAATGTATTTAGCATTTTTCAACACTGTACTGGCCAGACAGGGGACATTCAATGAAGACACAGCAATTTGTTTAGCTGTTAGATTATGGTAAGTAAGTTCAACCGCAAGCTGTTAAAAACTACTGTGTTGAGAATGAAAATCATTGACCAATCTATTCTCATTGGTCATTTTTTAACAGTCTGGTGATAGCACCCGCCTACACAATTCTGACATACAAACATGTTTCCATTCAAACACATAAGCACGTCAATGAACTTGGCATCCACTGAAAACACAAGCGTTCACTGGTTTACATGAAAAATGTGGAGGATAACATTGTGAAATGTACATGTAATTGTGTGGGAAGCATTTAATAGAGCTTGATAATCCATCTCCCTGTTGAACTAATCCTGTTTACCCATGGAGATTTTACAAATAAAGGGAAAATGTTGATCATCAGCAGATATGGACAGAGCCCAAATTAACTTGGCAGTGAGGGTGGAGGAAAATAACTTGCTGTGCATTTTCTCATGAATACATGGAAGAATACCCAACTGAAACCTTTGGAGGGATAACAAAGACATTTCCATATAATGAAAATAAATATGAAACAACAAACAGGTTAATGCCGTTTTCCAGCTTATTGAAGGCGCATACAAGTTGAAAATGTACAAAGCAATATGTCCTTGTCAAAAAGTGGTCTACATATGAATCTTAACATTATAGACCTGCATTCTCTTTAAAGATGTCCAAAAGCTTTGAAGTAGACTGTGTGACAAACACATTCTTTTTTTTGTAAACAGAGCAAAAGTCATCATTATGTACAGTGCTTTCAGAACCCCTTGACTTTTTCCAAAACGTGTTGTGTTAAACCTTAAACCTTAAACACAATACCCCATAATGTCAAAGTGGAATTATGTTTTAAGAAATGTTTACAAATTCCTTAAAAATATAAAGCTGAAATGTCTTGAGTCAATAAATATTCAACCCCTTTGTTATGGCAAGACTAAATAACTTCAGCAGTAAATCTTTGCTTAACAAGTCAAATAATAAGTGCCATGGACTCACTCTGTGTGCAATAATAGTCTTTAGCATGATTTTTTTACCTCATCTATGGGTACAAATAAAAAGAGCAGACATTGAATATCCCTTTGAGCATGGTGAAGTTATTAATTACACTTTGAATGATGTATCAATACACCCGGTCACTACAAAGATACAGTCGACCTTCCTAACTCAGTTGCTTGAGAGGAAGAAAACCGCACAGGGATTTCACCATGAGGTCAATTGGGACTTCAAAACAGTTACATAGTTTAATGGCTGTGATATGAGTAAACTGAGGATGAATCAAAAACATTGTAGTTACTCCACAATACTAACCTAAAGGACAGAGTGGAAAGAAGGTAGCCTGTACAGAATACAAATATTTCAAAGCATTCATCCTGTTTGCAATAAGGTACTAAAGCAAAACTTCAGAAGATGTGGCAAAGAAATGAAATGTATGTCCTGAATACAAAGCGTTATTTTGAGGGCAAATCCAACACAGCACTGAGTATCAATCTTCATATTTGCAAGCATGGTGGTGGCTACATCATGTTATGGGTATGATTGTCATTGGCAAGTACTAGAGAGTTTTTTATACAAATAAATTAAATAGAGCTAAGCACAGGCAAAATTCTATAGGCTCAGTTTGCTTTACAACACTGGGAGACCAATTCACCTTTCAGCAGGACAATAACCGAAAACAGAAGGCCTAATATACACAGAAGTCGCTTACCAAGATGACATTGAATGTCCTTAAGTGGCCTAGTTACAGTATTGACTTAAATCGGCTTGAAAATCTATGGCAAGATTTGACAATGGCTGTCTAGCAATGATCAACAACAAACTTCACAAAATTTGAACAATTGTATAAAGACTTATCCAGAAAGACTCACAGCTGTATTCACTGCCAATGGGATTGTTTTAAGATTTTTATTTTATTTTGCAGGATGAAATCTCTTTAGATACACCATCTCGTTTTCTAGAGTGTGCAACTGAAAAAAACTAAACAAACAAGCAATACTTAGTAACACGAATAATATGGAAACTAATATCAAATAAAAACATACAGATGAAGTCGGAAGTTAACATACACCTTTGCCAAATACATTTAAACTCAGTTTCACAATTCCTGACATTTAATCCTAGTAAGAAAATGTCTTAGGTCAGTTAGGATCACCACTTTATTTTAAGAAAGTGAAATGTCAGAATAATAGCAGAGAGAATGATTTATTTCAGCTTTTATTTCTTTCATCACATTCCCAGTGAGTCAGAAGTTTACATACACTCAATTAGTATTTGGTAGTATTGCCTATAAATTGTTTAACTTGGGTCTTCCACAAGCTTGCCACAATAAGTTGGGTGAATTTTGGCCCATTCCTCCTGACAGAGCTGGTGTAACTGAGTCAGGTTTGTAGGCCTCCTTGCTCGAACACGCCTTTTCAGATCTGGCCACAAGTTGTTGTCCTTAAGCCATTTTGCCACAACTTGCTTGAGGTCATTGTCCATTTGGAAGACCCATTTGTGACCAAGCTTTAACGTCCTGACTGATGTCTTGACATTTTCCTTCAATATATCCACATAATTTTCCTCCATCATGATGCCATCTATTTTGTGAGGTGCACCAGTCCCTCCTGCAGCATAGCACCCCCACAACATGATTCTGCCACCCACATGCCTTATGGTTGGGATGATGTTCGTCGGCTTGTAAGCCGCCCCCTTTGTCCTCCAAACATAACGATGGTCATTGTGGCCAAACAGTTATATTTTTGTTTCATCAGACCAGAGGACAATTCTACAAAAAGTACGATCTTTGTCCCCATGTGCAGTTGCAAACCGTAGTCTAGCTTTTTTATGGCGGTTTTGGAGCAGTGGCTTCTTCCTTGCTGAGCGGCCTTTCAGGTTATGTCCATATAGGACTCGTTTTATTGTGATATAGATACTTTTGTACCTTGTACGTCCTTTGCTTTTGTTCTGGGATTGATTTGCACTTTTTACACCAAAGTACATTCATCTCTAGGAGACAGAACGCGTCTCCTTCCTGAGCGGTATGACAGCTGTGTGATCCCATGGTGTTTGTACAGATGAACGTGGTACCTTCAGGCGTTTGGAAATTGCTCCCAAGGATGAACCAGACTTGTGGAGGTCTACAAGTATTTTTCTGAGGTCTTGGCTGATTTCTTTTGATTTTCCCATGATGTCAAGGAAAGAGGCACTGAGTTTGAAGGTAGGCCTTGAAATACATCCACAGCTACACCTCCAATTGACTCAAATTATGTCAATTAGCCTATCAGAAGCTTCTAAAGCCATGACATCATTTTATGTAATTTTCCAAGCTGTTTAAAGGCACAGTCAACTTAGTGTATGTAAACTTCTGACCCACTGGAATTGTGATACAGTGAAAAAAATCTGTCTGTAAACAATTGTTGGTAAAATGACTTGTGTCATACACAAGGTAGATGTCCTAACCGACTTGCCAAAACTATAGTTTGTTAACAAGACGTTTGTGGAGTGGTTGAAAAACGAGTTTTAATGACTCCAACCTAAGTGTATGTAAACTTCCGACTTCAACTGTACATTAACAGCATTAAAAAGTTGTTGTACAACTACTAACAGGCCTACAACCGATAAAAACTACTGCTACATGATATTTCTGTTCATTGAAAACACAAACAGTTTATTCTTAACATTTGAAAAAGGGCTTTCTTAAATTCACTGTGTGATTTTATTGCCCTGATTCTTATAGGTCAATTATTCCAGTCAGTTGGGGCTTTCTATTTATAAGATCTTACTCCAACCTCATGATGTACCCTTGGAATTTGTCAATTCTGCTGTTGTCTAAAGGAGTAGTGTGAGTCTTGTAAACTTAGGTGTTCCCTAATATATACAGGAAAATATAAGTTGATACATTTAAAAATGAATTGGTACCACAGCAGTTGTCTTCTGTTTGGAGGTGCATACATTGTGCAATGATGTGTCTTATAATGGCATTCAAGAATGAATCTGAAAATATTTTTTTGTTCCCCCCAGATGTTTGGTGGTTTCAGCCGGCTGGATTTAGGACCACATTGACACCACAGTGCATGTGGACAGGCTGTGTGAAGTCAAAGCTTCTGAAAGGCATGGTGCTGCTGTCTGCAGCTGCTGTGTCTGTGTGTGTTACACTTTTTCTCCGAGTGCTAAAAGCAAGCAGAGCAGAATCCGGCTACTCTTTATTTGACTGATGTAGCTGGCAAGGTAACTACAGTTTGACTCAACTGAAAAAAAGTATTTGTTACCAGTGCTGAACTAGTAGTGTAACTGACATGTACTGTAACGTTAGCTACGGTAATGTTTCATCCCCTCTCAACTGAAGTTCTGTCTGAAGAGAATGAACTAGCTAGCTAGTAGCTATCACTGCCAGTTAGCCTCTTCCTATCTGTCAGGTAGCAGTATCTATGAAATAACACATATGGAATCATGTAGTAACCAAAAAGTGTTCAACAAATGAAAATATATTTGAGATTCTTCAAAATAGCCACCCTGATGACAGCTCTGCACACTCTTGGTATTCTCTCAACCAGCTTCATGAGGTAGTCACCAGGAATGCATTTCAATTAACAGGTGTGCCTTCTGAAAAGTTAACTTGTGGAATGTCTTTCCTTCTTAATGTGTATGAGCCAATCAGTTGTGTTGTGACAAGGTAGGGGGGTATACAGAAGATAGCCCTATTTGGTAAAATACCAAGTCCTTATTACGGCAAAAACAGCTCAAATAAGCAAAGAGAAACGACAGTCCATCATTACTTTAAGACATGAAGGTCAGTCACAAAAACCATCAAGCGCTATGATGAAACTGGCTCTAGCTTCAGAAATTGCAGCCCAAATAAATGCTTCACAGAGTTCAAGTAACAGACACATCTCAACATCAATTGTTCAGAGGAGACTGTGGTAATCAGGCCTTCATGGTTGAATTGCTGCAAAGAAACCACTACTGAAGGACACCAATAAGAAGATACTTGCTTTGGCCAAGAAAAATGAGCAATGGACACTAGACTGTTGGAAATCTGTCCGTTGGTCTGGAGTCCAAATTTGAGATGATTTTTTCCAACCGCCGTGTCTTTGTGAGATGCGGTGTGCGTGAACGGGTCATCTCTGCATGTGTATTTCCCAACATAGAGCATGGATGAGGAGGTGTGATGGTGTGTGGGTGCTTTGCTGGTGACACTGTCAGTGATTTTTTAAGAATTCAAGGCACACTTAACCAGCATGGCTACCACTGCCTTCTGCAGCGATACGCCATCCCATCTGGTTTGGGCTTAGTGAGACTGTCATTTGTTTTTCAACAGGACTATGACCCAACACACTTCCAGGTGGTGTAAGGGCTATTTGGCCAAGAAGGAGATTGATGGAGTGCTGCATCAGATGACCTGGCCTCCACAATCCCCGACCTCAACCAACTTGAGATAGTTTGGGATTAGTCGGACCGCAGAATGAAGGAAAAGCAGCCAACAAGTGCTCAGCATATGTGGGAACTCCTTCAAGACTGTTGGAAAAGCATTCCAAGCTGGTTGAGAGAATGCCAAGAGTGTGCAAAGCTGTCATCAAGGCAAAGGGTGGCTACTTTGAAGAATCTCAAATATAAAATATATTTTGATTTAACACTTTTTTGGTTACTACATGATTCCATATGTGTTATTTCATAGTTTTGATGTCTTCATAAGTTTTCTACAATGTAGAAAAAAGTAAAAATAAAGAAAAATCCATGAATAAGTAGGTGTTCTCAAACTTTTGACTGGTAGGGTATGTTTCATTCTGAATCATCATTTTTCAATTGCAGTTGGTTCAAGACGTTATTTCGAGAGCTTGGTACTGTTGGTTTATCTGCATTTCTGTAATTTCTGTTATTGGCATAGCCTTGTTCTGTTCAATCTTCTCTACCTAAATGGTACTCGAAATACCCCAATTCATGTTGTTAAGTAAAAACAAATACCAGCTAAAAGTTGCTGACACCATTCAAACCATTAAAGCCATTATCTCAGAATCCTATTTCTGCAGATAGAACCTTATAGTCCCAAGCTCCCAATTTCTCACTGTCTCAAACATTCCGTACAAGTAATTAGTCATTTCTCACCACCACAAACATTTATGGAAGGTATTACATCTCTGAGTTTGATCAATGTTTTCTTATTTATCCATGAGGAAAACATTTGTGCAGTGGGCCCTGCAATTAATCCAATACACATGACACATTAAAATAGGGGCAGGCGCAGTAATATTTTCAAGTGATGTGGAGCCATATTGACTTTTGCTTGCTTTATGAGAGCTCTCTTGAGTAAATGTTATTTGGTGAGAACAGAATGTGTTTTAATACAATTGGAAAATCAAATATCGGACTGATTTAATAATATACTGGCGAGAGCTCAAAGGAGAAGAAAAACAAAAACAAATATTTTACGGTACAATTTTGCTCTTTGCACATTATAATCAGCCCTTGGGATGGAAAGTTATTGTATTTCTCTAACATATACTACACTGATTAAATTAGCACTCAGTCGAACACGTTAAATGATCTGGATTAACTCTGGATAATATAAACATACAATTCATAAAAGCAACACATGGGAGAGCACAGAGAATCAATCACTTGTGAGCTCAGACAGTGAGCAACAACTCTGTTATTGACCTTGAATAAGGTGGCCAGGGTAAACTAAGACAGAAACAGACTGATGGGACATTAGCAAGCATTGTACTGTTCCAATCCTCAGGTAAGTAATATGGTAGAGAAGTAAGTGCTGGCTACAATCTAAAAACTCCACACACAGAGGTCAGAGGATGAGGTAGCCCTACATAGGACTCCACACATCTGCTCATGGCACCCTAGGAGGCTTCAACGCGGACGGCAAACAATACTTGGCTAACAATTTGAATCGGGTTCTTGTTTTTCGAAAATCCTGTTAATGAAGGCATACAGTGGATTCAGAAAGTATTCAGACCCCATGACTTTTTCTACATTTTGCTATGTTACAGCCTTATTCTAAAATAGATTATTTAGTTTTTTCCCCTTATCAATCTACACACAATACAACATAAGGACAAAGCAAAAACTGAAATATCACATTTACATAAGTAAATTGTCTAGYATGTCGCTGGACACATGAAAGGTGGGATGTATACGAAGGGTACGGGGCAACAGAAGACGGACAGCAGAGGGGCTAATAATCTTGGCGATGGGAAATGGGCCGATAAACCGGGGGTAGAGTTTGCGGGATTCCACCCGGAGGGGCAGATCCCGGGTGGATAGCCATACCTTCTGCCCGAGACGAGAACGGGGAGCCGGGGTCCCATGGCATTATGCTTGTCGTCAATACCAGGAGGTGGTCTTGAGGAGGGCCGATCGGGCTCTCCTCCAGGTGCGACGACAGCGGCGGACAAACATCTGGACAGAAGGTACACCGACCTCTTCCTCCTGCTCGGGGAAGATTAGGGGCTGATACCCCAGGGAACACTCAAACAGAGATAGGCCCGTGGCAGAGCAGGGAAGGGTGTTGCGGGCGTATTCGACCAACACCAGCTGCTGGCTCCAGGAGGTGGGGTTGAGCTCATCTGGTAGGCTTGCGTCACTGGGCAGCTCTCAACTGGGTTTCCCTTTGTAGTCCATAATAGTTTGCAAGCCCTGCCACATCCGACTAACGTCAGAGCTGGTGTAGTAGAATTCAATTCAGACTCTTTACTCAGTACTTTGTTGAAGCACCTTTGGCAGCGATTACAGCCTTTGAGTATTCTTGGTATGATGCTAGAAGCTTCGCACACCTGTATTTGGGCAGTTTCTCTCATTCTTCTCCTCTGCAGATCCTCTGAAGCTCTTTCAGGTTGGATGGGAAGCGTCTCTGCACAGCTATCACATCAGAGAATCTTGTTTCTTATGGTCTTATGGTCTGCGAGTTTGGCAAACTCCAAGTGGGCTGTCATGTGCTTTTTACTGAGGAGTGGCTTCGGTCTGGCCACTCTACCAGAAAGCCCTGATTTGTGGAGTGCTGCAGAGATGGTTGTCCTTCTGGAAGGTTCTCCCATCTCCACAGAGGAACTATGGAGCTCTGTCAGAGTGACCATCAGTTTCTTGGTCACCTCCCTGACCAAGGCCCTTCTCCCCCGATTGCACAGTTAGGCCGGAAGAGGAAGAGTTTTGGTGGTTCCAAACTTCTTCCATGCAATAATGATGGGGGCCACTGTGTTCTTGGGGATCTTCAATGCTGCATAACAAAATGTGGAAAAAGTCATGGGATCTGAATACTTTCCGAATGCTCTGTATCTATAATCCGTATCTCTCCGTCCATCTGTCCGGATTCTAAAATGTGTGGTTATCTTTGTAGAAACGGTCTGAACCTAACATATTTTCAAAACTGGTACCTATTACTTGGCTGTGGTAGACGATGGTAGGTTATGTGGTACCATAGCTGGAGCTTGCATCCAGTTGGGAGAAAGTTTGGTCCAGGTGGTTTCTATACAGATATCCACACATTATACAATCTGGATGGACAGACAAGGAGTTACGGATTATAGATACAGTGCATTCGGAAAGTATTCACACCACTTGACTTTTTCCACATTTTGTTATGTTACAGCCTTATTCTAAAATGGATTAAATAAAATATTTTCCTCATCAATCTACACATATCACCCCATAATGACTAAGCAAATACAGTTTTTTTTCAATGTTTGCWAATTATTTATTTTTTTAAATGAAAGAGGTTTTATGTCTGTGTTGAAGCTACGGTGGCTCAAGAAGGACAAACAACAGAAATATTGCACAATAGTGATGATGATGATTATTATACTGATGATGCGAAGCAAGGCATTTCCTCCCCAGCAGAATCTTCTAAAAGTGCAAATTGTTTATAAAACGCAAGTTCAGTTTGGTGTTTATTTGATTAAAACTTTCCAAAGTGTTTGAGCTCATTTTAGTTTTTCCCTGTAAACATGTTGTGCTGAGAGTAGTGTGCTGTGCAGGGAGGATCTGAAGGCTTTGTCTCCCTCAATGTCACGGACAGCTTGTCACAAAGCCTGACAGCACTGCCACCAGTGACAAAACACACCAGCTCTGTTCACCTGTCACCGACGCCCATGTCTCCTATTCAGCCATCTCCAAGTTTGGCCCTCTTATTCTACTCCACCTGTGCAAGTGATAAATGACACCCTAATAGTATGTGTTTGGTGTAGAACACCTGTTTCCAAACCCAAACCTCTCGAAAGCCTACATTATAAAGAGAGCATTACATCAAATTCTCTGCTCTGGCCGCCAACTCACTGCCAATCACACAACCATAAGGCACAGAGACGCCAGCGTTCAACTTCAAAGTTCCGACATATTTTGAACTTATTTTGTCAGTATGCATGGGATCGAGGTAATTTGCATTTGCTCAGATGGGTAGGCAAGGCAGCTTGTTATTTTCTTTTGATTGACATTGCAGTGAACGGCACTACCCCTGAATGAGATCCAGGGGGATGGTAAGCGCACCAGAAAGGTGCAGCCTCCCCAGCGTGTGGATTTTGAAAGTTTTTAGATAATTGTTTAATTTCCCGCTGAGTTTTGAGGGTTGTTGTTCAGCAGAGTGGCCTTACATCTGTTTCTAAACAGTCAGGGGGGATCTTGTTTTGACGGAGGTGAAGTGAGGATTCAATAGAGACTTAGATTCCCACCACATACACGTATGTCTGATGTACTGGAAGCGCTCAGCAAGTTAGTGGAAGATAATTATTCTCAACCAAGTTCTCTCATGACCCATTTTAGATCTCTAAATTGGAAAATAGTCATGTTAGTTTTGCAAAAAAATAACTGCCCATACCAATGATTTATGGGCAGCTATTTAGGTACGTTTTCTTAGTTTGTATAACTGTCAGTTGGTTTCTATAGAATTCCAAGACCTATTAGTGTACCAGGATCTAACTGGCAAGCACGTAATACCCTCATGATATCAACTAATGGAACAATAAAAAAAATTATCCTTATGTGTTCACACCCTTTGCACCTTGGCTGTAAACCAATAGGATTTGTTGTTTTCTTCTGTCTGTTTTAATAAAAACGGCTGTGTGTAGTTTATTGTCAAAAACGGTATGTGTACGTACAGTGTGTACAGGTTGTTTAGATCTATGTCTTTGTGTGTGTGTTGGAAGGTGTACATAATTCATACATAATACCAGGGAGATTGATATTCAAATGGGCAGGTTTAATTTAGAAACGACAGAGTACATCTATTGGTATGTGTCCCAGCTTTCTGCTAGAATAGATGAAAGACTACATTTGCTGCATATTTTTGCAGGTGGGGTGGTGGATCGGTGGCATTTTGTCTTCCTTTCTGCACGCTAGGATTCTCTGCACTGAGTTATTATTCCACTGGTTTTTAATCCCTTACAAGGCATATACAACGTGGTCATATATTGGCAAAATGCTAAAGTTTGGGTTTTGGTAACATAACGTTTCTTCTAACTGAGACTTGTTGAAGGTTGTGGTGCAGACCAGCCTAATTAAAGAGAGAGAGAGAGAGAGAGAGAGAGAGAACAAGAAAGATCTGATGTTATGGTTATTCAGGCTAACTGTTTATATCTCAAATTATTCACGTTTGACAAGAGGAGAATAAATATACAGTCCGCATAAACACTATAATGATACAGGCACATGTCCTCTGTCACTCGCTCAGAAGGGATAAAAGTTGCAGCAGCCCCCTGATGTATCCTTTGTTAATTCAAGTAAGAAATACTGGAATATTCAACCCCATTATGAGAGATATTATGCTTCTAGTGATTTCTACTGTTCAGATGGGCAGAGAGAATCCCTAGTGGTGCCATGAGGCCTAACTGGGTGAGTTTCTGTTATGTTCTTCGTTTTCTCTCCCTCTAATTGCTTAGCCATTCATTTCTTCAAACATGCAAAAAAAAAAGAAAATGTTCAAACAGTTTAAATGTCTCGAAGATTCTTTGAAAGACCAATTCTGGGCTATATTGGGTAGTCAGTCAGTGAAGTGAATTAGTATTTAAAATGTTCAACATTTGTCTGGGTGCCATGACTCGGATCACACAGCTACTTGGGTTACTACAGAGAGGCGGGCAAAGGATGTACATTCTAACATAGTAGTGATTCTGTCGTCATATTTCCCTTCAGCATAAGACTTATTTGTCTCCTGAAGTGAATGCCAAGCATTCATCTTAACACGTTAATTGGGTCTTGAATCACTCTAACAAGCCGGGATTGAAAAGTCTGGTTCAATACCTTTTTTTTTTTACATTGTGATTGTAAGACACAATTATGCAAACCTCTGTGTCAATATTGATGAGCGGAAGACCATAGCAGTCCTTATCCCAGAGAGACCATGCACAGAAAATGGAACAATGGCAGAGGGAACAAGTGAGTTCCAACAGTTTACTCATCAAATGTTTACCACCACCAACACCTACCTGAGCAAAGAGCGATCACTCTCAAGCATAAGTCTGGCTGGTCAGTGAAATTGCTTTTGTGGGCTGTGTAAACAATGAAGGAAGCAGGAAAACGCTGCGTCACTTCTCAATTGAACAGTTTGCTGGATGAGGTCTAGCACTTCTAAACCCATTGACAATCCCAGCTCCAACTTGATGTTCGTCTGATCTTAAAGAGGATGATGGTCCATCAACATGTTGGATGGAGATTCATGCCGGTAATAGGAATACAGAGGTATTCACATATTTCACTGGTGCCAAACACAACAAGGCTGTGACTCACCTTCACTTCCAAGCTCTCCATAATGTGTTTACCCAGCCGAGGCAGGAAAAAGCCTGGGAAAACCCGTATGCCCTGGATGTCTTGTTTGGATGATGACCTCTGCATCTGGCTCCGGAAGGCCACGTCCCCCTGCTGCAGGAGCATGACACCCGACCTCTGTGGCTTATTAGCGCCCAGATAAAAATGTGGAGAAATGCCAGAGGATCCATTCATGCAGCTTTTAGAGAGAAGTCTGGCATAGGGAGAGTTTGCTCTTAACCTGCTGATAGCATCAAATGTAGAGGCAATTGTGTTAGTTTGTTTCACAGCATGTCAGCACCCAATGAATAAGAGATAGTGCTGTACTTAGTCAAAACAAGGCCAAAACTGACAACCGTTATCTAACAATTGTTTGCTGTAGGAACAGACCTTAAATATGAATGAATATATTTCTGTTCTACAGATAAAAATTGCCTTTACGGTATTAAGATTGAGACATTTTATTCACTTAAATATTTGTGAATTGTTTAGACAATAAAGCAGAAAAATTTGCACAGGCTTACATTACTACATACACCAAATGATTGCTCCAGTAACACTGCTGTAACAAATAAAGTATGAACTCAACCAAGGCTAACACAAAAGACACAAAGTTTAACTGACAGGAATGATTTTGATTGGCTCAGACAATAGAGATCTTGCATTGTGTCCAACGCAAAAGCTCACAACATGAGGTGAACGTCTTGAAAGAAAGCCATTTTGGTTTGTATGAGTCAGCTTTATGGCTATTGTGAGACAGTTTGGCAGCTTGACCAGGAACACACTCTGAAATGGTTTCTCTCAGAAGATTCTTGTCATTTGGAAACCATTGGAGGGAATAAATAGCAGTCAGTTGAGCTGAATCAATGTAACCCATCCAGTGCCGCCTCTAGCCTTTTGGGGGCCCTAAGCGAGATTTAGTCCAGGCCACCGGTCCCCTCCATTTTCATAATGATATCTGTGTGAGAGTGATTAACAAAATCAATGTGGGCCCCCTGGAGGTCAGGGCCTCTAGGCACATGCCCTGCATGCCCGGTCGGTAATCAGGGGATTTTTAAGCCTACTACAAGGTTTAGATAGCTGGCTACACTACCTTACCTAGCAATCTAAAAACATGTAGCTGACATGGGCAAATTGAGTGACTATCAGTGGCTGACATAGCAAGTGGAAAACTGGTGATGCTCTACTGGTGCGTAGTCTGCCTATAGGAAGAGGCGTCTCCGCAACCATCACATTCTAGCCAGACATTTCCTTAGGAAGAATGGAGTACAGTGCAACCCGTCATTCAGGGCAGGTGGGGCACTGTTTTGAGCCCCACCTGTTTAGCAAAAACAATTATATATATTTATATATATATATTGTTTTTTGTTGTCTGTTTTGCATGTTATTTAGAATTTTTGTAATTAAAAAATATATAAATAATTTAACACCTGGTAATCATGTCAGCGTGCACTGCGCCCAGCCCACCACAGCAGTCACTAGTGTGGAATGGGACAAGGACATCCCTGCCGGCCAAACCCTCCCCTAACCCGGATGACACTGGGCCAATTGTGCGCCGCCCCATAGGTCTCCAGGTCGTGGCTGGCTGCGACAGAGCCTGGACTCGAACCCAGAATCTCTAGTGGCACAGCTAGCACTGCGATGCTAGCTGATATGTCAGTCACGCGCCACTCAGGAGGCCCATTTTGCATGTTATTTTGGCGTAAATACATGTCACATATCAGTTTGCAAACGATGTAAAACATTTTTTATTTGAGTTAATAAAGTCGCATACAAAGATGCTCTCTTTTTTGCTTTCTTGAGTAAGACAGTTCCAAAATGAAAGGGTTTCATCCTAGCTTAGTACTTTCTGTGGTGGTGGGGCAGCCAGGGGAAATTACGGAGCGTAGCGGTTGGTAATTTTCTCTAGTTCCGCCGGGATTGGCTCAGTGTTCTGTAACTCATGGGAACACCACATCACTGCAAAATCTATGGGGAGAGCTCGAAAATTCAAGCCCCTTGGGTGCTGCCATAGAGTTACATTAGAAGTGCCCATCCAAGAAGGCTTAAGATCATTGGCCACAGATAAAATGATGTCAAATCACATTATATCTACCATAGTTTTGATTGGACTGATCATGTCAATGTCATACCTTCAAAATCTTAGCAAGCAAGCTAATAAAGCAGTCATTGTCATGAATCAAGTTGACAATCTACTAGCAAATCCTTTTTAATCCTTGTCATATGAAGATAAATTAAAGATAAAACTCATCGGCCATAAACATTACAGAACACGTTGGAAATCCCAAATTCAACAAAGAGTGGTTTGGAAGGAATCAGTGGCTAACTGCAAGTGTTGCCAAGCAATCACTACCATGCTATTCAGTGGAGTGAGTGTGTGGTCCAAGTATGGGTTTAAGGGTCTCTTTTCCAAGTTTAAAAGGATAAACATTCAACACCATGGGCCAGAAAAAGTTGAATACAATGGCCATGCTGTCATTCCAGCATGACTTCTGCCGCATTCAAAACAACTGGAAACTCGGAACTGGGAAAATCTCAGACTTCAGTGTGTTCAAGACAACTGGGAACTTGGAAAATATATATATATCCAACTCTGAATTCAAATCGGGAACTCGGGCCTCTTTCTAGAGCGCCGACCTGAAGTTCACTGACGTCATGATTCAACCTTGTTTTTTCCGAGTTCCCAGTTGTCTTGAAAGTACCTTAAATCTAGAGAATGCCAGACTTGGATGACAAAGTTTGATGACAAAATTAGCCCACAAAAAGGACCGCTGCGCCAACTTCCTGTACAAGTGAGCACAGCACAACTAGGTGAGTCCAAAAATGCATTGTGCTGCTATATAAATGACGTAGTATGCCAGGGAGAAATGTATACTGTAGCTAAGAAAGTAATACTAAGTGTATGTTGTGTTGTAAACTGGTTAGTATACCATGTGCCTCACCCTAATAATTTGGTCCCTTTCCCACGCATAACTTAGCCTACTGTTCTGACTTGGTGGTGCACATGTAGCCTGTTGGGACAGCTTCATGTAGGCCATAACAGTTTGTGGGCACCATTTGTCACCGTTATAGTGCAACTAATGTGTTGCTTAGTGTTGTGTTGTGTAGTGACTTTGCTGGCATGCATCGTCATTTTTGTTTGTTTTGCACCAGCAAGATTTACATACTAAATTCACCACTGAGTTTAATCAGAGGTAGAAACTCTTGTATCGATGGGGATTCCTACTGCAGCACATACTGTACAGCCACTATCTCCCAGAGGTTTACATGTATGATCTTGACTAGGGCTGTCATGGTGACCATATTACTGCCACACTGGTGGTCACAAGTCATGATTGCAGTTAAATTCCATGTGACRGTTTAGTCACAGTAATTAGGCTTCTTTCTCCAAGCACTGATGCTGATGATGGTCATTAGTAGCCTACCAAACTTGCTAACTGTCTGGCACTCTACTGTCCTCTAATCACTCTGACATCAATGCAAATGTATTCGAAAATCTAATCAAATACCTCAAATCAAATCAAATGTAATGGTCACATACACATGTTTAGCAGATGCTAATGCGAGTGTAGCGAAATGCTTGTGCTTTTAATTCCGATAGCGCAGTAATATCTAATAAGTAATCTAACGATTCCACAACAACTACCTTATACACACAAATGTAAAGGGATGCAATAAGAATAAACTCAGCAAAAAAAGAAACGTCACATTTTCAGGACCCTGTCTTTCAAAGTTAATTCGTAAAAATCCAAATAACTTCACATATCTTCATAGTAAAGGGTTTAAACACTGTTTCCCATATTTGTTCAATGAACCATAAATTATTACTGAACATGCACCTGTGGAACAGTTGTTAAGACACTAACAGCTTACAGATGGTAGGCAATTAAGGTCACAGTTATGATAATTTAGGACACTAAAGAGGTCTTTCTACTGACTCTGAAAAACACCAAAAGAAAGATGCCCAGGTTCCCTGCTCATTTGCGTGAACGTGCCTTAGGCATGCTGCAAGGAGGCATGTGGACTGCATATGTGGCCAGGGCAATGAATTGCAATGTCCGTACTGTGAGATGCCTAAGACAGCGCTACAGGGAGACAGGACGGACAGCTGATCGTCCTCGCAGTGGTAGACCACGTGTAACAACACCTGCACAGGATCGGTACATCCGAACATCACACCTGTGGTACAGGTACAGGATGGCAACAACAACTGCCTGAGTTACACCAGGAACACACAATCGCTCCATCAGTGCTCAGACTGTCCGCAATAGGCTGAGAGAGGCTGGACTGAGGGCTTGTAGGCCTGTTGTAAGGCAGGTCCTCACCAGACATCACCGGCAACAACGTCGCCTACGGGCATAAACCCACCGTCGCTGGACCAGACAGGACTGGCAAAAAGTGCTCTTCACTGATGAGTTGTTGTTTTGTCTCACCAGGGGTGATGGTCGGATTCGCGTTTATCGTAGAAGGAAAAAGCATTACACCGAGGCCTGTCCTCTGGAGTGGGATCGATTTGGAGGTGGAGGGTCCGTTATGGTCTGGGGCGTGGATAACAGCATCATCGGACTGAGCTTGTTGTCATTGCAAGCAATCTCAACGCTGTGCGTTACAGGGAAGTCATCCTCCTCCCTCATGTGGTACCCTTCCTGCAGGCTAATCCTGACATGACCCTCCAGCATGACAATGCCACAAGCCATACTGCTCGTTCTGTGCGTGATTTCCTGCAAGACAGAAATGTCAGTGTTCTGCCATGGCCAACGAAGAGCCCGGTTCTCAATCCCATTGAGCACGTCTGGGACCTGTTGGATCGGAGGGTGAAGGCGAGGGTCATTCCCCCCAGAAATGTCTGGGAACTTGCAGGTGCCTTGGTGGAAGAGTGGGGTAACATCTCACAGCAAGAACTGGCAAATCTGCTGCAGTCCATGAGGAGGAGATGCACTGCAGTACTTAATGCAGCTGGTGGCCACACCAGATACTGACTGTTACTTTTGATTTTGATATCCCCTTTGTTCAGGGACACATTATTCCATTTATGATAGTCAAATGTTTGTGGAACTTGTTCTGTTTATGTCTCAGTTGTTGAATCTTGCTATGTTCATACAAATATTTACGCAGGTTAAGTTTGCTGAAAATAAACGCAGTTGACAGTGAGAGGATGTTTCTTTTTTTTCTGAGATGATGTACATATAAATATATGGATGAGCGATGGCCGAGAAGCATAGGCAAGATGCAATAGATGGTATAAAATACAATTTATACATATGAGATGAGTAATGTAAGATATGTGAACATTATTAAAGTGGAATTTTTTTAAGTGACTAGTGATCCATTTACTAAAGTGGCCAATGATTTGAGTCTGTCTGTAAGCACCAGCCTCTCTGTGTTAGTGATGGCTGTTAAACAGGCTGATGGCCTTGAGATAGAAACTGCTTTTCAGTCTGTCCCAGCTTTGATGCACCTGTACTGACCACGCCTTCTGGATGGTAGCGATGTGAACAGGCAGTGGCTCGGGTGGTTGTTGTCCTTGATGATCTTTCTGGCCTTCTTGTGACATTGGGAGCTGTAGTTGTCCTGATCGCACCACCGCGCTACCGTCTGGAGAGCCTTGCGGTTGATGGCGGTGCAGTTGCCGTACCAGGTGGTGATACACCCCGACAGGATGTTCTCAATTGTGCATCTGTAAAAGTTTGTGAGGGTTTTAGATGACAAGCCAAATTTCTTCAGAATCCTGAGGTTGAAGAGGCGCTGTTGCGCCTTCTTCACCACACTGTCTGTGTCGGTGGACCGTTTCAGTTTGTCCGTGATGTGTACACCGAGGAATTTAAAACTTTCCATATTCTCCACTATTGTCCCGACGATGTGGATAGGGGCGTGCTACCTATGTTGTTTCCTGAAGTCCACGATCATCTCCTTTGTTTTGTTGACGTTGAGTGAGAGGTTGTTTTCCTGACACCACACTCCCTGTGGGCTCTCTCGTTGTTGTTGGTGATCAAGCCCACTACTGTTGTGTCGTCTGCAAACTTGAGGATTGAGTTGGGCGTGCATGGCGAAGCAGTCGTGGGTGAGCAGGGAGAACAGGAGGAGGCTGAGTATGCACTCTTGTGGGGCCCCAGTGTTGAGGATTAGCGAAGTGGAGATGTTGTTTCCTACCTTCACCACCTGGGGGGCGGTCCATCAGAAAGTCCAGGAAACAATTGCAGAGGTCGGGGTTGAGAACCAAGGACTTAAGCTTAATGATGAGCTTGGAGGGTACTACGGTGTTGAATGCTGAGATGCAGTCAATGAACAGCATTCTTATATAGGTACAGTGGCTTGCGAAAGTATTCACCCCCCTTGGCATTTTTCCTATTTTGTTGCCTTACAACCTGAAATTAAAATAGATTTTTTGGGGGGGGTTGTATCATTTGATTTACACAACATGCCTACCACTTTGAAGATGCAACATATGTTTTATTGTGAAACAAACAAGAAAGAAGACAAAATTACAGAACTTGAGCGTGCATATCTATTCACCCACCCCAAAGTCAATACTTTGTAGAGCCACCTTTTGCAGCAATTACAGCTGCAAGTCTCTTGGGGTATAAGCTTGGCACATTTAGTCACTGGGATTTTTGCCCATTCTTCAAAACTGCTCCAGGGTGTTTGAATATTTTTTTCTTTAATCAATGGCTTTTTTCTGGTCACTCTTCCATAAAGCCCAGCTCTTTGGAGTGTATGGCTTAAAGTGGTCCTATGGACAGATACTCCAATCTCCGCTGTGGAGCTTTGCAGCTCCTTCCGGGTTATCTTTGGTATCTTTGTTGCCTCTCTGGTTAATGCCCTCCTTGCCTGGTCGGTGAGTCTTGGTGGGCGGCCCTCTAATGGCAGGTTTGTTGTGGTGCCATATTCTTACCATTTTTTAATAATGGATTTAATGGTGCTCCGTGGGATGTTCAAAGTTTCTGATATATTTTTTTATAACCCAACGCTGATCTGTACTTCTACACAATTTTGTCCCTGACCTGTTTGGAGAGCTACTTGGTCATCATGGTGCCGCTTGCTTGGTGGTGTCCCTTGCTTAGTGGTGTTGCAGACTGTGGGGCCTTTCAGAACAGGTGTGTATTGAGATCATGTAACAGATCATGTGACACTTAGATTGCACACAGGTGGACTATATTTAAATAATTATGTGACTTCTGAAGGTAATTGGTTGCACCAGATCTTATTTAGGGAATTCATAGCAAAGGGGGTGAATACATACGCATGCACCACTTTTCTGATGTTAATTTTTTTAAATTATCTGAAAGAAGTGAATATTTTCATTTCACTTCACCAATTTTGACTATGTTGTGTATGTCCATTACATAAATTCCAAATAAAAATCTATTTAAATTACAGGTTGTAATGCAACACATTAGGAAAAATGCCAAGGGAGATGAACACTTTCGCAAGGCACTGTATTCCTCTTGTCCAGATGGGAAAGGGCAGTGTGCAGTGTGATGGCGATTGCATCATCTGTGGACCTGTTGGGGCGGTATGCAAACTGAAGTTGGTCTAGGGTGGCAGGTAAGGTGGAGGTGATAGGATCCTTAACTAGTCTCTCTAAGCACTTCATGATGACAGAAGTGAGTGCTACGTGGCGATAGTCATTTAGTTCAGTTATATTTACCTTCTTTGGTACAGGAACAACGGTGGCCATCTTGAAGCATGTGGGGAAAGCAGTCTGGGATAGGGAGTGATTGAATATGTCCGTAAACACACCAGCCGGATGGGCTGCACATGCTCTGAAGACGCGGCAAGGGATGCCGTCTGGGCCAGCAGCCTTGTGAGGGTTAACACGTTTAAATGTCTTACTCACGACGGCCACGGAGAAGGAGAGGGGGCCCACAGTCCTTCGTAGCAGGCCGTGTCGGTGGCATTGTATTATCCTCAAAGCGGGCAAAGAAGGTGTTTAGTTTGTCTGGAAGCAAGACGTTGGTATCTGTGACGTGGCTGGTTTTCTTTTTGTAGTCCATAATTGCCTGTAGACCTGGCCAGATACGTCTTGTGTCTGAGCCATTGACTTGCGACTCCACTTTGTCCCTATACCAACATTCCGCTTGTTTGATTTCCTTTTGGAGGGAATAACTACACTGTTTATATTTGGCCATATTCCCCGACATCTTTCCATGGTTGAATGAGGTGGTTTGCACTTTAAGATTTGTGTGAATGCCGCCATCTATCCACAGTTTTGGTTAGGGTAGGTTTTAACTTCTTAAAATTAAGCACATTAATCCACTTTACAGTGGGTGTAGAGCCTAACTGGCAAACATACGTGGCATGTGAGTTTCAAGTTTGGGGAAGAACATTTTCACCATAAAAATGCACCGTTATAATAAAAGCATTACATGCATAATCGCATTTACAGTCATTTTTGATGATGGTGATTTCCTGCTAATGGAACATTTGCGCTTATAGCCTACTGCTGTGTGCATATTTCTGTGCTTATAATGTAAAGAAGTAGCCTAATAGTTTATGAACATTTTAAGCTAAACGTTTTGATCAGTTGCGTCAGCTTCGTTGCGTAAAACATTTTTTTTATGCTAGTGGTTTTATTAATTTTGGATCTATCGCATCCCACAACTGTCCCAGACTTTGTTTGGAATATTTATTTATTTCTCGCACAGAATAGAATGTCAACTTTTGTACTATGGGGGATAGTAGATTGACATTGGTTTGTGCTTTTGCTGTTTGTTAGGCCAACTAATCTTGTTGGTTGACGAAAAGTAAATGTGGACAGTTCATCCAATATCTTCAATAAGTGCCTCAGAATTGGATAAGGACGTGTGCAGTTGCATCCCCAATGTGTCTGTCTTCACATGAAACGCTGCTTATACAGTATATGACAGTTAGGTTCTATAACCCTTTCAAAGCGGGTTAATGTGCTTAATTTTAAGAAGTTATTCGGCCAATTTAGTTGTGATACAAACATTAAACATGTAGGCCTATGGGCTAGGCTACATGAGGTATGTGACTATGATTCAAAAAAGTAGCAAAAAAGGCATAGTTTCTTATACTGGGCATCATTCATGTGATAATGTAACGATCGTTGTCGGAAGGATTGGACCAAGGTGCAGCGTGGAAGGCATTCATCATGTTTATTAATGTGAACCAGCAACAAAACAATAGAGAGTAACAAAACAAACGTGCAGCTTTGTAGTGCAAAAAGGCTACAATACAAAAACAAGATCCCACATACAACAGGTGGAAAAGGCTGACTAAATATGATCCCCACAATCAGAGACAAAGATAGACAGCTGCCTCTGATTGGGAACCATACCAGGCCAACATAGAAATGAAAAAACTAGAATACCCACCCTAGTCACACCCTGACCTAACCAAATTAGAGAATAAAAGGCTCTCTAAAGTCAGGGCGTGAAAGATAATATATAATCCACAAGTGACAGGCTAATATTGTCACCCATCACACTTTTCTTGATTTAATCTTGTCTTTACGTATACTAAATAATATATGTGTGACCTTTGTTTTGATTTAGATTGGACCAATATCATGAACATGTATCAAAACAGGGGCAGCGGGGAAAAATCCTCCTTCAGAATTTGTTTGGGCATCTCAAGCTCATTTCCTGCATTTCTACTAGGGCTGTCCCCGACAAAAAAAATATCTTGGTCAACCAAGAGTAGTCTTTTCTTTCAATCAATCGATTGGTCAAAATTTTCAAGTGTTTATTTTTCTACATATAGATACACACTACGTATTTTAATAAAATCAACTAGGCTATTTGTACTGAACTTGTCTGATGCTTTAACAGTTGCAGAGTATTTCACATGAAGGTGAATGATTGCTTAAAGTTAGGGCCCATGGGCACAGCCTTCATGATGGACAGTAACTGATGGTAACAGATTGTGTTTTCGGGGACATATACTGTACAAAGTAGTCATGAAGGGCCCCTCTAGCTATAGTGTCTGCAGCAGGTGTGATTGATGGAGCAAACACTGAGAGGCAGTGACAGCGTCAAGTCAGGCAGTGACAGCGTCAAGTCAGGAACAAAGGTTCCCACTCAACCACCACCTGAACCAACTCAGAAAACAACACGTGTACAGAACACTCTTTCTAGTCTGGGTACCAGTCTTTTTAGCGAACATTCCACTCCTGTCATTTGCCAAAGAGCCTGGCCTTTTGGCAATCTCAACGTTCAATACGCAGCCGGATTTATAGCGCAGTTGCTGATTGGTATTTGGAAACAACATTAATATTATCCAACCTGTGGTCAAATGGCTTACAGCAAAAATTAACCTTTTTCAAACACAATTTTCTTGTTGACTGCTTATTTTACTCAATAAAAAAAACACATTTAAGAAAATGACATGTCTAAAGATTACTTTTCAACATTGCCTTCACCCAAGCATTCTCACTACTTAGAAAAATGTAATCAAATCAAATACATTTTTATTGGTCACATACGGTTAGCAAATTTTAATGAGAGTGTAGCGAAATGCTTGTGCTTCTAGTTCCAACAATGTAGTAATATCTAAAAGGTAATCTAACAATTCCCCAACAACTACCTAATACACACACATCTAAAGGGGTGAATGAGGATATGTACATATAAGTATATGGATGAGCGATGGTAGCATAGGCAAAGTGCAATTGATGGTATAATATACAGTATATACATGTGATATGAGTAATGTAAGATACAGTTGGAGTCGGAAGTTTACATACACTTAGGTTGGAGTCATTAAAACTCGTTTTTCAACCACTCCACAAATGTCTTGTTAACAAACTACAGTTTTGCCAAGTCGGTTAGGACATCTACTTTGTGCATGACACAAGTAATTTTTCCAACAATTAATTACAGACAGATTATTTCAGTTATAATTCCCTGTATCACAATTCCAGTGGGTCAGAAGTTTACATACACTAAGTTTACTGTGCCTTTAAACAGCTTGGAAATTTTCAGAAAATGATGTCATGGCTTTAGAAGCTTCTGATAGGCTAATTGACAACATTTGAGTCAATTGGTGGTGTACCTGTGGATGTATTTCAAGGCCAACCTTCAAACTCAGTGCCTCTTTACTTGACATCATGGGAAAATCAAAAGATATCAGCCAAGACCTCAGAATTTCTTTTTAGACCTCCACAAGTCTGGTTGATCCTTGGGAGGAATTTCCAAACGCCTGAAGGTACCACGTTCATCTGTACAAACAATAGTACGCAGGTGTAAACACCATGGGACCACGCAGCCGTCATACCGCTCAGGAAGGAGACGCGTTCTGTCTAGTAGAGATGAACGTACTTTGGTGTGAAAAGTGCAAATCAATCCCAGAACAGCAGCAAAGGACCTTGTGAAGATGCTGGAGGAAACAGGTACAAAGTATCTATATTCACAGTAAAACGAGTCCTATATTGACATAACCTGAAAGGCCGCTCAGCAAGGAAGAAGCCACTGCTCCAAACCGCCATAAAAAAGCCAGAGTACGGTTTGCAACTGGACATGGGGACAAAGATCGTACTTTTTGTAGAATTGTCCTCTGGTCTGATGAAACAAAAATAGAACTGTTTGGTCATAATGACCATCGTTATGTTTGGAGGAAAAAGGGGTAGGCTTGCAAGCCGAAGAACACCATCCCAACCGTGAAGCACGGGGGTGGCAGCATCATGTTGTGGGGGTGCTTTGCTGCAGGAGGTAGTGGTGCACTTCACAAAATAGATGGCATCATCATGAGGAAAATTATGTGGATATATTGAATCAACATCTTAAGACATCAGTCAGGAAGTTAAAGCTTGGTTGCAAATGGGTCTTCCAAATGTACAATGACCCCAAGCATACTTTCAAAGTTGTGGCAAAATGGCTTAAGGGCAACAAAGTCAAGGTATTGGAGTGGCAATCACAAAGCCCTGACCTCAAGCCTAAATAAAATGTGTGGGCAGAACTGAAAAAGCGTGTGCGAGCAAGGAGGCCTACAAACTTGACTCAGTTACACCAGCTCTGTCAGGAGGAATGGGCCAAAATTCACCCAACTTATTGTGGGAGGCTTGTGGAAGGCAACCTTAAACGACGTTTGACCCAAGTTAAATAATTTAAAGGCAATGCTACCAAATATTAAATGTTAACTTCTGACCCACTGGGAATGTGATGAAAGAAATAAAAGCTGAAATAAATCATTCTCTCTACTATTATACTGACATTTCACATTCTTAAAATAAAGTGGTGATCCTAACTAACCTAAGACAGGGCATTTTTGCTCTGATTAAATGTCAGGATTTGTGAAAAACTGAGTTTAAATGTATTTGGCTAAGGTGTATGTAAACTTCCGACTTCAACTGTATGTGAACATTATTAAAGTGGCATTGTTTAAAGTGACTAGTGATCCATTTAATAAAGTGTCCAGTGATTGTGTCTCAACATTTAGCAGTCTGATGGCCATGAGATAGAAGATGATTTTCATTCTCTTGGTCCCACCTTTGATGCATCTGTACTGACCTCGCCTTCTGGATGACAGTGGTGTGAACAGGCAGTGGCTCGGGTGGTAGTTGTTCTTGATGATCTTTTTGGCCTTCCTGTCTCTTCCTGTACATCGGGTGCTGTAGGTGTCATGGAGGGCAGGTAGTTTGCCCCCGCATCAACCTCTGGAGAGCCTTGCGGTTGATGGCGTTGCCGTACCAGGCTGTGATACAGCCCGATAGGATGCTTTCGATTGTGCATTTGTAAAAGTTTGTGAGGGTTTTGGTTGACAAGCCAAATTTCATCAGCCTTCTTCACCACATTGTGGTGTGGGTGTTGTGTCTGTTTGGGTGGACCATTTCAGTTTGTCCGTGATGTGTACACCGAGGTACTTACATTTTTCCACCTTCTCCATTGCTCTCCCATCGATGTGGATAGGGGGGTGTGCAGTCTGTGTGCTGTGCTGTTTCCCGAAGTCCACAATAATCTCCTTTGTTTTGTTGATGTTGAGTGAGAGGTTTTTCTGACACCACACTGCGAGTGCCCTCACCTCCTCCCTGTAGGCTGTCTCGTCGTTGTTGGTGATCAAGCCCACTACTGTTGTGAGGTCTGCAAACTTGATGATTGAGTTGGAGGCGTGCATGGCTACGCAGTTATGGGTGAACAGGGAGTACAGGAGAGGGCTGAGCACACACCCTTGTGGGGCCCCAGTGTTGAGGGTCAGTACAGTGGAGATGTTGTTTCCTACCTGAGGGCTGCGCGTCAGAAAGTTTTTCTGAGCAGGGACTGGGAAACTGGTCAGATTTGAAGGAATGATGGATGGCGCTAAATACAGGGAAATTCTTGAGGGAAACCTGTTTCAGTCTTCCAGAGATTTGAGACTGGGACGGATGTTCACATTCCAGCAGGAGAAGGACCCTAAACATACTGCTAAAGCAACACTTGAGTGGATTAAGGGGAAACATTGAAATGTCTTGCAATGGCCTAGTCAAAGCCCAGACCTCAATCCAATTGAGAATCTGTGGTATGTCTTAAAGATTGCTGTACACCAGCGGAACCCATCCAACTTGAAGGAGCTGGAGCAGTTTTGCCTTGAAGAATGGGCACAAATCCCAGTGGCTAGAGGTGCCAAGCTTATAGAGACATACCCCAAGAGACTTGCAGCTGTAATTGCTGCAAAAGGTGGCTCTACAAAGTATTGACAATGGGGTGGGTGAATAGTTATGCACGCTCAAGTTTTCTGTTTTTTCGCCTTATTTCTTGTTTGTTTCACAGAAAAAACTATTTTGTATCTTCAAAGTGGTAGGCATGTTGTGTAAATTAAATGATACAAACCCCCCAAAAATCCATTTTAATTCCAGGTTGTAAGGCAACAAAATAGGAAAATGCCAAGCCGGTTTAAAACTTTCGCAAGCCACTGTATTATTTTTGTCCAGATGGGATGGGCGGTGTGTTGGCGATTGTGTCATCTGTGGACCTGTTGGGGCGGTATGCAAACGGAAGTTGGTCTAGGGTGGCCAGTAAGGTGTAAGTGATATGATCCTTGACTAGTCTCTCAAAGCACTTCATGGTGACAGAAGTCAGTGCTACTGGGTGGTAGTCATTTATTTCATTCATCTTTGCCTTCTTGGGTACAGGAACAATGGTAGCCATCTTGAAGCATGTGCATACAACAGACTGGGATAAGGAGCGATTGAATATGTCCGTAAACACACCAGCCAGCTGGTCTGTGCAGGCTCTGAGGACGTACCAGATGGTGTCTGGGCCAACAGCTTTGCAAGGGTTAACAAACGTAAATGTTTTACTCATGTCAGCCACAGAGAAGGAGAGGGGGGTTGCAGTCTTTGTTAGCGAGCTGCAACAGTAGCACTGTATTATCCTCATAGCTGGCAAAGAAGGTGTTTAGTTTGTCTGGAAGCGTGACGTCGGTGTCCGTGACGTGGCTGTTTTTGTATTTGTAGTGATTTCCTGTAGACCCTGCCACATACATCTCGTGTCTGAGCCGTTGAATTGTAACTCCACCTTGTCCCTGTACCGGCATTTCGCTTGTTTGATTGCCTTGCGGAGGGAATAACTACACTGTTTATATTCAGCCATATTTCCATATTTCTCTTTCCATGGTTAAATGTGGTGGATCGCACTTTCAGTTTTGCGCGAATGCTGCCATCCATCCACAGTTTCTGGTTAGGGTAGGTTTTAATAGTCACAGTGGGTACAACCCCAATGTACTTCTTTATAAACGCACTCACCGAGTCAGCGTATAGGTCAATGTTGTTCTCTGAGGCTGACCGGAACACATTCCAGTCCGTGTGATCAAAACAATCTTGAAGCGTGACTTCCGATTGGTCAGACCAACGTTGAACGGTTCTCGTCACTGGTACATCCTTTTCGAGTTTCTGCCTATGAGACGGAACAAGCAAGATGTCGGATTTGCCGAAGGGAGTGCGGGTGTCACGACTTCTGCCCGAAGTCGAAGCCTCTCCTTGTTCGGGCGGTGCTCGGCGGTCAACGTCACCGGTCTACTATCCATCATTGATCCATTTTTCATTTTCCATTGGTTTTGTCTTGTCTTCCTACACACCTGGTTTCAATCCCATTCATTACCTGTTGTCTATTTAACCCTCTGTGTCCCCTCATGTCTTTCTCAGAGATTGTTTTATGTTCAGTTTTCGTGTTTTGTATTTTGGTGCGCGATGGGTCCTCGTACCCACGTTGTTTCATTGTATTTTATGGTTTTGGAGTTATGTGTTTAAGTTATTAAACTACTCCATTCCACCAAGTTTTGATTCTCCTGCGCCTGACTTCCCTGCCACCTATACACATGACTGTGACAGCAGGGGAGGGCTTTGTATGCATTGCGGAAGTTAGCGTAGCAGTGGTCAAGAGTATTAGCCCTGTTGTGCAATCAATTTGCTGATCAAATTTAGGTAGCCTTGATCTCAAATTTGCTTTGCTAAAATCCCAAGCTACAATAAATGCTGCCTCAGGATGTATGGTTTCCAGTTTACATAGAGTCCAGTGAAGTTCCTTGATGTCCGTCTTGGTGTTTGCTTGAGGGGGATGTACACAGCTGTGACTATAACTAATGAGAATTCTCTTGGTAGGTAAAATGCCCCTTTTCATGACGTGAGCCACGTGAATGAGTGGTAGCTTGTCACCAACCAGAACATTAAGCTCGATGAGACCAACAGCACAAACAAACAGACTGTAAAACTACAAGTAGTGAATGCCGTTACAAACGGAGTATTCTAAACAAGTTAAATATCTTACCTGTGATGAAATGTTTTCCACACACACATGTAGCCTACTTGGACACCGGGTCCCCACAATTTCCCACTCTTCCACACTGAATAGCCTGAAGCCACAGGGCTCTTCTCACAGGCTCTATTTCCCTATTTGGGAGCATTGAGAACCATAGGTCGGGATTTTGACCTGGTTACATGTACATTGAACAACACAGGAGGTTTTCGTAATGTTTTGTTATTCCTGTATAACTATAATAAATTGTTCCTCCTCTCTTATTAAGAGATGGAGTCCAGACAGGCTACTTTAGGAAACTTTCTGAATGGACATACAGAGAATTAGTGAATTCACACACACCCTAAAAGGACCCATCAATCAAAGCCACCCCTGCTCCTCAGACACACACTAATCATTTATATTTTCTTAAAAACATATTCAAAACCAAGGCTCACCATCAAATCTTGGCTGTAGTCCTACTGAAGCTTCCCCTGAAGTAAATCGAACTTGCCAAAATTATAAAATTACTTATTCTAGGCATGAAGATTTCAACATCATTTCTAGACGATAAAAGACTAACACTGATCCCTCATGCTTGGCTGCCAAACGGAAAGGTGTACCCATAGGCCTAATATTGAAACAGTGATTATCTTAACAATCTACTTTCGATGTCCATTCTAATGAAAAGACTCCCCATCCTGCTGATGTGAGCTGCTGGACAGCGCACTTGCACTTGATATGCACTTATGGATAAGAAAGTGAACTTGCCATTTCCAAAAAGGAGCTCAGTGGGGAATTGTGGATTCCCTGCTTTTCGATCATTTGCCGACTTCAACAGCCAGGGATTCATTAAATAGGCCTAGGCACTACACTTTTTTATTGCACATTTAATTAAACTGACACGTTTGTCGATGTTCAACTTCATTTTAATGGCACAAAACATGCATCAGACAATTATTATATCTTTTTTGTCTCTGGCTTGCATAGCACAGTTGGTGGTTGCCACAAATTGGATGGCCAGTACTTCTCTGGTGTGATATGATCACATTGGCTGGGGGTAAAATGCAGTAAACAGGAATCCTCTGTTCTCCCCGCACCCAATGTTCATATTAACAATAAAATGGAAATTGACAGAATGCCCAATGTTAGAATGTTTCTAATGAAATGTATGACTTAAGTTAGAATGTTTTCCTATCAGTCTAATTTGCATAAACGTTGTGATTGGATGATAGCTTTGAATGTTATCAAATCCTCTGATCCCCTCATGTTCAGTAATGATATAATGTTCATATTTGAAGATTGCTGAAAGGCCTCTCTTTGGCAAATGACTGCAGTGGAATGTTATTACGCAACAGGACAGTTAACACGCGCTGCCTGCTAATTATCTATAGGCTATGTTTCAAATTGTCAAATTCAAATTAATTTCAAACAAGTTGTATTTTCTAACAACAGTTTGAATTGAGGTGTGTTCCGCCTCCTCATTAATTCACATATAAGTAGTTAATTTCAGCGTTGTGGAGAATTTATGTTTGCGCACATCAAGTATGCATATATTTGCGCAGTCTAGCAAGAATTGGAACACTTTCTTGCTGGTGCTCGCTTTGCCTTCCTTGTTCCTATCGAAGTAAGTTCCTTATTTTCTGTATCTCGTGTTGTCAGTTCTACTGTAGGCGCATACAGTATGTATGTATACTGTATATATATGGAGCATAATGTATTTACAGTTTTTTTCACATGTTTTCAATTACTGGTGACAAATAATGCATTCCGATTATTGCTCGGCCTCCAACCGCAAGGCACTACAGAGGGTAGCGCTTACGGCCCAGTACATCACTGGGGCTAAGCTGCCTGCCATCCAGGACCTCTACACCAGGCGGTGTCAAATTGTATAAGACCCCAGCCACCCCAGTCATAGACTGTTCTCTCTACTACCCCATGGCAAGTGGTACCGGAGTGCCAAGTCTAGGACAAAAAGGCTTCTCAACACTTTTTACTCCCAAGCCATAAGACTCCTGAACAGGTAATCAAATGGATACCCGGACTATTTGCGTTGTGTGTCCCCCAACCCTTCTTTTACGCTGCTGCTACTCTCTGTTTATCATATATGCATAGTCACTTTAACTATACTTTCATGTACATACTACCTCAATTGGCCCGACCAACCAGTGCCCCCGCACATTGGCTAACTAGGCTATCTGATTGTGTCCCGCCACCAACCACCTGCCAACCCCTCTTTTACGCTACTGCTACTCTCTGTTTATCACATATGCATGGTCACTTTAACCATATCTACATGCACATACTACCTCAATCAGCCTGACTAACCGGTGCCTGTATGTAGCCTCGCTACTGTAATTTTTCACTGTCTTTTTACTGTTGTTTTTATTTCTTTACTTACCTATTGTTCACCTAATACCTTTTTTAGACTGTTGGTAAGTAAGCATTTCACTGTTGTATTCGGCGCAGGTGACAAATATACCTTGATTTGATGAATTGTAATGGACACCTATGATGTGTGTAAAATACTTTTTTGAAGGTTGTACTGATTATAATGAGCTAAGCTATTTGCCAGCTATGTGTGGCGCCATGTTTGTTGACATTATACAATGCATTCTGGGTGTCACGTAATCTGCCAGACCAAATATGTTATAATGAGGTGAAGGAATGGTTCACTCATTTTTCGGGTAAAATTCCGGAAGTGAGTGAATGGGAGAGGATGATCTAGACGACACCCCCCCTTCAACATGCATATTATAAACAGACCAAACTCATCTTGTCCCCTCTTATTATCTTTGGTTGATGCGATAAAAAATACAAACATGGCTGCGTGCAGAAACTACCCATCGTCCTATTACTTTCAATTTCTGCTAAGGGTTTTTTTCTCTATTATTTTGATCAATGGCGAGCTCACCCGTGATGTGATTAATTATAAATAGTAATTGCTATTAGCTAATTCATGTTGTAGTTTCTGTCGGGCGAGAGTTATAAAAAATATGACTGCTTGTGTTATGTCAATCTTTCCTCAGTTAGCGCTATGACAACTGTAGCCTACATTTTCCAGTTTGGATGATTGTGTTATGCTGTAGATACTTCTGTGAATGTCTGAACATTGCATCCAAAACTAAACTGGTCACATTCAGGACATAATGCTGTAAGGACTGTGTTTGTGCAAAATGTTACTGGAAAAACTGTGGCCAGCTCAAATGCTGATTGTTGCGTCATTCGAAACTGGATGTTCTAAATACACATTCCAATCACACTGGTTGGATCCTACCCTACAGGGACCACTGTCTGTTGGTACCTGTGAAAAGGTTAAGTAGACAAACTGGATTTGAATTGTGTTTGGTTGTCATGGCAACTAGTTGTCATTTGAAGGAGATATTTTCTGCTTGAAAAGTTCCAGAGCCATGTATTTAGAGATTTGGCCGAATATATCTGGCAAAGAGGTCAATGGAAATGCCATGGAAATGTGTGAGGGAAAGTTGGATAATTTTGTACCCCCCCCCCCAGTAAAATTTGCCTACGTTTATGCAATTTTATATTTGTGTATTTCACAGTATTATATCAAAGTATAATGCTTGTATGGATGTCAACTCTTATACACGTCATCATCACCAATCAACTGCATTACAGTTAAAGACTACTTTGACTACCACCACCGATGTCTCTAGTTTATACAAACGGGAGTTAGCATTTAGCAGTCACTTCTAAACCTGGGACTACTTTCACAGTGCCTTCAGAAAGTATACACACCCCTACCTCATCTCTGTACCCCACACATACAATTATCTGTAAGGTCCCTCAGTGAATTTCAAACACAGATACAACCACAAAGACCAGGGAGGTTTTCCAATGCCTCGCAAAAGATAGGCATCTACTGGTAGATGGTTAGACATTGAATATCCCTTTGTTCATGGTGAAGTTATGAATTACACTTTGGATGGTGTGTCAATACACCCAGTCACTACAAAAGTATAGGCGTACTTCCTAACTCAGTTGACAGAGAGGAAGGAAAAAGCTCAGGGATTTCACCATGAGGCCAATGGTGACTTTAAAACAGTTACAGAGTTGAATGTCTGTGATGGGAGGAGACTGAGGATGGATCAACAACATTGCAGTTACTCTACAACACTAACCTAATTGACAGAGTGAAAAGAAGGAAGTCTGTACAGAATAATTATATTCCGAAACATGCATCTTGTTTGGGTAAACGGAATGGAGCTAGGCACAGGCAAAATCCTAAAGTAAAACCTGGTTCAGTCTGCTTTACACCAAACACTGGGACATTAATTCACTTTTCAGCAGGACAATACCCTAAAACACAAGGCCAAATCTACACTGAAGTTGCTTACCAAATAAGACAGTGAGTGTTCCTGATTGGAGTTACAGTTTTAACTTAAATGTACTTGAAAATCTGTGGCAAGACCTGTAAATGGTTGTGTAGCAATGATCAACAACCAATTTGACAGAGATTGAAGAATTTTAAAAATAATAATGGGCAAATGTTGTACAATCTACAGTAGGTGTGGGAAGCTCTTAGAGACCCAGAAAGACTCACAGCTATAATCGCTGCCAAAGGCGCTTCTACAAAGTATTGACTCAGGGATGTGAGTACATAATTTATGTAAATTTGCTATTTCTAAAAACATGTTTTCACTTTGTCATTAAGGGGTATTGTATGTAGATGGGTGAGGAAAAAACATATTTAATCCATTTTGAATTCAGGTTGTAAAACAACATTTTGAAGTTACTGTAACTATAGATGTCGTATGTAATCATAGAAAGCGTGCATGTTCAACATAGCATGCAAAGGTCACAGGTCTGTGGAAATCTTCACAATTGCTATAATAATCTGTGCAGAATCACAGACAGCATTGAGCACTTGCACTATGTACTTAATGTAATCCTACCTGCAATCCAGGTCATTTGGTTGTACTATTAGATTAAGTACAGTCATAACACTGTACTTAATACTGTTGTTGCATAAATGCAAAATGTCTGATATTGTATTCCCATTTGAACTTTGTTGTGCTTTTAAATGGTTGAAAGTGCAACGTTAACACATTTAGATGACAACTAAACTGAAAATCTGACATTGGTTTTCCATTGGAAATGTGTTGTGCTTTTAGGTGTTTGAAAGCATAGTGATAACACATTAGGAATTCAACAAACTTCTGGTTGTCTTTTTGAGTGGGTGAATAAAGGTTGAAATCTCATTGATCAATGTCTCAACCAAATATTACATAAATTTCCACATTGAAATGACGTGGTATGCCCAGTGGGTTGCCTCTTCAATTTGCTTTTAACAGAATTATCTGTTTTATCCTGTGAGATAAACAGGATCCAAAGTGAATAAACCTGAGCTCTGTTTTGGAAGAGACGGATCACTTAACAAACAGGCAGCTGCATTTTACAATGAAGGATGGCCCTTGTGCAACAGCGAACGGATGGTTGTCTGGAGTTTTGCTACATTTCCTTTGGATTGAATTGGCTCTCACTGTGTTTTCCTGAAATCAGACTGGATACATTACAGGTCCTTTGGAAAAGAATGGTTCTTCAGGCTGCTCCTCCATCCTAGGACGTTTTGGGTTTGGTCTAAGGATCCGCGTGATTAGGCGCGGTGAAGCGATGTGGTTTTGACGGATTGATTCAATTATCTTCTTTGCATTTGATTAAAGAATAATTAAATGGAGGGCTAGCATAAATAGGGCAATCGGAGTGCCAACTGTCTCTTTCACCCCTCTTAAAAGGGTTGTTCACCCAAATTGAAAAATTACATATAGGTTTCCTTACTCTGTAAGAAGTCTAAGGTATGACAGCAATCCGTCCTTTGGTTTAGTTTCCATGACACTGTTTCCACATGCTAACGTTTTATCATTTGTAGCACAAATCCCATGTTCAAATTATGTTCAAATAATCTATAAGTGACTCTGTTGAGCTTCACAATCAATTTGAGATACTTTGGATGATTTGGACATGCTGTGTGAAAAATTGTAATTTCGGGCCTATGACTTGAATGGGATTTGTGCCACAGATGCTTAAACGTTAGCATGTGGAAACGTTGAAAGTGAAACTAAACCAAATCAAGGATTGCTGTCATACCTTGTCAATAGACTGGGTAAGAAAACAGATGTGTAATGTTGTAATTTGAGTGAACTATCCCTTTAAATTTCAGCAAGCCACTACAGACCACAAATATGTATGCACACACACACACACACTAATGGGACAGAGCAAATCCAGCATTAACAAAGAAGTATAGACATAGTGTTTACAGTTCTATAGCTCAAATACAGTATAGTAATATTTGTGTGTATCCCTACCAAATGGGTATAACAGGCCACATTGCATGATAATTGAGGTTCAGGGTGATGTTTATCTGTCTGCATCGTTACATTGGTATTCCAAGGCTCACAGCCTTCATGTCATTTTCTGGTGAGTTTTTCTCCTGATTGTTATGCCGACTGACAAAAGAAGTGCCGGTAAGAACTAATAAAAGGTTATTTAGAAAGCTAATTTATATGCCACTCTAATTCCAAGCTTGCTGCGCAAACCTTATTTATCACTCCTTGAATTAAACACTGATTTGCCCGTAATTTCTCCAAGTAGCTGGTGTTTCATTATTGTCTGTGTGTGTTATGCAGTCAGTCTATTGGCATGTCTAGCCTAATAATGGAGCTCTCTCTCTCTCCCAGGGGGGTAAGAGCACGGGTCCTCTGCATACCGAGAAATGTAGGACAAAGTGGAAGACCGAGGGGATCCACTGCAATAGGTTGCACTCCCAGGCAGTCTTCATATTGGAATTTAACATACTTGTTACTCTTGTTGTTGTTGTTGACAAACTGGTTTAACCTAGGGTTTAGATGGAGTTATTGGCGATAATGCCTTGGGTATGTGACTGACTATAGAACATAGTGACAAAAACGATGTAACTTCCGTTCAGTGGCAGGTTTCAAAACAGTTTGCATGATGATCCTATGCAAATATACCAACTGAGGTTATTTCCTAATACACATGTATGCATCTTCTCAAGTGGCTCCTCCAATCCCGGTCGCTGCAAAATTATATTGTGTGTCTTAACCAGCAATTCCCAATATAATTCATTGTCTAAAGAAATAATTAATTGTCTAAAGAAATTCCAAGAAATAAGAATCAGTTGTGAGGCAGTAAATAAAAATGGCTCAGGGACAATCATATTATACGGGCTTAAATGAGATGAAATATGAAAAAGTAGCCCAAAACCACACAGTAGCCAGACACCTCAGTAATGGGGGTTAAAAGCATAATCTCCACTATAACATTTGAAGTTGGAAGTTTAAAAAAACACTTAGGTAGTAGTCATTAAAACTCGTTTTTCAACCACTCCACAAATTTCTTGTTAACAAACTATACTTTTGGCAAGTCGGTTAGGACATCTACTTTGTGCATGACACAAGTCATTTGTCCAGCAATTGTTTACAGACAGTTTATTTCACTTATAATTCACTGTATCACAATTCAGAAATAGAACTGTTTGGCCATAATGACCATCGTTATGTTTGGAGGAAAAAGGGGGAGGCCTGCAAGCAGAAGAACACCATCCCAACCGTGAAGCACGGGCATGGCAGCATCATGTTGTGGGGGTGCTTTGCTGCAGGAGATGGCATTATCATGAAGGAAAATTATGTGGATATATTGAAGCAATATTTCAAGACATCGGTCAGGAAGTTAATGCTTGGTCGCAAATGGGTCTTCCAGATGGACAATGACCCCAAGCATACTTCCAAAGTTGTGGCAAAATGGCTTAAGGACAACAAAGTCAAGGTATTGGAGTGGCCATCACAAAGCCTTGACCTCAATCCTATATAACATTTGTGGGCAGAACTGAAAAAGTGTGTGCGAGCAAGGAGGCCTACAAAACTGACTCAGTTACACCAGCTCTGTCAGGAGGAATGGGCCAAAATTCACCCAACTTATTGTGGGAAGCTTGTGGAAGGCAACCTTAAACGACGTTTGACACAAGTTAAACAATTTTAAGGCAATGCTACCAAATACTAATTGAGTATGTAAACTTCTGACCCACTAGGAATGTGACGAAAGAAATAAAAGCCAAAATAAATCATTCTCTCTATTATTATTCTGACATTTCACATTAAATAAAGTGGTGATCCTAACTGACCTAAGACAGGGAATTTAAGAACTATGATTAAATGTCAGGATTTGTGGAAAAACTGAGTTTAAATGTATTTAGCTAAGGTGTATCTAAACTTCCGACTTCAACTGTATGTCTTTCTCTTTTCTTGACTTGTCCTGATCTTCACAGCACATTGGTTTGCTCTTTATACTGAGAAGCTTCAATTGCTTTCAATTAAGTACTGCAGTGTGTAGGCTGTAGCCCTGGGCCCCAGATGATGGAATGATTCAGCAGAAACTTTTTGTCATAACAAAAAACAATTGCACATACTGTACCTAGCAGGAAAGGAGGTATTATATAATGGAGACTTCGCCGAAAGTTAAATTGTCTACAGCTTGAGGTTATACCTACATTATGTAAGTGATGTGAGCTATGCAAAACAATGGATATTTATACGTAATCCCCACTAGTTGCAAATGAATGTGATTAGAGAGCATTGTTATCGACTGGCACATCATCAAGGTCACCCAAGACAATTAGGCGAATTATAATTAATAAATGATGAACTGAAAGTTAGCATTTTGCCCAGAGTAAGAATATAATCAAATACCTTCAGAAGCTTCATTTCCAAGGCTATCCAAGGCTATGTTTTTCATGTGTGTCAATTTGTTTTGCCCCCCTTCTTTTTGACCTCCCTTTACTTTGAGGAAGTGGTAAACTGATCTGGATCCATTCCACATGACTGGAGGGAGGTGGCTGCTGTCCTTTGTTAAACGTCCTAAAACAGCAGCAAAGTCAAATTCAGGCCAAGATAGATGACTTTCAAAGTCTACATCTCCTCCTCCCAAAAAAAAGGTGAAAAGTGATGTAGGGTTTTCTCAAATACTCAAAGACTCATCAACTTCATATCTAGCAAAAGGGGATGCTATATGGGTGGTACAAACCCTTCAATGAAACTGCACAGCTCATGGTCAATGATTATGATTAAAATCTCAGAAAATTGAGCCATGGGAATTTTGGCTCTGGCCCTCACAATCTTTTCATCTCATTAAAAATCCACTACAGATAGTTAAGTGGAGGACCAATTAGAGCCTATCCAGGGTTCTTTTTGATCCTTCTAAGTAAGATTTAATGCAACTCTATGCTCTTTACTTTTGCTGTTCTTACAGATCACTGATGGGAATCTTGCCTTAAGGGCGCGTCGTAAAGCACCTGAGGAGGCTCTGTGCATGATACGTACGTATGAGTAATGGCTATTGCTACGACCTTGCTGACTAGTATCATTTTGAACGGTGATGCCTGATTCCCATCCTGCAAGTGCTTCACGCCTCATAAATAAATAGGTGCTTGTGTCTTGGCAGTAATAATGGGGAGTAGCTCAGATGTGATTGGACTCAGTAATGACTGTTCTTTACCTCTGGGGAATAGAAGGAGGAAAAAGGCACCAAGCGGGCACAAAACAACGACCAACCCTAACATGTGAAGTGTGGTTTTGTTGATTCCGGTGGTTAAAAATGAATATGAGGTTCGTAAGTTTTTAGCATACAAGCACATACATCTTGACAACATAATATGTTACTGCTACAAGAAAGCATACATCGTGACATGAAAAAACCTGTACATTTGGTTATGTTGTCCCTTTTTCATGATCCTGTAATGAGCCTAAAACTAGACTAATTTGGTCTTGTATCCTGCCCCTTTGTCATTTGTTGATTTGGGGAGAATGGAATCATTTAGTCATACAGCAGATTCTGCATTTGAATAGAAATCCAGAGCTTGGCTGAAGCGTTAGCCAAAGGTAACACTTCATGTGATGCATGCCATTATCTTCAGAGACAGTTGGCCACAGACATGGAAGACTAATAGCTATTATAGTTTCTCAGAATGAGATCCAAATGAGGAAGCAAAGGGTCATGAGTCAGCAATAGGAGTACTGAATACCTAATCCCACAGTCACAGACCTACCCTACGTAGTCATATCTGTCAAAACACACCACATACTCCCCTTCATGTGTAGATTGGTTCCCCTCATCCACTAACTGAAGTCCTGAAAAGCTTGTGTGAATGGATTGTATTTAATGTGCACATGAAATGTAGTAACAAAACCCTATCATTGATCAAATATAATTGCATTCTGGCGGAGTTAAAAACGTTGTACCGGATTTCAAGGCGACAGTGCACTCATTTGATTTGTTGGCATCCATTTGTTCTCTTTTCACCGCCACCTCTGCAGCAGACTACACCCGGGCAGAAGTTCATTTCACAAAGCTCTTGCGACTACACACCGTTCACAATTTTAAGCCTGATCTACTTCTTATTTTGAAACGAAGTCTCAAAGAAGAGATTATCCCTCTTTCTCTGCTGTCTCATCCTTTCTCTGATTAATGAATAGGTAATACGTCAACGCTCAGTGTGGGAAACCACATAACAACACTTTCATATTTAGCCAGAAACATTTCCAGGGACTACTTTAATTGTTAAGAGGTTATAAAAAGGTCTGTTGCTTTCAGATACAGTGCAGATCTGCTTAAAATGAACGTTTAATTATTTGGTGAATATGCCGGACTATATTTATCCAACCCTGAAAACTGTCGTCGCTTCCCTAACGATGTCAGAGAATTTCCCCTAGCTATAGCACATACACTTGCATTGTCATGCTGCGTGCCTGTTGCTAGGAGATGCTCAAATCCCATGGGAGACACCGCACACTAACAAAGTAGGAAACAGGGACATTATAAACTGTAACTTGGACTTCAGTTTGGGCCCTGTGCTTGCTGAGGTGCCGAGAAGTGTAATATAAAAGGAAATTTAAGAGATGTGGCCTGTAAAATGTATAGTTAGGCTACAGAATATTGTTTTGCTGAACTGTTGGAACCATATTGTCCGTGTCTTTGTGATACCTTCTAGAGCCAGTCTTAATAACTGATTGTTGAACGATTGCATTCGCAAGCCCACTCTTTCCAAAGAGCCCCTTTACCGCCATGTTTTTTTGTACTTTGTCAGGTATTCAAGGTTCTTGAAGTTTAGAGGCTGCAGTTGATGGAATGGAAGGACAAAGCTCTCTCTCTCGCAGCATTGTGTTTGTCGACTCAACAGATGGCAGAGGTATAACCATGTAAACAACATTCTGTATGGGCCAACGACACTCCCTCAGAAAAGCTGAAACTGACGCTTTTGACGCCCATGTGCTGCCCCCAGAATAAATGAAAGTTTCCCCATGTCCTCAAATCTCAAACAGGTTCTAAAATCAACTCTGAAAAGGTTAGTGAATATAATGTCAGACAAAGTACCACTACAACATTTAAAAATATATATTTATTTTCTGTTTCTTTCCAAATAGTGGTGTCATTTGGATTCAAACTCCCTTGACACAGAATTATAGCTAACACATACTTTACACAACTATGCACATACATATTTTTCAGAGATCAGTGACCTGGGAAATGACAAGTATCACTAAACAGTATAGATACCACAACAAGTTTGCATATATCTTTAGTCAGGGGGAGAAAAGTCAAGATATATGGTTTTGCTTCCACCACAACATCATCAATCATTGTGTCAGTATTCCTACATGTGTGTTTAAATGCAGGTAATATCAGGGTCTTTGCCACAGTGATAGATTGAAGCTACTGGACCTGTTTAGTGAGAAACAGAATATTGTGTCTTGGGGGTGAAATGAGTCATGGGGGATTGGAAACTTGATCAATCTTAAAAAATCAGGCCATAACTAGAAGTCTGAAGTCAAAGGTACCGTCAGGGCACAGATCTATATAAAATGAGTGTTCAAAGATGTGACTGGAGACGATGTTGGTGAGATTTTTATCCATGGTCTGTGATGTATTGTGGTGGTACACTAACAGCACTCAGCACTGAGGACGCTTGGCTGGGCTTTGGCTGGTCCAGCTTTGTTGTCCCCTGAGATAGTGGGGAGGGGCGACAGAGACATGTGGAAGGTAACAGGCAGTAGACAGCGACTTTTCCTAGACTGATGACTATACTACTTCAACAGAAGCATCCTCTGGAGACCTCTTTATACTGATTGTACTCAATTTTCTGGATATCTAGCTTTTTAACAATGACAAGTCAGAAAAACTAAACCCTCCTATCTGCAGTGCACAATACACACATTTTAGTGTATGCCACACCTTTAGAAGGTCCTTTTAGACCTATGCAGACATATGTTTATTTAGTTTACGTAATTCAAAAATGATATGGGAAATAAACCATGGTTATTGTAACTTTTAAATGGTTATAGAGTTAATGTTCAGTTAATTCGTTGAGCTGTATCTAAGGATATTTTCTTTACATATGTAATTGTATTCGAATTTGTGTGATGGAGATTGAGGGAACTACATACATATTTATATTGAATTTGGTTAGTATTGGATTACGCTATTGACTGCAAGTACCAGAATGCCTTGCGACAGGTAGTAGAAAAAAGTGATTATTCTGACTTTCGCTAGCAAATTAATTGTATTGTTTGTAGAATCTAAAGTTGTTCAATGTAACGTGAACGAGTATTATTACTAAAATAAGCTTGTACTCCACAACCCCACGTCCCGAGTCATTACTTTGAAGATAGTTATTCAAAATTTTTGGTTGCAAAACCCGGCAAGTATGAGCTTCGACGAAGATCATAGGGATGAAGCGGCTGAGGAGGAACGTCGGCATGAAGCAGAAAGAATGAGACGGAAGCGGGGTACCATTCGAGGTGCCACAACACGGATTTTGAATCAGATTGACGTGGAAATAACCCAGTCAAATCCAGATACCGATCACTTGAGTACATTGTTGGAATTGCTGTCAGCTAAGGAGGACAGCTTGTTTGATCTTGATCATAGAATTGAACAGTTAACGCCATTGGACGGATTGGAGGCAGAGATTGCATGCACAGGCGATTACAAAGAGAGCGTTATCATGCTGAAGAGCCGTGCACAACGAGTGATAAAGAAAAAAACACAGGACCTCAATCCACTACCAGCACGTGTGAATGATGCTAACTCAAACAGAGCACAGAGACAATCAGTAAGGCTACTACAAAGTTGATTATTGAAAAATTCTATGGAGATCTCAGTATGTGGCAGGAGTTTTTGAGCAAGTATGAGACCGCTATTCACAGCAATGATTCACTGTGTCATAAAGAGAAGTTTACCTATCTGAAAACGTATCTCAATGGACCAGCTGCAAACGCAGTAGCAGGACTGATGTTAACAGACAGTAACTATTATGATTGCTCTGCTCAAGAGCATATTTGGAAGGAAAGATCTTGTGATTAGTGCTCACATGTCAAAGCTGCTGAATCTCACTCCTGTGAAGAAATCATGTGACCTAAATGCATTGAGGCAGCTATATGATGAATGTGAAATTCAGATTAGGAGCTTGAAGTCACTGGGTGTACTGTCGTGTCAGAAACCTATGGAAGCCTACTATGCACAATCTTACTGTAGATGATTCCAGAGGACATAGCTCATGACTATAGTCGTCAGCGGGGAGTAGATGATGAATGGAAAGTGTCTGAGATCGTCAGTTTCCTACAGAAGGAGGTTCAGAGCAGGGAGAGAGCACTACAAATGACAAGATCATACAAGCAACAGAAAGAGAGAGAACCATGGAACAAGTCATGGTCCTCCAATGAAATGAAAACAAAAAGACCCAACATGCCATGTGCTGCACCCAGACAAACCTGGAAACTAGGAAAGATTGAGGAACTGTTTCCAGGCCGAGATGGCCTAGTTAGGTCATGTTCAGTTTGTACTGCTTCAGGGACTTTGTTGAGGAGACCTATTCAGTTGATATACTGCTTAGAGATTTCGATGAACACAGTTGTTCATCGGGGGGAGGATGTTGTAACTTTTAATGGGTTACAGAGTTAATGTTTGGTTAATTCCTTGAGCTCTAAAAATATTTTCTTGACAGTTATTTACATATGTATTAGAATTAGTGTGATGGAGAGAGAACTACATACATATTTATGTTGTATTGGTTAGTATTGGATTACGCTATTGACTGCAAGTACCAGAATGCCGTGCGACAGGTAGTAGAAAAAAAAGAACACAGAAGTTATGTACAAGTGATATTCCTGACTTTCGCTAGCAACTTTATTTTATTGTTTGCAGAATCTAGTTGTTAAATGTAACATGAACGAGTATTATTACTAAAAGAAGCTTTCACTTCACAACACGACGTCCCGAGTCATTACTTTGAAGATAGTTATTCAATAATGGTTGTTGTGACCACATAACCACGTATTGTGCCCATTACTTCTGCTTGACACAATTACACTTTATGAGCTTTCCCATGAGGTTCAAATCATGCAGTAGGTTAATTGAATATTCAGGATAAATAAACCAAAGTCAAGGATGTACATAGTCCCAAGTGTTTCCAACAAGAAGCATAGAAGTGATGCATCTCTTCCTCTGTTGGTGGTTGATTCATTACTTTCACCAACTCATCCCAGTAGGGAAGCCTGAGCACTTGGGGAGAATGTTCAAATAGTAATGAAAGACTCATGAAAGAATGGAAAATGTAATGAATCGAGTCCTGTGCTGGAGAACAACAAAGTCATTGGCTGAGAGGATGTATCATTCTCTCTACCAGAAGAGTATGTTGAGAACGCCCTGAAGTTATGGGTTTTCCTCCCCTCTCCCTTCAGAAGTCTGGGATGATGAGAAGTGTTTGTTTCTCTGCTCCATTTCTGCTCTAAGCCAGCTGCCGTGGTGGAACCGCTTTTTTTCTCCCCCTATGCACTGTGCTCATTTAAATATCATGCTCCGTTTAAAGTCGGGGATAATTTGAGCGGGGAGCTGAGAAGATCGGCTACCCAGAGCAGGCAGGGGCTGTGGAAGCTTCTAAATGAGGAAGCTTCACCTGAATTGCTACAGTGGAGTCTTAGTCTCATAAATGGATTAGAGGGCGATGTGGAAAGAAGGGAAGAGTGGTGGGAAACTTCAAAGCTATTTAAAAAGACAAGTGTGAGACAAGAAATATTCTCTTGAAAGGAACTCTTTACTGGTCCAAATATCATAGCACTGACGTCCGCCATCTTTACGTCAAGCTGCAGCCGTTGCTGAGGAAAAGAAGGAGGGGATTAGCATTTAGATGACATTCGGGTGACAGTTAAGAGATATGCAGGGTTTCTGGGGATAGGTTGAGACGTGGTGACAGTTGATGGGTGAGGAGGGAGCAGGACGATGAAAATCAGACAGCAACTACTGAGCCAACTGAGTACGACTCCAGGATGCTGGCCTTCTAGGCAGAGTTGCAAAGAAAAAGCCATATCTCAGGCTGACCAATATAAAAAAAGATTAAGATGGGCAAAATAACAGACACTGGACAGAGGAACTCTGCCTAGACGGCCAGCATCCCGGAGTCGCCTCTTCACTGTTGACGTTGAGACTGGTGTTTTGCGGGTACTATTTAATGAAGCTGCCAGTTGAGGACTTGAGGCATCTGTTTCTCAAACTAGACACTATAATGTACTTGTCCTCTTGGTCAGTTGTGCACCAGGGCCTCCCACTCCTCTTTCTATTCTGGTTAGAGCTAGTTTGGGCTGTTCTGTGAAAGGAGTAGTACACAGCATTGTACGAGATCTTCAGTTTCTTGGCAATTTCTCACATGGAATAGCCTTCATTTCTCAGAACAAGAATAGACTGACGAGTTTCACAAGAAAGGTCTTTGTTTCTAGCCATTTTGAGCCTGTGGAACCCACAAATGTTGATGCTTCAGATACTCAACTAGTCTAAAGGCCAGTTTTATTGCTTCTTTAATCATTACACCAGTTTTCAGCTGTGCTAACATATAATTGCAAAAGGGTTTCCAAATGATCAAATAGCCTTTTTAAAATCATAAACTTGGATTAGCTAACACAACGTGCCATTGGAACACAGGAGTGATGATTGCTGATAATGGGCCTCTGTACACCTATATAGATATTCCATTAAAAATCAGTCATTTCCAGCTTCTTAAGGCTAGGCATCTCGCTAGAAAGAAAACATCCGGTGAAACTGGAGGGCGCGCAATTCAAATAAATAATTATACAAATTATGGATATTAAACATTTAGGTGTCTTATATCTTATTTCTTAAAAGCGTACATTCTTGTTAATTTTCATAAATTCACAAATGCGATTAAGTATTCACTTACATTTTGAAAATCTTCCTCTGATTTGTCATCCAAAGGGTCCCAGCTATAACATGTAGTGTTGTTTTCTTAGATAAAATCCTTCTTTATATCCCAAAAAGTTTGTTAAGTTGGCGCCATCGATTTGAGTAATACACTCGTTCAACATGCCAAGATAGGAATCCGAAAATCTATACCTAAACTTTGTTTCAACAAGTCAAAATATGTTTCTATTTAATCCTCAGATACCCTAAAATGTAATTAAACTATAATGTTTCATAAGGGGAAGAAGTATGTTCAATAGGAAAACGATGTTAGCAGGTGCGTGTCCTCTTCATCGTGCGCGCATTCACAGATTTCCAAGTCTGTGTCCCTGTAGTAAAACTCATATTTCTTACTCGTTTTGGAAGAAACAAGCCTGAAACCTTGATCAAAGACTACTGACACCCAGTGGAAGCCATAGTAATTGCGTACAAAATGAAATCTGGTTGGTTTCTTTGGATTTTCTCCTGCCATATCTATTGTGTTAGTCTCCTACATTATTTTAACATTTCTCTAAACTTCAAAGTATCTTAACAAGCTTATATTTTGGGTTGGACATTGTATTCTATTCTTACTCTTTCTTCATCAATTTTAAAGTTTTTCACAACAGTTTCCCATGTGTATCAAAAATGGTCCACCATCCAAAGGACATCCAGTCAACTTGATACAACTGTGGGAAGCATTGGAGTCAACATGGGCCAGCATCTCTGTGGAACGCTTTCGGCAGCTTATTGAGTCCATGCCCCAGAGAATTCCGGCTGTTCTGAGGGCAAAAAGAGGGGTGCAACTCAATGTTAGGAAGTTGTTCTTAATGTTTTGTACACTCAATGTAACTTTAGTATCACTTTTCAACCAATCCAGTGCATTTTTGTAAAATATTTTTTTTATCAACAGTATGTCAAAGGATTTAACTACTGAAATTGAAACAAATGGTACAAACAAAGACCGATCAACTGATCAATCCCACTTTTCAAACCTGCGTGGTTTTGTGGTAAACACCATCACCGGCTCTACCAGGGGCATGCTTGAGGTGGTCTCCCACAGCTCTGCGTATGTCATGTTCCGTGGCCTTGCTGTTCCATTTCTTGACTGCCCCGCCAACACAGAAAGAAAAATGTAGTTACATTATATAAAACACTCAAAGTAATGGATATGTAGCATCTATAGCCTCGGTTACACATGGCACTTAAATGCAACTTCTGTCATTCGATCACTCCAAGCAAGTTACATTGTGCTCGCATTAGGTTCAGATTTGTCAGGATGGGCATCGTTTTCGGAATTAGACAGTCTGGACGCAATCAGGCCAACGAATATGCATAAGCAATGTAAAGAGATGTGATGAATGAGTGAGGAAATGTACATTCTACACAAATTACTTTCATAATAAGAAAGAACAAATGTTTGTGCCTGAGCGGAAATTAACTTCCATACAGCCAAAAGGGGTGAGAAATTACTTGAATAGGGTGGACAATTTGCACTAAGGTAAATTAACATAGATGATGGAACTTATTCCCCTTTGCTTATGAGATGGACCGCTATGGTGACAAATATTTACCATCTAAACCATGTGTGACATCTCACCTCACTGGCAGTAGTGTTTGTCCTCACCAGTCCCTCAACAGCTCTCTGACTGAGATCCACCCTCACTTGGTCCTCAAAGGAGGCTGGGGATAGATGTAGGGAAGGAAGGATAAATGGATACATCTTTCAACAAGTTAATAAAGTAAAGAGAGTTTTGATAAGAGTAAATGTTCATCTCCCACCCATGGAGAGACCTACAGTGGCTTGCAAAAGTATTCACCCCCTTGACATGTTTCCTATTTTGTTGCCTTATAACCTGGAATTAAAAAAGACTTGGGGGGGTTGTATCATTTGATTTAAACATGCCTACCACGTAGAAACAGAAAACTTGAGCGTGCATAACTATTCACCCTCCCAAAGTCAATAGTTAGAGCCACCTTTTGCAGCAATTACAGCTGCAATTCTCTTGGGGTATTTCTCTATAAGCTTGGCACATCTAGCCACTGCGATTCTTGCCCATTCTTCAAGGAAAAACTGCTCCAGCTCCTTCAAGTTGGATGGGTTCTGCTGGTGTACAGCAATCTTCAAGTCATACCACAGATTCTCAAATGGATTGAGGTCTGGGCTTTGACTAGGCCATTCCAAGACATTTAAATGTGTCCTCTTAAACCACTCAAGGGGTGCTTTAGCAGTATGCTTTGGGTCATTGTCCTGCTGGAAAGTGAACCTCTGTCCCAGTCTCTGGAAGACTGAAACAGGTTTCCCCTCAATAATTTCTGTATTTAGCATCATTCCTTCAATTCTGACCAGTTTCCCAGTCCCTGCGATGAAAAACATCCCCACAGCATGATGCTGCCACCACCATGCTTCACTGTGGGGATGTTGTTCTCGGGGTGACAAGAGGTGTTGGGTTTGCGCCAGACATAGCGTTTTCCTTGATGGCCAAAAAGCCCAATTTTAGTCTCATCTGACCAGAGTACATTCTTCCATATGTTTGGAGAGTCTCCCACATGCCTTTTGGTGAACACCAAACGTGTTTCCTTATTTTTTTCTTTAAGCAATGGCTGTTTTCTGGCCACTCTTCTGTAAAGCCCAGCTCTGTGCAGTGTATGGCTTAAAGTGGTACTATGGACGGATAATCCAATCTCCGCTCTGGTGCTTTGCAGCTCCTTCAGGGTTATCTTTGGTATCTTTGTTGCCTCTGATTAATGCCCTCCTTGCCTGGTCTGTGAGTTTTGGTGGGAAGCACTCTCTTGGCAGGTTTGTTGTGGTGCCATATTCTTTCCTTTTTTACATAATGGATTTAATGGTGCTCCGTGGGATGTTCAAAGTTTCTCATATTTTTTATAACCCAACCCTGATCTGTAATTCTACACAACTTTGTCCCTGACCTGTTTGGAGAGCTCCGTGGTCTTCATGGTGCCGCTTGCTTGCTGGTGCCCTTTCTTAGTGGTGTTGCAGACTCTGGGCCCTTTCAGAACAGGTGTATATATACTGAGATCATGTGACAGATCATGTGACACTTAGATTTTATACAGGTGGACATTATTTAAGTAATTATGTGACTTCTGAAGGTAATTGGTTTCACCAGATTTTATTTAGGGGCTTCATAGGAAAGGGGGTGAATACATACGCATGCACCACTTTTCCATTTTTTCCATTTTAGATATTTTTTGTTGAAAAAGTTATTTTTTAAATTTCACAATTTCACCAATTTGGACTATTTTGTGTATGTCCATTACTTGAAATTGAGATAAAAATCAATTCAAATTACAGGTTGTAATGCAACAAAATGTAGAAAAAGGCATGAGTACTTTTGCAAGGCACTGTGTATATTGTGTCTTTCCCTCCAGACAGTTTTGGAGGTAGCAAGGCGAGGCGGCCTGGCTTATCTCCTGGTCAGTAGGGGGAAAGCGAATCATCACTGGTTCATACAGGACAGGGACATACAGTAGAGCCTAGTTATTACAACACTACTGTAGAGAGAAATAGAAATGGCGTCTTTTTGTAGGCACTAACTCCACCATGGTTCATTGGACAAAGCCTTTTGGGAAATGAATGTTGATTTTGTATTTTTTTATATTTTATTTTACAGAATTAGGAGATATTATGTTTCGTTCTATGAGATAATCTTCATCAGCCAACATCGCTTTTTGTGAATTTTGAAGCATTTATGTAATCATAAAAAGCACAAAGGCTTCATAATTCATATAGGTCATGTTAGCTGACTGATATTATCTCATAGAATCTCCTAAGCCTGCGTTAACCTCAGACCTTATTTTGGGGTTTTATCCCAAAACCCTATTCTATCCCCATAGGAATGGCTGAACGAACCATAGGTAACTCATTTCAGTTTTTTAGGACTACAAGAAGGCGAGCTCTATACCATGCCTTCTTAACTGCCCGTGGGAAGATTAATTAAGTTCAAATGATTTTAATTAAATATAAAACAATATTAAAAAAGTCTCAGACAACACTATGTTAATAAATGTACTGTATAACAAGAGGTATTACAGAGTGTTATTGGTTTGCTTATGATAATGCTATAGCTAACCTATCCAGCTCTGAGTCTAGGTCAGCTCCTGATTTCTGGGCCACTGAAGCAGCCTGGGATGGTACTGCCTCTGAGAGGGTACAGTCTGCCCTTTGACCTCTTGAGGAAGATCCAATCTGTCATTAATTGGCTCCGTTTCTTCATCAGACAGTGGAGTCATCAGTGAGAGCAGCTCCTTGGTCTCCTCATCCTGAGGGAAAGAAACACTGAACACACACCCTTCCCTGTGTCCTACACATTAATCCTAATAAGGCAGGCAAAGCCTATTGTAGGGGTGCACTTCAATAGACTACAGTGGCTTCCTCTATCTCCTTTCTTTCATTTGCACTGATCTGAACTGCAGATAGGTGAAAGCATTATGGTATTTGTTTTCACCCATCCAGTTCATTCAAATCTGCATAAGCAGAGAACAGACTATAAGCCACTTCAGACTATTGAGATGCACCCAAAACTGTACTGTACCTTGAATTTGAGCTTGGCTCCATTGATGTCCATGTAGGAGCAGAGCCCGGCTCACATAGAGCTGCTGTTCCAGAGGGGATTGGCCCAGGCCTGGCACAGCAACCAATTCTAAGCAATGATGTGCTGCTATTTTTATTGACTTGGCCAAAGCTTTTGATACGGTAGACCATTCCATTCTTGTGGGACGGCTAAGGAGTTTTGGTTGTCTCTGAAACCAGTATGATTAGAATGCTTATTTAGGACGTCCAGTTTCGACTGACGCAAGAGTTAGCATTTGAGCTGCCACACAGTTTTTTCACAGAAACATTTTGCACAAACACAGTCCTTACAACATTATGTCCTGAATGTGACCAGTTTATTTTTGGATGCAATGTTCAGACATTCACAGAAGTAGCTACAGCATAACACAATCATCCAAACCGGAAAATTTAGGCCTACAGTTGTAGCCTACGCTAACTGAGGAAAGATTGACGTAACACAAGCGGTCATATTTAGATAACTCTTGGCTGACAGAAATCACAATATAGATTAGCTATTAGCAATACTATTTATAATTCAACATCATAGGTGAGCTCCTCATTGATCTAAATAATTGAGTAAAACACTTTCTAGAAATCGAAAGTAATCTGACGATGGGTGTTTCTGCACGCCTCCATGTTTTTTTCGTGCCAACACAAGATATAAGAGGAGACAAGATGAGTTTGGTCTGTTTGCAGTATGCATGTGAAGAGGGTTTGTCATCTACCATTGTTCACATCCCATTATTCACTTCCGGAAGTTTACTCGAAAAATGAGTGAACCCTCCCTCAGCTCATTTTATTATAACATCTTTGTTTCGACTTATGTGATACCCAGAATGATTTGTATGTCAATAAATATGACTCCACACATAGCTGGAATTAGCTTAGCTCATCGTAATCAGTACAACGTTCAAAAAAGTTTTTTACACACATAATAAGTGTCCATTACAATCTAGGCAAGAAACGGAATGCATGATTTGTCACCAGTACTTGAAAACATGAGAATAAAACAGTAAATAAATAATAATACACACAAAACAATAGTGATTTTTGATATAAGTGGCGTGTGCTGGCAGTCAATCACGTAACCTTCTCACTCCCTCTCTGAGCCATTCAGTGTTGTTGTTTATGTATTTAGCTAGTGGGCTAAGCTGTAGCATTAGTAATGTCTTACAAAAGGAGACAAATCACAAATGCGGGAATTCTGGAGATTTTTATAAGTCAGGAATCAGATTCTGACAGTGACAGTGAGGATCTGCCCCCCCCCCCCCCAACCTTGTAGCCATTGAGAACCCTGAATCTGAGGACCCCTTGCCCACAGACGAAGCTCCCAGGTCCCTTTGAAGATGCTGGTAGTGATGTAGGCAGACTGACAGTGGATGAAATACAGAAGGTATGTGGTAGCTGGAAGGCCGCCAGCCATTTCTCCCCTCCTGGCCTTGCTATTTACTTTCATGAGTCCCAGTCTGGAGTGAACTCCTATTGCCATTTCCCTATGAGGCAGAGTGCTTCAAGCTGTTTCTGACAGAGGAGCTGGTGGGAGACGTGCACCTTTCTGCACTGCATTTTCCCTGCAAAGTTCCTCAAACTGCTGCTCAAGGTAGTCTCACTGTAAAGTCTGCCTGTCTGGCACCAGGAGAAGGAGGTAGAGGAGGTTGACAAAGTACATGTGTTTAGCTTGTGACACACCCCTGTGTGTTTCACCATGTTTTGGGGAGTACCATATGCTCAAGCACTATTGAGCACATCTGCAGCAATTACTGAATGACTGACTTTTCAGGTGACTTGACAGGTGATCTGCCATGATACTATGTCTTTAAAGGTGGGGGGTGGATATGCAGTTGTTCTTCAATCACTGTATGAAAATGAAATATGGGTTATGCATATTCATAAATTGTCCGTCTTTTCTTGGAGTTTTATTTCCTCTATTAAAACAAGTTTTTGTTGTTGTTCAACCACGACCACTACTTCAATAAAAGAGACACCTATTGCAAATACAGTTGAAGTTGGAAGTTTACATACTCTTAGGTTGGAGTCATTAAAACTCGTTTTTCAACCACTCCACAAATTTCTTGTTAACAAACTATAGTTTTGGCTAGTCGGTTAGGATATATACTTTGTGCATGACACAAGTAATTTTTCCAACAATTGTTTGCAGACAGATTATTTGACTTATAGTTCACTGTATCACAATTCCAGTAGGTCAGAAATGTACATACACTAAGTTGACTGTGCCGTTAAACAGCTTGGAAAATTCCAGATAATTATGTCATGGCTTTAGAAGCTTCTGATAGGCTAATTGACATCATTTGAGTCAATTGGAGGTGTACCTGTGGATGTATTTCAAGGTCTACCTTCAAAATAAGTCACTCTTTGCTTGACATCATTGGAAAAGAAATCAGCCAAAACCTCAGAAAAAAATGTGTAGACCTCCACAAGTCTGGTTCATCCTTCAGAGCAATTTCCAAACGCCTGAAGGTACCACGTTCATCTGTACAAACAATAGTACGCAATTATAAACACCATGGGACCACGCAGCCGTCATACCGCTCAGGAAGGAGACGCGTTCTGTCTCCTAGAGATGAACGTACATTGGTGCGAAAAGTGCAAATCAATCCCAGAACAACAGCAAAGCCCCTTGTGAAGATGCTGGAGGAAACAGGTACAAAAGTATCTATATTCACATTAAAACGAGTCCTATATGGATATAACCTGAAAGGCCGCTCAGCAAGGAAGAAAACACTGCTCCAAAACCGCCATAAAAAAGCCAGACTACGGTTTGCAACTGCACATGGGGACAAAGATTGTATTTTTTGGACAAATGTCCTCTGGTCTGATGAAACAAAAGTAGAACTGTTTGGCCATAATGACCATTGTTATGTTTGGAGGAAAAAGGGGGAGTGGCCAAAACAAAGCCCTGACCTCAATCCTATAGAAAACTTGTGGGCAGAACTGAAAAAGCTTTTGCGAGCAAGGAGGCCCACAAATCTGATTCAGTTACACCAGCTCTGTCAGGAGAAATGGGCCAAAATTCACCCAACTTATTGTGGGAAGCTTGTGGAAGGCTACCCGAAACGTTTGACCCAAGTTAAACAATTTAAGGCAATGCTACCAAATACTAATTGAGTGTATGTAAACTTCTGACCCACTGGGAATGTGATGAAAGAAATGAAAGCTGAAATAAATCATTCTCTATACTATTATTCTGACATTTCACATTCTTAAAAGAAAGTGGTGACCCGAACTGACCTAAGACAGGGAACTTTTTCCTAGGATTAAATGTCAAGAATTGTGAAAAACAGAGTTAAAATGTATTTGGCAAAGGTGTATGTACACTTCCGACCTCAACTGTAGGCCTATGTGTTTTCTTGTAGGGTTTTCATCCAGGTAAACTGCTGAGGGTTCGCTAGCATACAAAAGCTGACCTCAATCTTCAGCTCGAAATATGTCCAGCTCCAGTTATGATATTGGCAAATAATGTTCAATAGTGTTTGTGTGTGTGGTTTCTGAAAGTACAGAATAAAGGGGAATTGTCACATCTTGATCTGTTTCACCTGTCTTTGTGCTTGTCTCCACCTCCCTCCAGGTGTCGTCCCTCTTCCTCATTATCCCCAGTGTATTTATACCTATGTTCTCTGTTTGTCTGTTGCCAGTTTTTGTCTTGTCTTACCAGTGTGTTGTCCCTTCTCCCTGCTTTCTCAAGTTCTATTCCCTAGTTTCCCCGGTTCTGACCATTCTGCCTGCCCTGACCCCGAGCCTGCCTGCTGTTCTGTACCTTATTGACTGCACTGGATTACGGCCCTCTGCCTGCCTTTGACCTGTCTTTTGCCTTTTGGCAGGACAGGGCAGAACAGAGCTATGCTAAACAGGCCAAATGAAACAAACTGTGGTCATAAGGCCAGGGTAGCTTCAAAAGACAGCACAAGCTAATTAGCTTGTGATGCAATTAGCATTGTTTTACAGAGCAAATAGAAGAATGTAGCTAGCTACATAAGCACAATTGAGTATAACTCCATAAAGGTTATGAAATTAGCAACGTTACCTCGCGTGTCCCTTGATATAAGGAATAACGTTACGCACAAATATATTACGCTCCGTACACACATTGAGCTACGGTAGAAACGACATAACACGACATACAGAAACGATTATAATGTAATAAGGCACTTACTTTGCTAGAAATGCACACGTCCAAAGTTTTTATCATGTAGTATTGAAAACAACAATGAATGCAAGGGTTTGAGGGTGGAGCGGATGAACTGTCCTGTTGCGTAACAGTGAGAGCATTCTGACATCACGTGCATAAAAAAACTCACATTGGGGCGACCACCATTAGAGATAATTGGAACTCAATGTGTAAAGGTTAACCTTGTTCTGAACACCTCCAAAACAAAGTATATGTCGTTCGGTAAGAAGATTGCCCTTCTCCCCTCTGGTGTGATTACTACCTCTGTGGGTTTAGAGCTTGAGGTAGTCACCTCATACAGGTACTTGGGGGAATGGCTAGACGGTATACTGTCCTTCTTTCAGCACATATCCAAGCTGCAGGCTAAATCTAAACTTGCTTTCCTTTATTGTAATCGTTCCTTTTTCACCCCAGCTGCCAAACTAACTCTGATTCAGATGAGCATCCTACTCATGCTAGATTATGGAGACGTAATTTATGGCATTTAAAGGTGCTCTCGAGGGGCTAGATGTTCTTTATAATTCAGCCATCAGATTTGCCACCAACGCTCCTTATAGGACACATGACTGCACTCTATACTCTTCTGTAAACTGGTCATCTCTGTATACCCGTGGCAAGACCCACTGGTTGAAGCTTATTTATAAATCCCTCTTAGGCCTCATTCCCCCTATCTGAGATATATACTGCAGCCCTCATCCTCCACATACAACACCCGTTCTGCCTGTCACATTCTGTTAAAGGGCCCCAAAACACACACATACCTGGGGCGCTCCTTTTTTCAGTTCGCTGCAGAAAGCGACTGGAACTAGCTGCAAAAAACACTCAAACTGGACAGTTTTATCTCCATCTCAAGACTCAATCACGGACACTATGTCACTTCGCATGATTTAAATATATATATATATTTAATCTTTATTTAACTAGGCAAGTCAGTTACGAACAAATTCTTATTTACAATGACGGCCCACCAAAAAGTAAAAGGCCTCTTGCGGGGACGAGGGATAAAAAAATATAGGACAAAACACACATCACTACAAATGAAACACCACTACACTACATAAAGAGAGACCTAAGACCACAACACAGCATGGCAGCAACACATGACAACACAGCATTGTAGCAACACATGACAACAACACGGTAGAAACACAACATGGCAGCAGCACAACTAGGCAGCAGCACAACATGGTAGCAGCACAAAACATGGTACAAACATTATTGGGGCACAGACAACGGTACAAGGGCAAGAAGGAGAAAAAAAACATGGCTCCCGAGTGGCGCAGAGGTCTAAGGCACTGCATCGCAGTGCTAGAGGTGTCACTACAGAACCTGATTAGATCCTGGGCTGTATCACAACCGGCCGTGATCGGGAATCCCATAGGGCGGCACACAATTGGCCAAGCGTTAGGGGAGGGTTTGGCCGGTGGAAATAAAAAATATATTTTAAAAAGCTCCTCAAATCAAATCATGTGTAGACCTTACAGTGAAATGCTTAGTTAAGAGCCCCTAACCAAAAATGCAGTAAAAAAAAAACACGGATAAGAATAAGAAATAAAGTAACAAGTTATTAAAGAGCAGCAGTAAAATAACAATTGCGAGACCATATACAGGGGGTACCGGTGCAGAGTCAATGTGCGGGGGCACCGGTTAGTTGAGGTAATATATACATGTAGGTAGAGTTATTAAAGTGACTATGCATAGATAACAACAGAGAGTAGCAGCAGCGTAAAAGGGGTGAGGGGCAATGCAACTAGTCTGGGTAGCCATTTGATTAGATGTTCAGGAGTCTTACGACTTGGGGTAGAAGCTGTTTAGAAGCCTCTTAGACATAGACTTGGCGCTCCAGTACCGCTTGCCGTGCGGTAGCAGAGAGAACAGTCTATGACTAGGGTGGCTGGAGTCTTTAGGGCCTTCCTCTGACACCGCCTGGTATAGAGATCCTGGATGGCAGGAAGCTTGGCACTAGTGATGTACTGGGCCGTACGCACTACCTTCTGTAGTGCCTTGCGGTTGGAGACCGAGCAGTTGCCATACCAGGCAGTGATGCAACCCGTCAGGATGCTCTCAATGTTGCAGCTGTAGAACCTTTTGAGGATCTGAGGACCCATGCCAAATCTTTTCAGTCTCCTGATGGGGAATAGGTTTTGTCGTGCCCTCTTCACAACTGTCTTGGTGTGCTTGGAACAGGTTAGTTTCTTGGTGATGTGGACACCAAGGAATTTGAAGCTCTCAACCTACTCCACTACAGCTCCGTCGATGAGAATGGGGGAAATGCTCAGTCCTCCTTTTCCTGTAGTCCACAATAATCTCCTTTGTCTTGATCACGTTGAGGGAGAGATCGTTGACCTTGCACCACACGGTCAGGTCTCTGACCTCCTCCCTATAGGCTGTCTCGTCGCTGTCAGTGATCAGGCCTACAACTGTTGTGTCATCGGAAAACTTAATGATGGTGTTGGAGTCGTGCCTGGCCATCAAGCACTATGATGAAACTTGCTCTCATGAGGACCGCTAAAGGAAAGAAAGACCCAGAGTTACCTCTGCTGCAGAGGACAAGTTCATTAGAGATATCTGCACCACAGATTGCAGCCCAAATTAATGCTTAACAGAATTCAAGTAACAGACACATCTCAACATCAGCTGTTAGGAGGAGACTGCGTGAATCAGGCCTTCGTGGTCGAATTGCTACAAAGTGAAGGACACCAATAATAAGAAGAGACTTGCTTTGGCCAAGAAACATGAGCAATGGACACTAGACCGTTGGAAATCTGTCCTTTGGTGAATTTGAGATTTTTTGTTCCAACCGTCATGTCTTTGTCCTGTTGAAAAACAAATGATACAATGACCCAACACACCTCCAGGCTGTGTAAGGGCTATTTGACCATGAAGGAGAGTGATGGAGTGCTGCATCAGATGATCTGGCTTCCACAATCACGTGACCTCTACCCAATTGAGATGGTTTGGGATGAGCTGGACCGCAGAGTGAAGGAAAAGCAGCCAACAAGTGCTCAGCTTATGTGGGAACTCCTTCAAGACTGCTTTAAGACTGTGGCTTACTACATGATTCCATATGTGTTATTTCATATTTGATTTCTTCACTATTATTCTACAGAAAATAGTAAAAATAAAGAAACTCGTACTGTAAAAATAAATATCTTGCTTTGTTTGCTCTTTTCCATATTATGTCTCTGATAAGCTACCCAGGAAAGTGCTGAAAATAGCCCATATTAATATATGTAGCATTAGAAATAAGGTTCATGAAATCAATGACTTGCTAACATCAGAGAACATTCATATATTCGCCATTTCTGAGACTCACAAGGAAATAACATCGATAGAAGAGACGGAAATGCTTATGGGGAGGTGTTGTTTTATATTTTCAGAGCCATATATCTGTAATGCTTAGAGAAGATCTTATGTCAAGGGTTATTGTATTGTTGTGGTTGCAGGTTCACTTGGCACATCTAAATAATTTTCTTTTGGGGTGTCGCTATAGACCACCATGTGCTAACAGTCAGTATCAGAATAATGTCTGTGAAATGCTTGATAGTGTACATTATGTGATGTAAACACATAGATCTACTTTCTTGGGGACCTGAATATTGACTGGTTTTCATCATGCTGTCCGATCAAGAGGAAGCTTCTCACTGTAACCAGTGCCTGTAAACTGGTTCAGCTAATTAATCAACCTACCAGGGTGTTTACAAACACTACAGGAACAAGATCATCCACATGTATCGATCACATGTTTACTAATTCTGTAGAACTTTCTTCTAAAGCTGTATCCATACCCATTGGATGCAATGTTGTGGCTATATCTAGGAAATCCAAAGATCCAAAAGCTGGGCCTAAAATAGTACAGTATTAAAAGAGCTCATACAAAATATTTAGCTGTGACTGTTATGTGGATGATGTTACAAATACTTGTTGGTCTGATGTGATTAATAAGGAGCATCCAGACGCTGCACTTGATGAATTCACGGAATTGCTTATTATTGATAAACATGCACGTGTTCAGAAACTGACTGTTAGAACTGTTACAGTGGGGCAAAAAAGTATTTAGTCAGCCACCAATTGTGCAAGTTCTCCCACTTAAAAATACGAGAGAGGCCTGTAATTTTCATCATAGGTACACTTCAACTATGACAGACAAAATTAGGAAAATAAATCCAGAAAATCACATTGTAGGATTTTTTATGAATTTATTTGCAAATTATGGTGGAAAATAAGTATTTGGTCAATAACAAAAGTTTATCTCAATACTTTGTTATATACCCTTTGTTGGCAATGACAGAGGTCAAACGTTTTCTGTAAGTCTTAACAAGGTTTTCACACACTGTTGCTGGTATTTTGGCCCATTCCTCCATGCAGATCTCCTCTAGAGCAGTGATGTTTTGGGGCTGTTGCTGGGCAACACGGACTTTCAACTCCCTCCAAAGATTTTCTATGGGGTTGAGATCTGGAGACTGACTATGCCACTCCAGGACCTTGAAATGCTTCTTACGAGCCACTCCTTCGTTGCCCGGGCGGTGTGTTTGGGATAATTGTCAGGCTGAAAGACCCAGCCACGTTTCATCTTCAATGCCCTTGCTGTGAAGGAGGTTTTCACTCAAAATCTCACGATACATGGCCCCATTCATTCTTTCCTTTACACGGATCAGTCGTCCTGGTCCCTTTGCAGAAAAACAGCCCCAAAGCATGATGTTTCCACCCCCATGCTTCACAGTAGGTATGGTGTTCTTTGGATGCAACTCAGCATTCTTTGTCCTCCAAACACAACGAGTTGAGTTTTTACCAAAAAAGTTATATTTTGGTCTCATCTGACCATATGACATTCTCCCAATCTTCTTCTGGATCATCCAAATGCTCTCTAGTAACTTCAGACGGGCCTGGACAGTACTGGCTTAAGCAGGGGACACGTCTGGCACTGCAGGATTTGAGTCCCTGGCGGCGTAGTGTGTTACTGATGGTAGGCTTTGTTACTTTGGTCCCAGCTTTCTGCAGGTCATTCACTAGGTCCCCCCGTGTGGTTCTGGGATTTTTGCTCACCGTTCTTGTGATCATTTTGACCCACGGGGTGAGATCTTGCGTGGAGCCCCAGATCGAGGAGATTATCAGTGGTCTTGTATGTCTTCCATTTCCTAATAATTGCTCCCACAGTTGATTTCTTCAAACCAAGCTGCTTACCTATTGCAGATTCAGTCTTCCAGCCTGGCGCAGGTCTACAATTTTGTTTCTGGTGTCCTTTGACAGCTCTTTGGTCTTGGCCATAGTGGGATTTGGAGTGTGACTGGGTGAGGTTGTGACAGGTTCTTTTAACACTGATAACAAGTTCAAACAGGTGCCATTAATACAGGTAACGAGTGGAGGACAGAGGAGCCTCTTAAAGAAGAAGTTACAGGTCTGTGAGAGCCAGAAATCTTGCTTGTTTGTAGGTGACCAAATACTTATTTTCCACCATAATTTGCAAATAAATTCATTAAAAATCCTACAATGTGATTTTCTGGAGAAAAAAAATCTCATTTTGTCTGTCATAGTTGAAGTGTACCTATGATGAAAATTACAGGCCTCTCTCATCTTTTTAAGTGGGAGAACTTGCACAATTGGTGGCTGACTAAATACTTTTTTGCCCCACTGTAAGTCTCCATGGATTGATGAGGAATTTAAAAATGTTATGGTTGAAATAGATGGGGCCAAAATAAGTGACTAATAAGTCTGGCAGCATATCTTACTGGCTGACTTACTGCAAATTGAGAAATTATGTGACTAAACTCAACAACAAAAAATAAGAAACTGTATTGTGAATCCAAGATCAATGATATAAAGACAAAAACTTTAAAGTACTTTAAATGAAATTATGGGCAGAAAGACAAAGTCAGCTCCGTCATTTATAGAATCATTTGGCTCATCACAAAACCATTTGATGTTGTCAATTATTTGAATGATTACATAATTGGCAAAGTGGACAAACTTAGGCAGGAAAGGTCAACAATGAACAGTGAGCCATCGTACTCATGCATAAAATAACAAATAATGAAAGAAAAGCATTGCAAGTTGGAATTTTGTAAAGTTAGTGTGGGAGAGGTGGAAACATTGTTGTTAACAATCAATAATGACAAACCTCCTGGCATTGACAAGCTACTGAGGATAGTAGCTGAGTCTATAGCCACTAATATCTGTCATATCTTTAATCTGAGCCTAGAGGAAAGTATTTTCCCTCAGGCCTGGAGGGAAGCTAAAGTAATTCCGCTATCCAAGAGTGGCAAAGTGGCCTTTACTGGTTCAAACAGCAGACCTATACGCTTGCTGCCAGCTCTTAGCAAACTGTTGGAAAGAATTGTGTTTGTCCAAACACAATGCTATTTCTCTGTAAACAAAGTAACAACAGACTTTCAGCATGCTTATAGAGAAGGGCACTCAACATGTACTGCACTGACACAAATGACTGACAATTGCTTGAAAGAAATTGATTACAAGAAAACTGTTGGGAGCTGTACTGTTAGTTTTGAGCGCAGCCTTTTCTATTATTGACCATAACCTGTTGTTGAAAAAATGTATGCCATATTGTGGATTCAGAGCTACTATCTAGTATCTATCTAATAGAACTCAGAGGGTTTCCTTTAAAGGAAGCTTCTCTAATATCAATCATGTAACGTGTGGTGTACCACAGGGCAACTCTCTAGGCCCTCTACTCTTTTCTATTTTTACCAATGACCTGCCACTGGCATTAAACAAGCATGTGTGTCCATGTATGCTGATGATTCAACCATATACGCATCAGCAACCACAGCTAATGAAGTCACTGAAACCCTTAACAAAAAGTTGCACACTGTTTTGGAATGGGTGGCCAGCAGTAAACTGGTCCTGAACTTCGCTAAAACTATAAGAGCATTGTATTTGGTACAAATCATTCCCTAAGTTCTAGACCTCAGCTGAATCTGATAATGAATGGTGTGGCTGTTGAACAAGTTGATGAGACTAAATAAATTGGTGTTACCTTAGATTGTAAACTGTCATGGTAAAAACATATAGATTCAATGGTTYTAAAGATGGGGAGAGGTCTGTCTACTTTTTTGACACCACGTTCCAAAAAGCAAGTCTCTCTCGTTTTGTCTTATCTTGAACATTGTCCATTCGTGTGGTCGAGTGCTGCAAGGAAAGACATAGTTAAGCTGCAGCCGGCCAAGAACAGAGCGACACGTTTTGCTCTTCATTGTAATCAGAGGGCTGATATAAATACTATGCATACCAGTCTCTCTTGGCTAAGAGTTGATGAGAGACTGACTGCGTCACTTCTTCTTTTTATAAGAAACAATGTGTTGAAAATCCCAAATTGTTTGCATAGTCAACTTAGACACAGCTCTGACACACACACTTACCCCACCAGACATGCCTCCAGGGGTATTTTCACTGTCCCCAGACCATCACACCTCCTCCTCCATGCTTCATGGTGGGAACCAAACATGCAGAAATCATCCGTTCACCTACTCTGCATCTCACAAAGACACGGCGGTTAGAACAAAAAATGTCACATTTGGACTCATCAGACTAAAGGACAAATTTCCACTGGTCTCATGTCCATTGTTCATGTTTCTTGGACCAAGCAAGTCTCTTCTTCTTATTGGTGTCCGATAGTAGTGGTTTCTTTTCAACCATGAACGCCTGACTCACACAGTCTCTTCTGAACAGTTGATGTTGAGATGTGTATGTTACATGAACTCTATGAAGAATTTATTTGGGCTGCAATTTCTGAGGCTGGTAACTGTAATGAACTTATCCTCTGCAGCAAAAGTAACTCTGGGTCTTCCTTTCCTGTGGCGGTACTCATGAGAGCCAGGACCATCATAGCGCTTGATGGTTTTTGCGACTGCACTTGAAGAAATGTTCAAAGTTCTTAAAATGTTCCACGTTGACTGACCTTCATGTCTTAAAGTAATGATGGACTGTAGTTTCTCTTTGCTTATTTGAGCTGTTCTTGCCATAATATGTACTTGGTCTTTTACAAAATAGGGCTATCTTCTGTATACCACCCATACCTTGACACAACACTACCGATTGGCTAAAACGCATTAAGAAGGAAAGAAATTACACAAATTAACTTTTAACAAGGCACACCTGCTGATTGAAAGGTGACTACCTCATGAAGCTGGTTGAGAGAATGCCAAGAGTGTGCAAAGCGGTCATCAAGGCAAAGGGTGGTTACTGTGAAAAATCTCAAATTGTAAATATTGTAATGACCTGGCTAGATCATAAATGAACAAATGTCCAGACCGAGGATTGAGTTTACGAATTCCCAGTTTATTAACCCATCACAACACAGGCTACTGTGTGGCAATAGACAACACCAAATAAACCAAGGATAACAGTATAAACAACCGTGACCATCTCGTGTTAAGACAAAACGTAAGTTCAATGTTTCCATCGCATTTTCAACTCTACTGATAGTTTTGTCACAAAAACGGTGACTGCCTACCTGCAGATAGTGTGAGTAGGCTAGTCTACATGATAAGATTATTAGGGATGAAAGCGAGAATATTTTTTATTTGTCAAGCAGCATTACTAGCATCAATGTCACCAGAATCAGACCTTCAATGTTTATTGGAAAGAAGCATCAATATCACAGGCACTTTCACCACCCTGTAAAGTTCATCAGAAGTTATTTCATCTGTAGCCTATTAAACTGCATGTTTTCCCGAGTCGTAGTGGGAGGACCACACACCATATCATCGCGTGACTCCAAATTTACTTCAATACGATGGGTATTATATCAATATGTGAGCATAAAGGTTTTTCCCCCTCCATTTCTCGCATCATTAATTTTACCACCACCGTGTCGAACAAACAAATGATCTGTCAGAATATATAAAATTGTACCGAAACTTCCTGTTTCCATCACAGCTTTCGTGATATGACTTTACTCGCATAAAAACTATGGATGGAAACGTGGTTAATAATATACAGATATAAACAGAATCCCTTCGGATAATGAGAGAGAATTTACCTCGAGCAAAATGATCTTACGACTGATTTTATTGATCTCTATTCTTAAAGGATAGAATTGCAGCATTTGGTTTTGGTGGTGTTAAGAAATCTGGGAGCGTTCTGGTCCCTGGACCTCTCTCCCTTCAGCATGGCTACAAAGCTTTAACATTATGACTGACAGCAGGAGGTAATTTATGAAGTAGAAATTCTCTTTACACTCTCACTTCAGTCACAGCTAGGTCTGCACCTGTTCCACTGAAGTTAAGATCCCTGGGGAATGACAGAGAAAACGGTTTTATACTGTGGTGACTAAGTAATAAGAAAAAAGTAAAGTTGGAAAATGCTATGTTTTCTCAGTTTTCTCAATTTTTCTATTTCGCCTGTGTGTGCTATAGATTGATAAACATGTTGGGAGTAGAAATATGGAGCTGCAAAACACTGCTAGTACAGAAAACACTTTCCAGTTAATTCTTGACCCTAACCTAACGTACTCTTTGAAAGCCACGATCTTCTATCAGATCACTGAATAGCTTTAACTGAACTCAAAGTGAAGGAAAAACACCTACACATTTAAAAACTCACACATTCAGACGAACTTTTTCCAACCACTCAGAGAAATCAATAGAAAAATGAAAACCCAAGTAATAAGGCGGTGAACAGTATTCTACGCTCTCCAGGGCGGACAGCTCAGCGGCAGCAGCGGTAGCAGTAATTAGGCTGTTGGTGTCGGTAGAGGCTATGTATTAGCACTCCATTGAGTCTGCCTGACCTTCAAAGCCAAAGACCTCCAGACTGAATTGCCCTCTACAATAGATAAACACAAACACACACACACAGGAGCATTCACAAGTACACACGCATACACACACACACACACACAGACAGACAGGCAGACAGGAGCGTTCGAACATGCACACACACAAACACACAGTAACAGACACACACACAGAAATGTTCATACAGAGTACACACACACACGCATGGCGTACATGGTTTAGGCTACCTGTACAGATGGGAGGAGCATTTTCTCCTGAAATGTATTTTGAACCTTTGACTTGCGTCGGACCCCAGTAATATAAGACTAGCTGTCGCCATCGGCGTCGGCTAATGGGGATCCTGATAAATCAAATAATACATCTAAAAATTATGCAGTAAGCAAGAACTACACTAATGAACATATCAAATAGCTCAGCTACCTTATGTGTCCTCATTTCCCTGTAAGTAAGGAATATATGTATGTATGAGAGAAACATACACAGGGAAAAACAAACCAACGCAAAGCCGAGCTGAAAATGTCCACCTCTTGTGGGATGCATTCCTTGCCCACAGGACATACTGTCTACCACATGCCATTCATCCTTTCCTTACCCCAAAGCAGAATTGCTTTCTGAAGAAACAATTTAAAACAATCAAGCATGAAATAGAAGCCAACAGCAGTCGGAGACAGTCCATTTCCGCCACAAGAGTAAAAAAACGGTTTCTGCTCATAGACCTTGGCTGACAACAGTAAGACAGACAACACAACGAGGAAAATAAATACATCTATGTATTTATGCCATCAAAATCCCACACATGTATATGGAATGGGGGAAAAAACACGTGAGGCAAAGCACACTGATTCCAACTACCCGGATTGCCTTGAATTTGTCAATAACTGTTCTTATGTCTATTTTGAGAGGGTACAATACAGTATCTCATTTAAACTGCAAGTACATAGGCCTAGCTTACAGAAATCTGATTGGATCCTACTCCTTTTATTAGCGGCCATCACTCTGTCTTCTCCCACAATTGCATAGCCTATAGAAATGTTGCGCAACATGAGCTCATGGGGTCTCATGACGTGTTTGATTAGATTTCCGATACATTTGCATTGATGTCAGAGTGATTCGAGGGACAATACTGTGCTGAGAACCAGGCAGTTATCACGTCTGGTAGGCCACTAATTACCAGCAGCATCAGAGCTTGGAGAAGCCTAATTACCATGACTAAACGGTCATGTGGAATTTGACTGCCTTCGTGACTCGTTGGTGTGGCGGTAATACGGTCACCGCCACAGACACAGCCCTGACATAGGGTCATTGTCCTTAAATGTATGCACAAAGAGCACAAAAACTCCATTCAAGTAGAATAAAGTGACAGAAGCCTGGTAGTTTTAGAGAGCCTTGTAGAGCACAATGTAGGAGCCTTGTAGAGCACAAAAAACTATGCCAAGGTGAATGATGGATGTGCCATCAACAAACCATTGTCTCTCCAAACCATTATTTTCACCCACTTCATTCTTTTTCTTTTTGACAAAAAGACAGAAAGTGCATCTCTCATACGGCTCAATTTATCATGTTGGTATCGTTTATCTTCTTTTGGATGTTGGTGAATTATTTTGCCGCTTCTCTTAGAGACAAACACACTCTTACATGTGATCTAACAAATCGTGTTGGTTTTCATTCCAGCCCACACAGACAAATATGGAGTTCATCAAAGCAGACACCAGCTCTCATTCTTTTTCTATTAATAATACTCTATAGCCACCCACATGCATACCCAATCCTGTATTCATCTTATTCTTGAGACGCTTAATCTGAACAAATGTTTCAAGAATGAATGTATACAGAATTGGGTATACATGTGGGTGGCAAGGTAGTCATCACTGCAGGTCTAACATAGTAAGGGCATGGGTGTACCAATGCAGCACTTTTACAAAGGAGGCAGGCTTTGTTATCTGGGGCTGCCCTGGAAACCCCAATGTGTCCAACCCCACTAAACAAGCCTGGCTCAGCATCACAGCACAGAGAAATAAAAGCCCACTGCTGCGTCGTTTATGCATCAAGAAAGAAAATGTGACTGTTGTGACTTTTTAAGTTCCCGTCATCACTCTTTTCTTTTATTCTTCTTAGAAAGTATCCCCTCCTGAGCACTTAACCATTGATGTTATTGTGGAGTTTTACAAAACAGTATATTTCAATGGTGTTTGAGTGTCTAGTTTGTCTGTTCTTGTTCTCTCTGCTGTGTGAGTCACTACGCTGTTATAGTAACCGTAAATGGATGCATTTGAATGTAGTTGTAAAACTGTTTTATGTCATGTTCACAGATTGCGGTGATACGGCTTGACACTGAAACTAGGTCATTATACAGTAATGACATTGTCATTACCGACTACATTTTATTTTTACAACACCAAACTGAATGAGACAGACTTCAGACTGCTGCTAATACGAGTGGAATCACCTCTGTGTCTTTCCTCTAAGCTGAGAAAGGCCTGAGTCTTCAGATCTGCAGCGTTATGGCCCCTTCAGGGAGGAAGCAGCTTGGTGATGACGCTGGGTTGGCAATGATGACGGGGCGCTGCTGCCCAATGAAGGTGTCCTTGACTGACATCGGACAGCACTAATGTGGATAATTAGCCGTGCACGCTCTAATTGGCACGGCAGAGAGTGATGTCTAGTAACTAGGTAGAATGAATGAGCACGGAATAATGTCTCTCTACTCAATGCAGGCAGGGTGTGTGGAACTGATGGTACTGATGATAAGGGGGAACAACCACCCAAACATGCGGTATTACAGCATCACACAGTGTGTCTGGACTGACAGCTGAATGTAACTCTGTTTTAGATCTAATGGCATGTAGATGGAGAACGTAACAATGTCTGCCGTGTGTGATAGTGATGAGCTACAATACAAAATGTTGTTTGCCAAAAGTTCAGTCAGTAAGGCTGGTCTGACTAGATCGTCACTTTTCCTTCATCTCAATCGAATCAAAGTTTATTTGTCACGTGCGCCGAATACAACCGGTATTGATATCTAGTAAACTCATATAATTCACATCGCTTCCCATCTCACTCATAAGCATAGCAGGTATTGATATGGTAGTGGTTATAATGATACCTCATCAGCATAGCCGGTGTTTATAAGGCAGTGTTTATAATGTCACCTCAGGGTGCAGGCCTGCCAGCTTAGTGGAGTCTGCCACTAGCACAGTCAGTGTAGTCAGCTCAGCTATCCCCATTGAGACCGTGTCTGTGCCTCGACCTAGGTTGGGCAAAACTTAACATGGCGGTGTTCGCCTTAGCAATCTCACTAGGATAAAGACCTCCTCCATTCCTGCCATTATTGAAAGAGATCGTGATACCTCACATCTCAAAATAGGGCTACTTAACTTCTTGAGGGCAGGGGACAGCATTTTCACTTTCGGGAAAATTATCATGCCAAAATTCAACTGCTTGCTACTCATCCCCAGAATATAAGATATGCATATTATTAGTATATTTGGATGGAAAACACTCTGAAGTTTCTAAAACTGTTTGAATCATGTCTGTGAGAATAACAGAACTTATGTAGCAGGCAAAACCCTGAGGACAAACCATTCAGAATTTGTATTTTTTTGATGTCACTGTCTTTTCAATGTTTTTTTTTAGAGACACCAGATTTCTAATGGACTTGCTTGCAGTTCCCTACCGCTTCCACTGGATGTCACCAGTCCTTGGAATCGGTTGAGGTTATTCCTTTGTGTAGTGAAGAGTAGGGCTATCGTAATGAGGGTCACATGAAGTAAATATTTTGAGAGAGTCACGTTACGAAAAAAGTTGCGTCAGATTGTTTTCTTTCTGTATTGAACACCGATCATCCCGTCTTCAAATTGATCGATTATTAAAGTTTAAAAATACCTAACGTTGTATTACCAAAGTAGTTTGAAATGTTTTGGTAAAGTTTACATGTAACTTTTTATATCACTGCTCAAAAAATAAAGGGAACACTTAACAACACAATGTAACTCCAAGTCAATCACACTTCTGTGAAATCAAACTGTCCACTTAGGAAGCAACACTGATTGACAATACATTTCACATGCTGTTGTGCAAATGGAATAGACAAAAGGTGGAATTATAGGCAATTAGCAAGATGCCCCCAATAAAGGGTGATTCTGCAGGTGGTGACCACAGACCACTTCTCAGTTCCTATGCTTCCGGGCTGATGTTTTGGTCACTTTTGAATGCTGGGTGCTTTCACTCTAGTGGTAGCATGAGACGGAGTCTACAACCCACACAAGTGGCTCAGGTAGTGCAGCTCATCCAGTACATCAGGAGACGTGGAGGATGCCGTAGGAGGGCAACAACCCAGCAGCAGGACCGCTATCTCTGCCTTGTGCAAGGAGGAGCACTGCCAGAGCCCTGCAAAATGACCTCCAGCGGCCTCCTGATGTACTGGCTTGTCTCCTGGTAGCGCCTCCATGCTCTGGACACTACGCTGACAGACACAGCAAACCTTCTTGCCACAGCTCGCATTGATGTGCCATCCTGGAAGAGCTGCACTACCTGAGCCACTTGTGTGGGTTGTAGCCTCCGTCTCATGCTACCACTAGAGTGAAAGCACCGCCAGCATTCAAAAGTGACCAAAACATCAGCCCGGAAGCATAGGAACTGAGAAGTGTCTGTGGTCACCACCTGCAGAATCACTCCTTTATTGGGGGTGTCTTGCTAATTGCCTATAATTTCCACCTTTTGTCTATTCCATTTGCCAAACAGCATGTGAAATGTATTGTCAATCAGTGTTGCTTCCTAAGTGGACGTTTGATTTCACAGAAGTGTGATTGACTTGGAGTTACATTGTGTTGTTTAAGTGTTCCCTTTATTTTTTTGAGCAGTGTATTTTGTAGTGACTTGGCGAAAGTTGAAGCTGTGTTTTTCTGGATGAAACGGTCCAAATAAATTGAAATTTTGGATATATATCGACGGAATAATCGACAAAAGGACCATTTGTGATGTTTATGGGACATATTGGAGTGCCAACAAAAGAATTTCGTCAAAGGTAAGGCATGATTTATATTTTATTTCTGCGTTTTGTGTCATGCTTGCAGTGATGAAATATGCTTCTCTCTTTGTTTACTTTTGTGCTATCATCAGATAATAGCATCTTATGCTTTCGCCGAAAAGCTTTTTTGAAATCTGACATGTTGGCTGGATTCACAACGAGTGTAGCTTTAATTTGGTATCTTACATGTGTGATTTAATGAAAGTTAGATTTTTATATCATGTTTATTGAATATGGCGCGCTGTATTTTCCCTGGCTATTGGCCGGTGGACGTTTGCGTCCCACCTGCCCCAGAGAAGTTAATGTTAGATCCCTCACTTCAAAGGCAGTTATAGTCATGAACTAACCGAAGAATATAATAACAAATGAGAGTAAAATACAACAGATATAAAAATATAAACTAAATGAAAAAACGACACTTATTTATAAACAATTACCCGGACTAAACAAGCCGAAAAGTGTAAAATATTCTAAGAAAAACAATCCAGATTAAAACAGAGAGTTTCACTGATCATAATCTTGATGTGATTGGCCTGACTGAAACATGGCTTAAGCCTGATGAATTTACTGTGTTAAATGAGGCCTCACCTCCTGGTTACACTAGTGACCATATCCCCCGTGCATCCCGCAAAGGCGGAGGTGTTGCTAGCATTTACGATAGCAAATTTCAATTTACAAAAAAAAAATGACGTTTTCGTCTTTTGAGCTTCTAGTCATGAAATCTATGCAGCCTACTCAATCACTTTTTATAGCTACTGTTTACAGGCCTCCTGGGCCATATACAGTGTTCCTCACTGAGTTCCCTGAATTCCTATCTGACCTTGTCGTCATAGCAGATAATATTCTAATTTTTGGTGATTTTAATATTCACATGGAAAAGTCTACAGACCATCTCCAAAAGGCTTTCGGAGCCATCATCGACTCAGTGGGTTTTGTCCAACATGTCTCTGGACCTACTCACTGCCAGTCATACTCTGGATCTAGTTTTGTCCCATGGAATAAATGTTGTAGATCTTAATGTTTTTCCTTTCAATCGTGGACTATCGGACCACCATTTTATACATTTGCAATCGCAACAAATAATCTGCTCAGACCCCAACCAAGGAGCATCAAAAGTCGTGCAATAAATTCTCAGACAACACAAAGATTCCTTGACGCCCTTCCAGACTCCCTCTGCCTACCCAAGGACGTCAGAGTACAAAAATCAGTTAACCACCTAACTGAGGAACTCAATTTAACCTTGCGCAATACCCTAGATGCAGTTACACCCCTAAAAACTAAAAACATTTGTCATAAGAAACTAGCTCCCTGGTATACAGAAAATACCCGAGCTCTGAAGCAAGCTTCCAGAAAATTGGAACGGAAATGGCGCCACACCAAACTGGAAGTCTTACGACTAGCTTGGAAAAACAGTAGCGTGCAGTATCGAAGAGCCCTCACTGCTGCTCGATCATCCTATTTTTCCAACTTAATTGAGGAAAATAAGAACAATCCGAAATTTCTTTTTGATACTGTCGCAAAGCAAACTAAAAAGCAGCATTCCCCAAGTGAGGATGGCTTTCACTTCAGCAGTAATAAATTKATGAACTTCTTTGAGGAAAAGATCATGATCATTAGAAAGCAAATTACGGACTCTCCTCTTTAAATCTGCATATTCCTCCAAAGCTCAGCTGTCCTGAGTCTGCACAACTCTGCCAGGACCTAGGATCAAGAGAGACACTCAATTGTTGTAGTACTATATCTCTTGACACAATGATGAAAATAATCATGGCCTCTAAACCTTCAAGCTGCATACTGGATACTACCCTATTCCAACTAAACTACTGAAAGAGCTGCTTCCTGTGCTTGGCCCTCCTATGTTGAACATAATAAACAGCTCTCTATCCACCGGATGTGTACCAAACTCACTAAAAGTGGCAGTAATAAAGCCTCTCTTGAAAAAGCCAAACCTTGACCCAGAAAATATAAAAAACTATCGGCCTATATCCAATCTTCCATTCCTCTCAAAATTTTTAGAAAAAGCTGTTGCGCAGCAACTAACTGCCTTCCTGAAGACAAACAATGTATACGAAATGCTTCAGTCTGGTTTTAGACCCCATCATAGCACTGAGACTGCACTTGTGAAGGTGATAAATGACCTTTTAATGACATCAGACCGAGGCTCTGCATCTGTCCTCGTGCTCCTAGACCTTAGTGCTGCCTTTGATACCATCGATCACCACATTCTTTTGGAGAGATTGGAAACCCAAATTGGTCTACGAGGACAAGTTCTGGCCTGGTTTAGATCTTATCTGTCGGAAAGATATCAGTTTGTCTCTGTGAATGGTATGTCCTCTGACAAATCAACTGTTCATTTCGGTGTACCTCAAGGTTCCGTTTTATGACCACTATTGTTTTCACTATATATTTTACCTCTTTGGGATGTCATTCGAAAACATAATGTTAACTTTCACTGCTATGCGGARGACACACAGCTGTACATTTCAATGAAACATGGTGAAGTCCCAAAATTGCCCTCGCTAGAAGCCTGTGTTTCAGACATAAGGAAGTGGATGGCTAAAAACGTTCTACTTTTAAACTCYGACAAAACAGAGATGCTTGTTCTAGGTCCCAAGAAACAAAGAGATCTTCTGTTGAATCTGACAATTAATCTTGATGGTTGTAAAGTTGTCTCAAATAAAACTGTGAAGGACCTGGGCGTTACTCTGGACCCTGATCTCTCTTTTGACGAACATATCAAGACTGTTTCAAGGACAGCTTTTTTCCATCTACGTAACATTGCAAAAATCAGAAACTTTCTGTCCAAAAATTATGCAGAAAAATTAATCCATGCTTTTGTTACTTCTAGGTTAGACTACTGCAATGCTCTACTTTCCGGCTACCCAGATAAAGCACAAAATAAGCTTCAGTTAGTGCTAAATACGGCTGCTAGAATCCTGACTAGAACCCCAAAAATGTATCATTTACTCCAGTGCTAGCCTCCCTACACTGGCTTCCTGTTAAGGCAAGGGCTGATTTCAAGGTTTTACTGCTAACCTACAAAGCAATACATGGGCTTGCTCCTACCTATCTTTCCAATTTGGTCCTGCCGTACATACCTACACATACGCTACGGTCACAAGACGCAGGCCTCCTAATTGTCCCTAGAATTTCTAAGCAAACAGCTGGAGGCAGGGCTTTCTCCTATAGATCTCCATTTTTATGGAATGGTCCTGCTCCCTGTGAGAGACGCAGACTCTGTCTCAACCTTAAGTCTTTACTGAAGACTTACCTCTTCAGTAGGTCATATGATTGAGTGTAGTCTGGCCCAGGAGTGTGAGGTGAAGGCAAAGGCTCTGGAGCAACGAACCGCCCTTGCTGTCTCTGCCTGCCGGTTCCCTCCACTGGGATTTCTCTACCTCTACCGCTTTACAGGGGCTGATCACTGGCTTACTGGGTGCTCTTCATAACCGTCCCTAGGAGGGGTGCGTACTTGAGTGGGTTGAGTTACTTGACGTGACTCTCCTGTCTGGGTTGGCGCCCCCCTTGGTTTGTGGTGTGGTGGGATCTTTGTGGGCTATACTCGGCCTTGTCTAAGGATTGTAAGTTGGGGTTTGAGATATCCATTTAGTGGTGTGGGGGCTGTGCTTTGGCAAGTGGGTGGGGTTATATCCTTCCTGTTTGGCTCTGTCCGGGGGTATCATCGGATGGGGCCACAGTGTCTCTTGACCCCTCCTGTCTCAACCTCCAGTATTTATGCTGCAGTAGTTTGTGTCGGGGGGCTAGGGTCAGTTTGTTATATCTGGAGTACTTCTCCTGTCTTATCCTGTGTCCTGTGTGATTTTAAGTATGCTCTCTCTAATTCTCTCTTTCTCTCTTTCTTTCAAAGGACCTGAGCCCTAGGACCATGCCTCAGGACTACCTGGCATGATGACTCCTTGCTGTCCCCAGTCCACTGGCCATGCTGCTGCTGCCAGTTTCAACTGTTCTGCCTGCGGCTATGGACCCTGACCTGTTCACCGGACCGCCTACCTGTCCCAGACCTGCTGTTTTCAACTCTCTAGAGACCGCAGGAGCGGTAGAGATCTCTTAATGATGCGCTATGAAAAGCCAACTGACATTTGCTCCTGAGGTGCTGACTTGCTGCACCCTCGACAACTACTGTGATTATTATTATTTGACCATGCTGGTCATTTATGAATATTTGAACATCTTGGCCATGTTCTGTTATAATCTCCACCCGGCACAGCCAGAAGAGGACTGGCCACCCCTCATAGCCTGGTTCCTCTCTAGGTTTCTTCCTAGGTTTTGGCCTTTCTAGGGAGTTTTTCCTAGCCACCGTGCTTCTACACGTGCATTGCTTGCTGTTTGGGGTTTTAGGCTYGGTTTCTGTACAGCACTTTGAGATATCAGCTGATGTAAGAAGAGCTATATAAATACATTTGATTTGAAATTTGATTTGATTAGCAAAGCAGGTATTGATATGGTAGCGTTTAGAATTTTGCCCCATCAGCGTAGCAGGTATCGATATGGCAATGACTGTAGCGTTTCCTCATAAGCATTCCAGGTATCTATTGTATTGTCTATAATGCTACCACGTCAGTGTAGCAGGTGTTTATAGGGTAATGCCATAATGTTACCTCATCAGCTTAGTGTCACGTCTCTCCTCCTCCTTTACGATTAGCAAGTATGTGCAATGTCATTCAAGTATTATCATCAGCCTGTGAGCATGGGCAGACCAACGCAATTCCACCACGCTTGCTGATTAACCTATGGGCTCAATCGTGCAATAATCCCTTTCTTTCACCCAATGGGCATGAATTTCGGGGAGTATTGATATCTCAACTTAAACCTTGTCTCCCACTTGCTGTCTTGCAGCAACAGTCTTCCAACTGGGGGAGTTCGATGCCAGCTGCCCAGCGTAGGGCAACCTGTCATCAGCATCTGGTTCTGAGGAGCATTCCTTGGAGACGAGGCCTATCCCAAACTATTCCATAAAATTCCATATTGTATCCAGTACTCGAGCCTGTACTCGATGGCACTAACATTACAATGTGAATGTATATAACCACAAATCATATCCTTAGGCTGCTTTGCTTTGCAACGACCAGCCTTTCAAGCAGATTGTTTGATACTGATTAGGTTCAGTGCAAACCTGAAATACCATCGCTGAACAGGGCTTCAGAAGGTACCGTATGTTCTCCAAAATACAATGACTTGTTCCTTTTAGAAGAGTGAACACACTGCAAACATGCGCTGTTACATCACTGCAATTTTGGCGTCATTGTGAATGGAGAGAGGGAAAACAGAGAAGGCTAGCATTGGTATGGTGTATTAGTCATGCCCTGCTGGTGTCCCACGTCTCTTTTAATTATAGGCCAATCAAATCACGCTTTATTTATATAGCACATTTCAGACATGAATGCAACGCAATGCACTTCACAGGATTAAAAATAAGTTTAAAAAACTATGAAATTAAACAAATATTTACTACACAGAAAACATAAGAGGATAAAAAAAACTCAAGAATAACAGTAACTGAAAGGCTTACAAAGCACCCTAAGGAAAAGCAATGCTTAAAATGTGTTTTTTACGATCTCTTTCCAATAAGTCCACAGTTTTGGCCCCCCTCAGGTTCTCTAGCAAGCTATTCCAGAGGCTGTGAACTGGAAATGCCCACAATTCACAACTGAATTGATTCCTTGCTTTGGTGATACACTAATCATAAGTCTGACTTAATTCCCTCTGCTCTTTCTGTCATACTCATTAACTGGGTCTGATCTGGTTTGCCCTTGCAGTCCCTGTGTGTGTGCGTGCATCTGTGTGTGGTACCACAGAAATTGGGACTGTGTTTCTGTGGTGCCATTGTTATGGAACATTTCAGGTAGAATTCTGATTTGCAAACAGCCAGTTTGCAAATCTTTAGGTCTCTAAGGATTACGCAATAACTGAAATGTTAAAAACATTATGTTGTGTAAACAGAGGACAATGACACACTTGTGGAATCATTTCCAGGCCAAACAATAACAGATGTAGGCTCTCTACGAACATGCTATGTGGATAATGTGTAGTCTAGATAGCCAGGACTTTACTTCATACTTGATCCCATACATGTCAAGAGAGGTCTAGAATGAGAAAATAGATAAACAAAAGAGGGGGGAAAGGAACATATACAGTACATCCCCCCCCCACAGCGTCAGCACATTAGTGACGCCATGCTTAGGAATGCTAAATATTTTTCACGCCCTGCCTCGTCAGTGGTGATTTAATAAAGCTCTGGCAGAATAAAAGCATTACATTCAAAAGGCGATCATGCAGTGAGGGAAAATAGAAACAGCATACCATTATCACATGCAGTCATGCAGAATTCTAAGCTTGTGACAACTGACATTTTACACACTGTTATACATTGTTTTGTCCTACAATGATGAAGATTAGGAACTTTGTTCCACAAGTATGACAGCAGCGCTCACTTGTGAAGATAATGTGTGCAGACTTCACTGTCGGTCATACTTTCATGGAAACAATTCGGAATCTGTAATTGACTTTGAAGCCATTTTGCTGATTATGTTAATGCGTGTGTGGACGTGCGCACACACATATACACAGACACAAACATGCACTCACATGCGTGCGCACACACACACATGGACAAGATCTAAATGCAAATTCTTTCTCTCTTTCTCCCCATCTCTACATCCTGTCACCCCACTGCCCCAGTGGTAGCCAGCCCTTTCATTGCTCAGAGTGGCTCTATTTGGTTCATCTCGGATTTCTCCCATGTTCCAGCACTCATTGCTTAACCGTCCTTGTCTGCACTGCTAATTTGCATGAGATCATTAGCATGCAGACTGGGAGGCCATAGTGTATCTGTGCATCTGCCATGTACCAAGGAGAGCATGCCATATTTAACAGATGAATAATGGATGGATCATGCTTTAGGGGAGGGCTTTCAATGAGTCAGTGTCTTACATATTGCCAACATATTCTACATTTGGAAGGTGACCATTCTAGAGCTGAGGTGGGCGCTGCCCAAAATACTATCAGCTAGCAGGGCAGAGAGAGCATGGTTAACAGAGTCAAGGATGAGACAGCTGTATAGTAGAATAGAAAGAGCCGGCCCCCACACAGCAAAGCATGAAAATATATATTCTGTGTGGAAATGGAAACGGGAATACAGACACCTGCTCTCAGTCCACTTAATCGAGACGCTGACATCCTTCATTGTTTTAATGTCATGTTTATTGATGAGCTTACGTGTGTGGATATTGCGTTCGACGCGTATCCATATTGATGAGCTTATGTGGATATTGTATTCGACACAAATCCAGAAACGGCGTTACAGTAATGTAACATTGATGTTACATTACGAGTGCACAGTGCAAAACAAGTCGAGTTGGTATCAGAAAGGATTCTTGTTGACAAAGACAGTGTAAGTCTGTGCTTAATTCCTCTTATGTAAAGGTGGTGAGGTCTCTCGGGGTCTTCATACAGGTTGCGTAATCAGGTGAAGTGCTTGCAGCAGACTCGAAAGAGAAGGGGTAGCGAAGTAATACAGGACGCAATGTTTTAGCTCTGAAGATATTTCTCTTAAGAGATATGACTAATCAGAACAGATACCTGTACTCAGAAGGGTTTTAAAGACCTCTCTAGACGTTCCCGAAGCTTTACAAGTGTCTGCCTTGCCATTTGTCTCAGTGCATACCTTTTGAACGGGGGATTGCGGAGCGAGGTTGATTGGCGGGAGGGATTAATTGGCCTATACTCTAGAACTTGAAAAATAATTAAGGGAATGTTTACCATGGTGTTCGATTGTACATTATTTGCATAGTGCCCTGGATACATATAGTGAAGCTTATTTCCTATTCAGAAAGTTTACATTTACCTTTTCTCTCACAGTAAGAGACAGTTCTTTGCCCTGCCAGAACCTATTAACTTCAATCACAAAATAATGGGATTAGCCTTCACATCACTGACAGTGTATTAGAGTCATCAATGTCGAAGTGAGTTGGATTTGAAATCAAATCAAATCAAATTGTATTTGTCACATACACATGGTTAGCAGATGTTAATGCAACTGTAGTGAAATGCTTGTGCTTCTAGTTCTGACAATGCAGTAATAACCAACGCGTAATCTAACCTAACAATTCCACAACTACTACCTTATACATACAAGTGTAAAGGGATAAAGAATATGTACATAAAGATATATGAATATGTGATGGTACAGAACGGCATAGGCAAGATGCAGTAGATGGTATCGAGTAGAGTATATACATATGAGATGAGTAATGTAGGATATGTAAACATAAAAGTGGTATAGTTTAAAGTGGCTAGTGATACACGTATTACATAAAGATGGTAAGATGCAGTAGATGATATAGAGGACAGTATATACATATACATTATATTAAGTGGCATTGTTTAAAGTGGCTAGTGATACAGTTTTGATCAATTCCCATCAATTTCCATTATTAAAGTGAGCTGGAGTTGAGTCAGTATGTTGGCAGCAGCTACTCAATGTTAGTCGTGGCTGTTTAACAGTCTGATGGCCTTGAGATAGAAGCTGTTTTTCAGTCTCTCGGTCCCTGCTTTGATGCACCTGTACTGACCTCGCCTTCTGGATGATATCGGGGTAAACAGGCAGTGGCTCGGGTGGTTGTTGTCCTTGATGATCTTTATGGCCTTCCTGTGACATCGGGTGGTGTAGGTGTCCTGGAGGGCAGGTAGTTTGCCCCCGGTGATGCATTGTGCAGACTCACTACCCTCTGGAGAGCCTTCCGGTTGTGGGTGGAGCAGTTGCCGTACCAGGCGGTGATACAGCCCGACAGGATGCTCTCGATTGTGCATCTGTAGAAGTTTGTGAGTGCTTTTGGTGACAAGCCGAAATTCTTCAGCCTCCTGAGGTTGAAGAGGTGCTGCTGCCGCCTTCTTCACAACGCTGTCTGTGTGGGTGGACCAATTCAGTTTGTCCGTGATGTGTACGCCGAGGAACTTAAAACTTACTACCCTCTCCACTACTGTCCCGTCGATGTGGTAGGGAGGTGCTCCCTCTGCTGTTTCCTGAAGTCCACAATCATCTCTTGTGTTTGTTGACGTTGAGTGTGAGGTTATTTCCTGACACCACACTCCGAGGGCCCTCACCTCCTCCCTGTAGGCCGTCTCGTTTTGTTGGTAATCAAGCCTACCACTGTAGTGTCATCCGCAAACTTGATGATTGAGTTGGAGGCGTGCATGGCCACGCAGTCGTGGTGAACAGGGAGTACAGAAGAGGGCTCAGAACGCACCCTTGTGGGCCCCAGTGTTGAGGATCAGCGGAGTGGAGATGTTGTTACCTACCCTCACCACCTGGGGCGGCCCGTCAGAAAGTTCAGTACCCAGTTGCACAGGGCGGGGTCGAGACCCAGGGTCTCGAGCTTGATGACGAGTTTTGGAGGGTACTATGGTGTTAAATGCTGAGCTGTAGTCGATGAACAGCATTCTCACATAGGTATTCCTCTTGTCCAGATGGGTTAGGGCAGTGTGCAGTGTGATTGCGATTGCGTCGTCTGTGGACCTATTGGGGCGGTAAGCAAATTGGAGTGGGTCTAGGGTGTCAGGTAGGGTGGAGGTGATATGGTCCTTGACTCGTCTCTCATTCCTACAGAATTCCTACAGAATACACTGCAACTTTAGGTTGAGTAATGTATATTAGCATGGACTAAGGTGTGTTTTCACAACGCTGGATATGTTTCACAACTGACATGTTTCAGTGTCCAGTCAGAGAATGAGGAATGACTCACTGCAGGTGTTAAATTGTGGGCAAATAGAGATTGACAACAGAAACTTGGGCTGAAGAATAAATAATTTTTTTTCATATTAAGATGTTTCTTCCTGCCTTCTGTGTCATCCAGACACCCACCCGTTGATCCATCCCACTGACCAGACATCCATCACCTTCACACAGAGGAATATGTAATCAACAGACTTGACATCCCCTGTAGCAGCAATTGGATTCTAAGCTCTAAAGCTATATCACCATACTTGAATATCTCTCCATTCCTCATGTTGGCAGACACAGATCCAAGTCTACAAACACTGGAAACCAGGACCGGAAAAGCTTCTGCTGTGTGAGAATACATTATCACAAGACCAGCCCAGGGTTTCATTCTAAGGCTGTTTTAGTGAACATGGGTGGTCCTGCGATCACTTGTACAGTACAGAGGGCCTTTTGAACCCTATCTAGGATTTAAAAGTTGTTTATGGGGTGCTTTCAGCTTGACTACCCCTCCACCTCAGTGGGGTAAAAAAGTGTGAATGATGAGAGCCACGTTTCTGCACCAGGGGACCTTTTTATTTATAGCATTCATTATTGATGTTGACTTTTTGGTGCTATCAGCCCAAATAATGCTACCAAAGTGGATGGTGTAGGACAAGGGATGGTGTTGGTGTACTTCTGGGATACAGCTTGGGTAGTTTTCCTGTAAGTACCTTCAACATGCATTTGGTCACAAAGGGCTTTAAAAACCAGTGCCTGTTATTTCAAACTTTTCCTCTGTTTTCCTCTTAAAAAAGTTAAATTAAATTAAATTAACAACAAACCCTGGGAGAGTCCTTTAAATATACTGTTATTGTAATGTAGCTACTCTCATCCGGAATGTTCAAGGTGTTTTTGCTATCATTAATACATTTCTGAAACATAATACCTTGGGGAAAATAAGGAGAGGATGGAAAGAGAATACTTTGTCCAACTCATGAATGTTAATGTTTGGTGCTAATTACGAACTGAGAGAATTATACTGAAATGCTAAGGCTGTTCAATTAAAGATGAGGGCCCTTACAGCTTGTGTTCATTTATTTGTTGATTTGTTTAACTCCAAGAGTTCTAAGGCCTAATGTTAAACGTGGACCTCAGCTAAAAAATGATGGTTATACTGTAGCTTTAGAGGTGAGCTAAGGGAAGTGGAAATGTTTGTGTGCCCTACTGTCATTGGACTGCGAAAGCATGACCAAGAGCCAAAATGTTTCCCTGTGTTTACACACCTACTGTAGTCCATCTGTCGTCATGAGCTGTCACATTTTGGTAGTGCTTTATCAGCTGCAGGCTTTGCCAAGGGACGTTTATTGAAGGAAAACTATTCCCTCAATTTCCTCAGTTAGGTGGGGGGCTGTAGTAAGCTATCTGCTTTAGTTTCTGAAATGATCGATCTCTGTTGAGTGGGGAGCTGATTTTTACATATTGTGTATATTTATTTCTTCTGAACATTTCCTTTGTTTGCAATGTCAATTTATTGCAATATTTTTCAAAATACTTACGTTTATGTTCACTAGCTGGACAGGCAAACACTGCTGAGTACAAAACTGTAAAACAATCAAAACTCGTGTACTATCCATGGTACCATCTCTGCTGATCACGTCTGCAAATCATGTGAGCTGTAGCTGGTGACAGCTCGAGAGAGATCTCCATCCGACAAACTGCTATCAGGTAAAGTATTTTTTTATCTAACCATTTAGTTATAGAAATGTGATAACATCAATGCAAGCTCTAAAATAACTCTTAACTTAGAAAACAGCAACCTTAGTGATGTAGCTGGCTTGCTAGATAGGTAGACAGTTACAACAAGTAGATCTGTTGCTAGCTAGCAGGAGCAGATAGCTTAATCAATAGATAGAATGTCATTCCGGGACAGGGAGTGTTTTAGCCGTCAGTTTATTCCAAGTAATAATTTAAGACCTCAAAAATCTATAGGACAAGTAGTGTAAAGCTATTACTGCCTTCAAGGCAAGACCCAGAAATGTTATTCATACTGAAACATTTGAAATGCCACATTATTCCTGTCAATAGTTGGAGTAGGATGATTGCAGAGTGCCCCGTCTCAGACTGTCAGGGTGTTCATTTTCCAGCTCACAAACTACATTCCTTTGCTGTGATTATTTATTATTATTCATTAGTGTCTCTTACTTTTGTCTCACATGGTATATTCAGCTCTCCTGTGTCCTGCTCCCAGAGATTAACCAAGTGCTATTCACCAAGCATGAGCTGATTCACTCACCTGTTAGGAGAACCATTCTACTGCAGTTTGAACTAGCCATGCCGTCACTATTTAGACATTGGGTACACATATGCATGTGTCTGTTGTCTTTCCTTTGTGGGTCTTTGTCTTATACAGTATAGTGCATTTTAGAGTTAAACACCAACTACAGATATACATGCTTGTTTGAGCAACTTAAAGACGAAATTCAATACAGAATCAGTTTAACAGGTGACAGACAGATTACTTTACTATTGTAACATGCAGTGGTGAAAATGATATTGTCCCCGTCAGGAGTCCAGGCTATTGCCATAGACGGTAGAGTTCTCGTCTCTTGACCACACAAGCTTTAGATTGTATTCTGCTAAGGCACTTGTCTTTCACATTGGTCAGCTACATTGGTGACCAGGGTGGGATCCTTACGATACTCCTATGGGGCCTGGGCTCACAAATGCTCCTAGAGAGAAGAGGGAATACTGAAGCATGTGTTGATGACAGTTTACAGTCTCCATCAAATCAAATTGTATTTGTCACATGCGCCGAATACAACAGGTGTAGACCTTAGAGTGAAATGCTTACTCAACCAACAATGCAGTTTTAAGAAAAATAAGTGTTGAGTAAGAAATAGATAAGTAAATATTTAAAATAACAAATAATTAAAGAGTAGCAGTAAAATAACAGTAGCGAGGCTATATACAGGGGGTACCGGTACAGAGTCAATGTGCGGGGGCACTGGTTAGTCGAGGTAATTGAGGTAATATGTACATGTAGGTAGAGTTAATGTGACTATGCATAGATAATAAACAGAGAGCACCAGCAGCGTAAAATAGGGTGGGGGGACATTGCAAAAAGTCCGGGAAGCCATTTGATTAGCTGTTCCAGAGTCTTATTATTATTTATTTTTTAATTATTTAACCTTTATTTAACTAGGCAAGTCAGTTAGGAACCAATTCTTATTTACAATGACAGCCAACAAGGGAACAGTGGGTTAACTGCCTTGTTCATTGGCAGAATGACAGATTATGGCTTGGGGGTAGAAGCTGTTAATAACCCCTACAGCAATGGTTCCCAAACTTTTTATATAGTCTCGTACCTCTTCAAACATTCAACCTCCAGCTGCGTACCCCCTCTAGCACCAGGGTCAGCGCACTCTCAAGTGTTGTGTTTTGCCATCATTATAAGCCTGCCACAGAGACACTATACGATACATTTATTAAACATAAGAATGAGTGTGAGTTTTTGTCACAACCCGGCTTGTGGGAAGTGACAAAGAGCTCTTATAGGACCAGGGCACAAATAATAATATAATAATAATAAATAATTTTGCTCTTTATTTAACCATCTTACATGTAAAACCTTATTTGTTCATCGAAAATTGTGAATAACTCACCACAGGTTAATGAGAATTGTGTGCTTGAAAGGATGCACGTAACTCTGCAATGTTGGGTTGTGTCGGAGAGAGTCTCAGTCTTAAATCATTTTCCACACACAGTCTGTGCCTGTATTTAGTCTTCATGCTAGTGAGGGCCGAGAATCCACTCTCACATAGGTACATGGTTGCAAAGGGCATCAGTGTCTTAATAGCGTGATTTTCCAAGGCAGGATACTCTGAGCGCAGCCCAATCCAGAAATCTGGCAGTGGCTTCCGATTAAGAGGTTGAATTCAATTTTCACAGAACCGCTTGTTGCAAATTCGATGAGGGTCTCTTGCTTAGATATAGGTAAGTGGACTGGAGGCAGGCCATGAAAGAGATAATGAATCCAGTTGTTTGTGTCATCCGTTTCAGGAAGTACCTGTGTAATTACGCACTCAACTCACTGTGCTTAGCTATATCACATTTGACATTGTCTGTAAGCTTGAGTTCATTTGCACACAAAAAAAAATCATACAATGATGGAAAGACCTGTGTGTTGTCCTTGTTAATGCAGACAGAGAAGAGCTCCAACTTAATCATAGCCTCAATTTTGTCCTGCACATTGAATATAGTTGCGGAGAGTCCCTGTAATCCTAGATTCAGATCATTCAGGTGAGAAAAAACATCATCCAGATAGGCCAGTCGTGTGAGAAACTCGTCATCCTGCAAGCGGTCAGACAAGTGAAAATTATGGTCAGTAAAGAAAACTTTAAGCTTGTCTCTCAATTTGTATGTTGTAAAAGTGTTACATGGTCGCTGCCCATATCATTGCATAGTGCAGAAAATACACGAGAGTTCAGGGGCCTTGCTTTAACGAAGTTAACCATTTTCACTGTAGTGTCCAAAACATCTTTCAAGCTGTCAGGCATTCCCTTGGCAGCAAGAGCCTCTCGGTGGAGGCTCCACTATGTCTCCCTGTCATGGCTTTTGCGCCATCATTACAGATACCAACATGAGCAGCAACTACGCTTGGCTACATACGGACCGTTAGTGGAATTCCCACGCGAGAGTAACGGTTATTGTGATTGGATGTTAGTTATTTGACTAGGCTACCTGTATTTGACATTGTGTTGTTATTTCCCTGAACACGAGATGGTTAAAAGAAATTGGGGCAGTGAAACGAGGCTACTCAGGCGAGAGAAAAAAACTCACCTAAATATATAGCCCCGTTGGAAAATATAAATGGACTGTTTGAAAATGTGAAGAATTGTATTTTATTTAAAAATATATATATAATAAATGTATTAAAAAAAATAATGTGAATGTCATTTTTATTTGGCATACCCCTGACTGCATTGCGCGTACCCCAGTTTGGAAATACCTGCTCTACAGGATTGGTGTCCCCCCCACGGAATGGTTAAGCTAACGTAGGCTAATGTGACTAGCATGAGGTTGTAGGTAACATGAACATTTCCCAGGACATAGACATATCTGATATAGGCAGAAAGCTTCAATTCTTGTTAATCTAACTGCACTGTCCAATTTACAGTAACTATTACAGTGAATGAACACCATGCTATTGTTTGAGGAGAGTGCACAATTATGAACTTGAACATGTATTAATAAACGATTTAGGCACATTTGGGTAGTCTTGATACAACATTTTCAACAGATATACAATTGTTCATTGGATCAGTCTAAATACAGCTCATTGAGTGAGGTCTTAGTGCCAGCATCAGTTTGTGGTGATAAATAGACAGTTACAAAGAATTATAGATGAAAACTCTCTTGATAAATAGAGTAGTCTACAGCTTATCATGAGATACTCTACCTCAGGTGAGCAAAACCTTGAGACTTCCTTACTATTAGATTTCTTGCATCAGCTGTTGTTTACAAATATGCACAGACCCGCCACCCCTTGTCTTTCCTCTGTCGCCATTCACAGGCCCATGCTTTTGGCATAGATGTTAAAGCTCTCTTTTCTGAACTGCAACATTGTAAGATTGTGCCCTCGATGGCACTTTATATACATTGTTTGGTAAGTAACACTACATTTAGATACTTCAAATACTGCCTGAGACACCTTTGCTATTTGTCTCCGTATTGAATAAATAGTGAAACACAATTTGTGATGGTGTTCTTTGTTTGAATGTATATGCATGAAACATACGGTACATTATGGAAAACATGTCTCACACTCAGTCATAGTTAGTAGAATAATGAATGGATTAGCAAGATTTTGGCACTATCAACTTTTAGAAGGTTAGTAGTAAACCACCGAAATATACTTACATTCATTGTCACGAATCCCGCTTCCTGAGTCTGTTTTTGCCTGTGTTCTGTCCTGGAGTGTTTTTCCGGTGTCCTGGAACGCACCCTGTCTGGTTGCCGGGCGACGTAGCTAGTTGGGAGATCTCTGATTACCCGCACCTGTATCCCATCAGCTATCTGCACACCTGGTCCTGATCATCAACCCTCCACTTCATAAGCTCTGACCTGACATCCATTCCCTGCCGGATCGTTAGCCATGAACAGTATGTTGTGCCAGCGTATCAGCCTCCAGTTTGATAGAGTTTGTTTTGTTGTTTTGTACGTCTTGCTTGCCTTGAACTTACCTCCGTTTGTTCTGTCTACAGTCATTCACCCGGAACACTCACCCCATCCCTGCCTGGTCGTCGGTGGCTTCTGTTACTCCCTTGGATCTGCCTATTCACTCCCATCAACTCACCTCCGCTGCCCGCTCCGCCACCTGGATCTTTCTACCTCTACGTTTAAACTTGTAAATAAATACTCACCTTCGTCCTACTCTCCTTGTCCTGGTCTGCTTCTGGGTTCTATTTTAGAAAACCGTGACATTCATTGAACATTAAGTATTTGAAACTCAAACATTCCAGTGTCGTAGTACTTGAGACAGGTCTCGAGACCACATATTGAGTGTCTCGGTCTTATCTTGGTGTTAGATACATTTGTACTCGGTCTTGACTCGGTCTTGGACAGTGAGGACTCATTTCTTTTCGCGAAGAATTATCAGTTTCCATTCAGTCAGCGCATTAAACCACTTCGCCAGGCCAAATACTGCATATACACTCCTTTCTTAAAACACATATCTTAACAGCCTTTATATCTATTATAGACATGTTTGTGCAGCCCTTTACTGCATCCAAAATAGTACCGTTTTTTTTACTCCAGCAATTTTGCAGTGTAATTGCAATTACAGTGCAGTATAACTGCAGATCAACGGCAGTACACTGCAGTTATTCTGCAATTACTGCGTCCAAAATACTACATTCGACTGCAGGTACTGCACTTTTATTGCAGTTTTGAAACTGCAATCTTTTTTTGTGACCAGTTCCCTGTGTGACCGGTTCGGGATTCTGAAAGGACAGCAACTGTAATACCAGTACACATGTTTTTTTGTAAAACACAAAGGCCCAGTGATGCAGGTATATACCCACCTTTTTTTGAGTGGGCATTACTTATTTTCACTTCTTAATCCCTACTGATGCGTATCAAAGTATTGCAGTGGAGATTTACGACAATTATGTAGTACAATAGGAAAATCATGCACAAAGTAGGTTACACAATCACAAATCACATGAAATATATTCGCATACACATGGCCTAGTGGCAGGCAACAAGAGCGCGCAGCTCTCAACTGGTTTCGTATTGGAGCAGCTCACAGAAGAACCCGGTAGGGTAGGAAAGATGCTTCAATTTATGATATCTACCAGTAAATGCTAACTAAGGAAACAAAGGGTATGCAAATCAGGTATTGAAAAAGGGTATAATGTAGTGCTGGTTAGTAGGCTATTTGTGATGCGCAATTTCCATCTTGCGCTGTTCGCATCAGGGGCGTAGACATGAATGGACCTGTGAGGACAGAGGCCCACCCACTGGGGAACCAGGCTCTGACAGGCACACCCAAACAGATTGATGTGGGTTAACCTTTTCACCTAGTGTTCCAAATATCTCTAATGGTCGGCCCTTTCTTTATGTGCGTGATGTCAGAATGCACTCACTGTTCCAAAATGTGATTGTTACGCAACAGGACAGTTATTAACCTGCACTGCTCTCAAATCAAGACACGCTGCCGGCTAATTATCTGTAGCTTATGTTTCAGCTTGTCAATTTTCTAACAAATTGTATTTTCTAAGTACAGTTTGAATTGAGGTGTGTTCTGCCTCCTCATTAATTCACATAGAAGTAGCCCATTTTACTCTTGCGGACAATTTATGTTTGAGGCTTTACTGAGCCAGACAAACTTCTCTCTTCGAAGAGCGCCCAAGCACTTCCCCACTGTTTTCCCAGATCAAGTATGCAGACATTTGCACAATCTTGCAAAAACTTTTTCCACCTGGCACATTTTCTGGATGGCACTCAGATTGCTTTCATTATTGTTTTCCTTAGAAATAATAACTTTGTACATGTGTGCGTATGTATGTATGTATGGAGCATAATGTATTTACAGTTTTATTCCCATGTTTTAAAGTGCTGGTGACAAATCATGCATTCCGATTCTTGCATAGACTGTAATGATTGTGTGGCGCCATGCTTGTTGACATTATATAATTAATTATGGGTGTCACGTAAACATCTAGCAGACCAAAGATGCTATAACAAAATGAGGTGAAGAGATGGTTCACTCATCTTTCGAGTAAACTTTCAAAAGTGAATGACGGTAGATGACACACCCTCTTGAAAATGCATACTGCAGACAGACCAAACTCATCTTGTCTCCTCTTCTCATCTTTGGTTGATGCAAAAAAAAAACATGGCAGCACACACAAACTACCCATCGTCGGAGGCACTGATCAGTGCTAGAGGTGTCACTACAGATCTGGGTTCGATCCCAGCCGGCTGCGACCATGAGGCGGCGTGTTTGTCCGGCTGGGATGTCCTTGTCCCATGGCTTCGGTCGCCAGCTGTACAGTGTTTCCTCTGACACGTTGGTGCATCTGGCTTCCGGGTTAAGTGAGCAGTGTTTCAAGAAGCAGTGCAGCTTGGCGGGGTCATGTTTCGGAGGACGCATGGCTCTTGACCTTCGCCTATCCCGAGTCTGCACGGTAGTTGCAGTGATGGGACAAGACTGTAACTACTAATTGGGCAGGAAAAATATATACTTCAAACAGCTATGGTGAGCTCACCTGTGATGTGATGAATTGTAAATAGTAATTGCTATTAGATAATTCATATTATGGTTTATGTCAGCCGAGAGTTAGCTATATATGACCACTTGTGTTACGTCAATCTTTCCTCAGTTAGCACTAGGACTAATGTAGCCTACATTTTCTGGTTTGGATAAATGTGTTATACTGTCAGTAGTTCTGTGAATGTCTGAACATTGCATCCAAAAATAAACTGGTCTCATTCAGGACATAATGTTGTAAGGACTCTGTTTGTGCAAAATGTTTCTGTGAAAAAAGTGTGGCCAGCTAAAATGACTGTAACGGTGAATGCAAAAGTATTCATCCCCCTTGGCATTTTTCCTATTTTGATGCATTACAACCTGTAATTTAAATTGATTTTTATTAGGATTTCATGTAATGGACATACACAAAATAGTCCAAATTGGTGAAGTGAAATGAAATTAAAAAGGAAAAGTCATGCGTGCATATGTATTCACCCCCTTTGCTATGAAGCCCCTGAATAAGATCCGTTGCAACATATTATTAAGGAGGGCATTAATCAGAGAGACATCAAAGAGACCAAAGATAACCCTGAAGGAGCTGCAAAGCTCCAAAGAGGAGATTGGAGTATCTGTCCATAGGACCACTTTAAGCTGTAGACTCCACAGAGCTGGGCTTTATGGAAGAGTGGCCAGAAAAAAGCCATTACTTAAAGAAAAAAATAAGCAAACATGTTTGGTGTTCACCAAAAGGCATGTGGGAGACTCCCAAACATGTGGAAGAAGTGGCAGGATCATGCTGTGGGGATGTTTTTCATCATCAGGGACTGGGATATGCCTAGCTTATAGAGACATACCCCAGGAGACTTGCAGCTGTAATTGCTCCAAATGGTGGCTCTACAAAGTATTGACTTTGTGGGGGTGAATAGTTATGCACGCTCAAGTTTTCTGTTTTTTTGTCTTATTTCTTGTTTGTTTCACAATAACAAATAGTTTGCATCTTCAAAGTGGTAGTAATGTTGTGTAAATCAAATGATACAAACCCCCCAGAAATCCATTTAAATTCCAGGTTGTAAGGCAACAAAATAGGAACATTGCAGAGGGGGGTGAATACTTTCGCAAGTCACCGTACATTCTAAATAAGCATTCTAATCACACCAATTTGAGCATACACTGCAGGGACATTTACATTATAGGTAACATTTAGATTTTAGTCATTTAGCAGACACTCTTAATTAGCAGACACTCTTAATTATCCAGAGCGACTTCCAGAGCAGTGAGTGCATACATTTGTATACTTTTTTCATACTCATCTCTTGCAGGAATCAACCCTGGCGTTGCAAGCACCATGCTCAACCAACTGAGCTGCACGGACCAATGTAGAATGATCACACCTGTGTTTTGGTACGTGTGAAAGGGTTTTAAGCATTGTTGTGGATTTAGACCATCACATTTCTTTATTATAATAATTTTTTTTAAAGTGTTATTTTGAGAGGGAAATTCTGACAAATCTATTGGAAAATGCATTGAAACACCATTGGAAAAAATAATTTTTCACTCAGGGTGGCTTTCCTTTGCCGTTTGGGAACTTTTGGGCAAAATTAGAGTCTACCCACTTCTCCAGGCACCACTACACCACTGCATAGGGCCGATGGAAAGACAGCAGTCACACACGGCATGATGTTAAAGGATAAGCAGTCCATAAACTCAGACATAACAAGCCAGTAGGTCCCAATCATAAGAATACAAAAACACAACACAACCACCCAATCGAAATGTACAACTATTACTTCGCATTGCAAAAAACATTTCACGGTTAGCACACAAAGTAACCGTTGACCTAAAGTTTCAAGTGGAACTGACAGCGCTGTAACTACTTTGCAGATATGAAACAAACAGACAATCATAATATCAGTCAAAAATATTACATCCCCAGTTTATGCTACAAAACAAACTTGATAAGAGGTTTTAAAAATAGATTCTATTTGACTGAACTTTCCATGATGTACACTAAGGCATTTTTGTCAGAATAGATGGATGCAGTTCAATGCATGATTCATATACACTGCTCAAAAAAATAAAGGGAACACTAAAATAACACATCCTAGATCTGAATGAATGAAATATTCTTATTAAATACTTTTTTCTTTACATAGTTGAATGTGCTGACAACAAAATCACACAAAAATCAATGTATCAATGTAAATCAAATTCATCAACCCATGGAGGTCACACTCAAAATTAAAGTGGAAAACCACACTACAGGCTGATCCAACTTTGATGTAATGTCCTTAAAACAAGTCAAAATGAGGCTCAGTAGTGTGTGTGGCCTCCAAGTGCCTATATGACCTCCCTACAACGCCTGGGCATGCTCCTGATGAGGTGGCGGATGGTCTCCTGATGGATCTCCTCCCAGACCTGGACTAAAGCATCCGCCAACTCCTGGACAGTCTGTGGTGCAACGTGGCGTTGGTGGATGGAGCGAGACATGATGTCCCAGATGTGCTCAATTGGATTCAGGTCTGGATTCAATGCCTTCCTCTTGCAGGAACTGCTGACACACTCCAGCKACATGAGGTCTAGCATTGTCTTGCATTAGGAGGAACCCAGGGCCAACCACACCAGCATATGGTCTCACAAGGGGTCTGAGGATCTCATCTCGGTACCTAATGGCAGTCAGGCTACCTCTGGCGAGCAAATGGAGGGCTGTGCAGCCCCCCAAAGAAATGCCACCACACACCATGACTGACCCACCACCAAACCGGTCATGCTGGAGGATGTTGCAGGCAGCAGAACGTTTCTCTCACGGCGTCTTCCAGACTTTTCACGTCTGTCACATCTAGTGCTGCATTGCTCAGTGTGGAACCTGCTTTCACGCTGTGAAGAGCGACAGGCGCCATGGCGTATATTTCCAATCCTTGGTTGTTTCGTCTGGAAATGCCAAACGTCCTGGTCACGGTGTTGGCTGCTAAGCACAACCCCGCACCCTGTGGATCGTCGGGCCCTCATACCGACCCTCATGTGATGTCTGTTTCCTGATCCGTTTGAGCAGACACATGCACATTGTGGCCTGTGGAGGGTCATTTGCAGGGCTCTTGGACAGTGCTCTCCTTGCACAATAGCGCGGAGGTAGCGTTAACCTGCTTGCTGGGTTGTTGCCTTCTCTCTACCGGCTCCTCTCGACGTCTCCTGAGTACTCGCCTTGTCTCCTGGTAAGCGGCCTCGCATTTGCTCTGGACACTACATCTTGACAGACACAAGCAAACCTTCTTTCCACTATCTCGAAATTGATGTGCATCTGTGATGAAGCTGTCACTTACCTGAGCCACTTGTATGGTTGTAGACTCCGTCTTCATGGCGTCCACTAGAGTGATAAGCAACCTGCCAGCATTCAAAAAGTGACCAAAACAGTCAGCCCAGGTCAAGCATAGGCAACTGAGAAGGGGTCTTGGTGGTCACCACCTGCAGAAACACACTCCTTTTATTGGGGGTGTCTGCAATATTGCCTATAATTGTTTCCAACCTGTTGGCTTATTCCATTTGCACAACACATGTGCAAATTTAATTGTCATCATGTTGCTTCCTAGTGGACAGTTTGATTTTCACAGAAGTGGTGATTTGACTTGGAGTTACATATGTGGTTTTAAGTGTTCCCCTTTATTTTTGGAGCAGTGTAATTTATATTAATATTTTCAATGATGTTCTGATTTAATCTCTTCAGTGATTTCAAGAGGATTTTCTTTGCTGGTCTCTGGGGAGTCAACCTAGCTAGCTAAGTCAGCCATAGGCCTCAGAGAGCCCAGAATAAAGACAGTGGAATCAACGCAATCACATTTTGACTAGGAAACTTTGTGCCTCTATGCATATTGTATTGATCTACGAACCAGAAGTACGAGCCGTTTAATTTGGGCACTGATTTTTTTCCAAAGTGAATACAGCGCCCCCTCCCTATTTGACAAGATTAAGAACCAGTGTATCTTTATTTGCCATACAACTAATTATTTTGATGTAAAAATTTTATGTATGATTCTTTGGTCAGATTAGGTGAGTGCCAAAAATGATCTCGGACATTTCTGGCGAATTGAATGCTGATATTCACAATGTATAACCACGATTTGCAGCTCTAAATATGCACATTTTCGAACAAAACATAAATGTATTGTATAACATGATGTTATAAGACTGTCATCTGATGAAGTTGTTCAACATTTACATTTACATTACATTTAAGTCATTTAGCTGACGCTCTTATCCAGAGCGACTTACAATTTGGAAAGTTCATACATATTCATCCTGGTCCCCCCGTGGGGAATGAACCCACAACCCTGGCGTTGCAAGTGCCATGCTCTACCAACTGAGCCACACGGGACCATCAATGTACGGGACCTTTCAAGGTTAGTGATTAATTTTATCTCTATTTCTGGATTTTGTGAAAGCTACTTATGCGGTGGAATCATGGTGAAAACATGCCGTTGTGTGTTTGGCTATTGTGGTTAGTTAATGGAAATACATATTGTGTTTTCGCTGTAAAACATTTTAAAAAATCAGAAATAGTGGCTGGATTCACAAGATGTTTATCTTTCATTTGCTGTATTGGACTTGTGATTTCATGAAATTATATTATATGATATCCCTGTCGCGTTAGGCTAGGCTATGCTAGTCAGCTTTTTTGATGAGGAGGATCCCGGATCCGGGATGGGTATGAAGTAAAGGTTAACTTAATGCAACCGCTGTGTTAGATTTTTTTTTAAATTACTTTACCACAACATACAGCTTGGGTTATTGTGAGACAGCGCTCACCAACACGGCGGAGAATAGGAGTCAACAAATTACACAGAAATACGAAATAACATCATAAATGTTGTCTTACTTTTGCTGAGCTTCCATCAGAATGTTGTGCAAGGAGTCCTATTTCCAGAATAAATCGTTGTTTGGTTTTAGAATGTCRGTTTCTTCGGTCGAATTAGCAACCTTGMCTAGCATTGTGGCYCGAACATTCCCATCATCTCTTGGCGCAAAGAACGGAAAATTCCAAAAGTCCRAATAAACGTTGAATAAACTGATAAAACTCGGTTGAAAAATCCTACTTTATGATGTTTTTCTCATATGTATCAAATAAAATCAGAGCCGGAGATATTCGTCATGTATACCGAACGCTTTTCAGAAGACAATGTCGAGGTCCCCCGCGCGTCGTCGAAAACAAACAAAATACCGGACCTGTCACTCCAAAAGCTCTTATTCGGCCTCAGATCAAGCTAGACACCCCATTCAACCTTCCACTGCCTGTTGACATCTAGTGGAAGGCGTATGAAGTTCATACATATCGATAAATAAAAGCCAGTTGAATAGGCAGGCCCTGAAACAGAGCCTCGTTTTCAGATTTTTCACTTCCTGTATGGAAGTTTGCTGCCAAATGAGTTCTGTTTTACTCACAGATATAATTCAAACAGTTTTAGAAACTTCTGAGTGTTTTCTATCCAATAGTAATAATAATATGCATATTGTATGATCTAGAACAGAGTACGAGGCCATTTAATTTGGGCACGGTTTTTTCCAAAGTGAATACAGCGCCCCCCTATTGACAAGAAGTTAACGGGATCATTTTCGTAAACGACCGCTGAATTGCAGAGCGCCAAATATATATATATTTTTTAAAGCAATAAAATGTATCACTTACCTTTGATGATCTTCGGATGTTTGCACTCACGAGACAACCAGTTACACAATAAGTGTTCCTTTTGTTCGATAAATATTATTTTTATATCCAAAAACCATTTGGTTGGTGCGTTATGTTCAGAAGGGAAGACGAAAATTCCAAATAGTATCCGTAAAGTTCGTAGAAACATGTCAAACGTTTTTTATAATCAATCCTCAGGTTGTTTTTAACATAACTAATCGATCATATTTCAACCGGACGGTAAACTATCAATAATAGAGAGAAAGAACATGTTGGGCAACAACTTTTGCGCGCATGAACTAATCAAAGGACACCTGGCCATCCACTGACGCGTTTTGATAGATCTAGCAAATATTTCAGAATAAAAGCTTGAAACTATGTCTAAAGCCTGTTCACAACCTGTGGAAGCCATTGGAAAAGGAATCTGGTTGATATCCCTTTAAATGGAGGATAGGCASGCAATGGAACAGGGAWTTTTCWAAATAAGAGSCACTTCCGGGTTGGATTTCCTCAGGTTTTCGCCTGCAAAATCAGTTCTGTTATACTCACAGACAATATGTTGACAGTTTTGGAAACTTTAGAGTGTTTTCTATCCTAATCTTTCAATTATATGCATATTCTAGCATCTGGGCCTTAGAAATAGGCCGTTTACATTGGGAACATTATTTTTCCAAAACATAAAAAATTCTGCCTCCTAGCGTCAAGAAGTTAACTGTATGTACATTGCATTTCTAAATCCAAATGAGCGATAGTTAGGGTGCTAAATATCCATATGTATGATGAGCGTGTTATTCAACTGCATGTACAATAGTTTAATTACTTTGTCTCTCTTTATAAGGATCGACGCTGGTAGAGATGAGAAGCAGGTACAGGGAGTGAACATTTACTTATCAACGGACATGGAACAGGACAGGACAGCGTATGGACATGAACACATAATGACATTAATGCTGACACAGGGAACAAGCAGGGGAGCAGACAGTTCTAGATGGGGCAATCAACAAAGGGAAGGAGTCCAGGTGAGTCCAATGAGCGCAGCTGCACGTAGTGATGGTGACAGGTGTGAGCAATGAAGGGCAGCCTGGCGCCCTCGAGCGCCAGAGAGGGAGAGTGGGAGCAGGCGTGACCCTCCTTCTCCAACTCTTTCATTCCCCACACCTTTCATTGTGTAACAAGTCATCATATCGGGTTAGTCCACTAGGGAGTTTTCATTGCATTACGTTAGTAATGAATGTATGATCTATCCTGTGTGTGTGTTTATGTAATTCTGTGTGATTATTTTGTTAGATAGTAAATAAATAATTAAGCCAATTTGTGTATCGCTGAATCATCTGGTTCATGCAGATTTGAAGTCAACGATGTTCAGAATGAGACTGATGAGACTGATGAGGTAATGATAATTAATGGATGATTAATATGATAACGATATATTCGGATATTCTTCAGTTAATTCGGGAAACGGTAACTCATTCAAAAACTTTTTCTGTGGTGCCCCAAGATTGTTAATGAGTTAATTGTTACATGATTATTTTAATAACGTAATAATTAAACGTAGTTAATTGAGTTGATAAGATCACAGTCATCACATTAATGAGAGTCACGCCACAACACAGCATATCAGAGGCTGTGTTTACATCTTAGAAGCAGGCCATTGGCTGCCTTCATCACGAGGGGTATGCACAGGAGTTCTGTTTGGTTCCAAGTTTAGCAGTTCACAAATTAGCCTGAGCCGACAGTTTTGAAATATACTTTCTCTGAGAAAATATGCAAGAATTTAATGTACCTATACATTTTATATGAATATTTCATTTTCATATACAAAAAGTCAATCAACTTCACACTGTTTTCGGGGTCGAAAAGTCTATTTCTTCAAAGAATCTCATCAACATGTTTATTAACATCATTGTGTTGCCTAAAGATCTGTGAATAACATCATAATTGTCCACATGGAGTTGACAGCCAAAGGAAATTAGAGGACGCTAGAGGTTGGATCCGGTCAAGAGGTAGCCCCATAAGCCCCATCCTGGAACAGTTTCTTTACAGTAATGCTGTTGATGGTGAACCTAGCAGAGAGGGTGAGTGTCGGATGGGGCTTGAGGGAGACTCTTGTGCTGATTAATCAATGATGCTTCATTAACATCCATTCCCTCACCTCTCGTTGTCACAATAGGCTGCATATCTGGGCTAAGCCTGAGCCATGCTGAGGGAATGGGAATGAGGTGTCAACTGGAGAAATATCAATGTGCTACGGGCAATCTTCCAAGGTGAGTATAGTTGATGATAACATTGATAATTGGTGGAAAGTTGATTGTACAGCTCAACATACTCTATATATACAAAAGTATATGGACTCCCCTTCAAATTAGTGGATTCAGCTATTTCAGCCACACCCGTTGCTGACAGGTGTATAAAATCGAGCACACAGTCATGCAATCTCAATAGACAAACATTGGCAGAAGAATGGCCTTGCTGAAGAGCTTTCAACGTGGCAGCTTCACAGGATGCCAGCTTTCTAACAAGTCAGTTCGTCAAATTCCTGCCCTGCTAGAGCTACCCCGGTCAACTGTAAGTGCTGTTATTGTGAAGTAGAAACATCAAGGAGCAACAACGGCTAAGCCGCGAAGTGATAGGCCACACAAGCTCACAGAACGCAACCGCAGAGTGCTGAAGCGCATAGCGTCTGTCCTCGGTTACAACACTCACTACCGAGTTCCAACTGGCAGGACAAATCTTGTCCTACCTGCCTCAATGCATAGTGCCAACTGTAAAGTTTGGTGAGGAATATTGGTCTGGGTCTGTTTTTCATGATTCGGGCTAGGCCCCTTAAATCCAGTGAAAGAAAATCTTAACGCTACAGCGTACAATTACATTCTAGTTTGAGGAAGGCCCTTTATTGTTTCAGCATGACAATGCATGACAATGCTCCCGTGCACAAATGAGGTCAACAGAAATGGTTTGTCGAGATCGGTGTGGAGGAACTTGACTGGCCTGCACAGAGCCCTGACCTCAACCCCATCAAACACCTTTGGGATGAAATGGAAATGCCGACTGCGAGCCAGGCCTAATCGCCCAACATCAGTGCCCAACCTCACTAATGTTCTTGTGGCTGACTGGAAGCAAGTCCCCGTAGCAATGTTCTAACATTTAGTGGAACGCATTCCTAGAAGAGTGGATGCTGTTGCTGCAGCAAAGGGGTGACCAATTCCATATTAATGCCGATGATTTTGGAACGAGATGGTCGATGAGTCGGTGTCCACATACTTTGGTCATGTAGTGTAAGTGCATTTATCCAAATGGAGGGTTGGGTTCAAACAACTGTGGCATACGTCCAGAGAATTGAAAGAGTATGTGAGGCTTGGTATTGACGTAAATATGTTTGTCATCCATGATTTATATAATGTTTGTTTGTCACTAGAGTGAATCACTATCGAAATGGTTCAGAGAGCGAAAGGGCTTGAAAGTAATTTAGCACAACATTGATGTTCCGGAGATAGATTGATGTTTTCCTGTCAGAAATTGTGGCAATTTACTACTAGTCCCAGCAAATCGATTAAACACCAGGTAACAGGATAATTTGTGCAACGTTTGAGTGCCCCGATAATATATTTCCATTTTGAACACACAGCGTCTACAAGCAAGCCAACTGTTTGAATATCTGGAAGGCACAGCAGTCATTGCAAAAAAATGGGATCTTGTTCATCTATCACATATCTATTGTATTACAGTACAACTCACTAGCAGGGACAGTCAATGGATGAATTGGCGTCATCCGCAGCTTTCTCTTCTTTATCACCCCCCTCCCCCCCCCCAGATTGTCCATGAACTGTCCACAAAGGGGCAAGGCATAGAGACAGGAAGATAAATAATGAGGGAGTTTGAGGGGGAATGGACAGGGTTAGCTAGCAGTGTCTGGCCAGACAGGCCTGTGGGGAGATGTGTGACAGAAATGAAGAGAGTGGCTGCTGATCCAGGCACGTGGAAGGGAGGCCGCGCAGTAATACGTGCTACATCCGTATCATGGCGACAGATTACCCATGCCGGGAACTGTCCTCAAAGGGGCAAGTTCCCGGCATGGGTAATTGAGACGATGACCCGGGATATGAAAAAGGAGGTCAACACGCAGTCTGCTTCTATTAATTCACATATTGTATTAATTAACTGAGATTTCTGAGTTCCTGTGATAACCCAATCTCAACAAAACTCATTGGCACTCTAAGCGTGAATTAAAGTAGCGTCTTCCTAAGCAACAGTTTGTTTTATAATATTTTTGTGATGGATCACATAAAGTAAGTGGCTGAAGCTGCATCAAACCTTGACAATCTGACACACATAGTATATACACTGCTCAAAAAAATAAAGGGAACACTTAAACAACACAATGTAACTCCAAGTCAATCACACTTCTGTGAAATCAAACTGTCCACTTAGGAAGCAACACTGATTGACAATAAATGTCACATGCTGTTGTGCAAATGGAATAGACAAAAGGTGGAAATTATAGGCAATTAGCAAGACACCCCCAAAAAAGGAGTGATTCTGCAGGTGGTGACCACAGACAACTTCTCAGT